>NW_022589716.1:25912835-26267962 GCF_004348235.1 Phoca vitulina
GTGTGTGTGTGTGTGTGTGTGTGTGTGTGTGTGTGTGTGTGTGTGTGTGTGTGTGTATCTCACATCTTTAGCCATTTATCTTTCATTGGACACTTAGGATTTCATATCTTACCTATCATAAGTAATGGTGCAGTAAACAGGGATACATGTATCTTCTTGAATTAGTATTTCTGTTTTCTTCAGGTAGATATCCAGAAGTGGAATTACTGGATCATATGGTTGTTCTGTTTTTAAGTTTTTGAGGAACCTCCGTACTGTTTTCCATAGTGGCTGCACTGATTTACATTCTGACCAACGGTGCATGAGGGTTCCTTTTTTCCCCCCACATTCTTGCCAATACTTGTCATTTCTTGTCTTTTTGATGCTAGCCATTCCAACAGGTGAAGGTGATATTTCATTGTGGTTTTGATTTGCATTTTCCTGATGATGAATGATGTTGAGCATCTTTTCATGTGTCTGTTGGCCACTTGGATGTCTTCTTTGGAAAAATGTTTATTTGGGTCCTCTGCCCATTTTTTAATCAGATTTTTATTTATTTTTGGTGTCGAGCAGACCAGTATTTGAGTTTCGGGGAATGTATGTAATGTTTCATGAATTTTGTAGATGGTGGCATATATGCACATTTCAGTCAAGCTTTACTCCATTGGCTGGTGGGGATTTGATTGCTGTGGCAAAGAAGATTTTCCAAGAACACTGGTCTAATATAGATCTTTCTAAAGTATCATGAATAGTTGAACACATGCCCCTTAAAAGTAATTTTATTTAAACACTTACGTAAACAGTCAATGGACAGCCTTCTTAGGGTGGTGGATTATCTGGGAGGAAAGGTCGGCTGATGTCATTGGCTGAACATGCCAGGGGAGCATTTGGCACCACTTTGTGTCCCTGCTGGAATGGCTGGAATTGATACCATTGGTTTCATGGTCAACACTTGAGAGCCCATGGAGGGTACAGATTTTCCCTGTGTGTAAGCACGTAATAAATCAGGGTTTCAGTTCTAAAACTTACCCGGTACCTTGTAACTTAATGCAATTTCAAATAGTGCCCAGAGTGAGACAGAGTCCAGTTCAGTCTTTTAAGAGATAATCCCTTAAAGGTCCTGATATGGTCATTTCTTATGGTCATTCCTCCTTTACTTTCTCTATTTTTTTTTCCCACTCTGTCCTATTTCCCTTGGTTCTCTAGATCAGTCAGTGTGAATCAAGGGTAACAGCCCTAACCACAGTCATAACCATAAGAGCTGTTTTTTAATTGAGAGCTTACTCTATGCCAGAGACTATGCCAAACACATCACTATATTATCTCCTTCAGTTCTAACGGTAACATATGGGATAGGCACTTACCATTTCCCTTTCAGGTGAAGAATCTGGGGCACAGAAAGTTTGGTAAATTTGCACAAGGTCACAGAATTAGTAAGTGGTAGAATTTCAGCCTGGATAAGTTGACACCAGAACCTGTGTTCTTTATTTTTATGCCGTTTTGTGACAGAGACAGGAGAAGAGAGGTTGGGTAGGTTAGTAAAGGGAATAGTGTAGCATCTTAGTCATCTCTTTACTCCCCTACCCAGAATAATACCTGGTGTGTAGGAAGTGCTCAGTAACTCTAGTTAATGAATACAATTATTGCATTAGGGACCTGTATTCCCTATGCTACCCCTAGTCTTTCTATTTATTGGTCTTTAGTTTTGCCAGTACTCTGTTCACTTTTCTGCACTTCTCTTCACCCTTTGTATCGTCAGTGCTCCCCACCCCCCATGAACTGTCATTACCTCCTACCAGGACCATTGCAGTAGCCAATCTTAGCCCTCCTTTATCTGAGTCTCAAAATAGCAGCTAGGGGGAACTTCCTAAAAATTCAAATCTGAGCCCTTTGTTCTCCTGCATATACAGCCTGTCAATGGTTTCCTGCTCATCTTGAATCAAAATCACCTCTTTCTTCCTGGCTTACCACATCCTGTGTGGTCTGGCGCTGGTCACTGCTTTGGTCTCATGGATACCACCCTTTTCCCTCCTTCTCCATCCTCCAGCCATTCTTCTAATTCCCACCTCAGGATTCTTGCATGTATATATTGTTACCACTGCTCAGAAGACTGTTCTTCCATGTTCTCCTTCCCCCCAACTGGTGACCCTGCTCAGACCTCAGTGCAGAGGTCCCTGCCCGAGAGAAGTCTTTTCTGACCCTTACATTCTAAGCCTTTCTAGCTCCCCGTAGCAGTTATTACTTGTATCATTATCTGTTTGTGTGATTATTTAATATGTGTGTCCCACTAGTCCGTAAACTCCAAGAGTTTACCAATGCCTGGGACATAGTAGGTGTCCCATAAATATTTATGAAACAAAAGAATGAATGAATGACTGAACACATGAACAAAGACTAAAAAGACTAAATAGTTTGCCTGAGGCTCCTGGCTAGAGATTTCCTATTATTAAAGGGAAGTTAAGACAAAGATAATTTCATTACATTATGGAATTCGAGTTTGATTACGGCTTGTCGAGACTGCATTATTTTCCAATCATTTACTTTGGAGATAAACTCTTAGGCACAGAGAAGTGAAGTCAGTTGTCCTGGGCACACAGCTAGCCCATGTCACATGTCTTTGTTCTGAGCTTTGAATGATGTGTAAAGAAAAACATACATATTTTCATAGCTCTACAGGACATCTTTGGTGTGCTGAGTCTGTAGGAGCTCCATCAATATTTGATAATATTGATGTTGTCATGTTGGAATTTTAAAGTGTTGTTGGAGAACATGTGTTGTTATTTTTTTTCTTCTTGTACACCAGTGTGTCCAGAATTAATTGGGTGACAGTCTAAGAATACACAGATATGCGGCCTAAAGATGTGTACATCCCAAAAGATGGTGCCCACAGTTAGAAGCAGCTTGCATTTGGCTCCCAGCAGGAGGGGGCAGGGACAGCCCTCAGATTCTTGGGGTCCAAGAGTGAAGAATGCTCTCTGGCTCTCTAGCCTGCCAGCAGGAGAGCATGTCCAATTATCAGCTGCAGTTCCAAAAATGTCTGAGATCGCCCAAACTGAGAAGGGACACAAAAGCAATCCCACAGCCCTCCTAGATTCTGGGACTGTATTAAATGTTAAAAATTCACCGGGATGTGAAATTACCTCCCTTTCAAGTTCTCTACCAAGGCGCAGCCGCTGCAAGCCTCCACCAGTACCTGTGCTGGGGAAGGCTAAGTGAGCATCCCGAGGTGCTCGCCTGGCTGCGGGGGCAAGTTGTGGGCCCGCCCCCTGTGCAGGGTGAGGCAGCAGTTTTGTCCTGCAGGTACAGTAGGTACTGGATTAAACAGGTCTGCTGTTGCAGACAGACACCAGGCACCGTTCTAGCACGAGCTGTGTTTGGATTGGAGTTTCCAGGGCCTTATCAGGAGCCACCCCTAGTGACACAGCCAGTGCCAGAACTAACTTTGACTTTCACTCTTCGCCAAGGGCTTGCAGAACACCTTAAAGGAAAAAAGATGGAGGCGCTTAGAGTTCAGATGTTCATGCCTTGCTCCTTTGAAAGCCTATATCTGTAAGTGAAGTTTTATTCTGGAAATAATCCCGGGACCTCTTAACAGGAGTGATTTTTTTTTTTTTTTAAAGGGGGAGGATAGAGAACGGGAAGGTTTTATTGGGAGTTAAAAATACTGGAACTGTTACTTTGTGACTGTGGCTTTAATCAGCTTCAGCTGTAGCCTCTTGTATGTGGCTATGACAAGGATAACAACTAATTTGTGGGGGGAATCGAAATGCTGGCCCATTAGCTTTGTCTTCTTGTTTAAAATTGAATGTCGGTCTTAAATTAATAATGCCAAAAAAGTGACCGCTTGAAAAATCTGAGAACAGAGCTTGATTTATGATTATGGGGTAGATTGCAGCTCAGCTTCGTCATGAGTAAAAAAGGATTTTCTTCAGGAAAACGAGTGTGCTTAGCAGTAACATTTGTCAAAATTGTCCTATTGCAAACACTTTGGATTTTTTGCTCTTTCTCTCTCTCTTTTTTACCTGACTGTGGAATAGTAGCAGTTGCATTTATAAATATCTCGTTTGCATTTCTGTATATTGATTTTTTTTTCTCTTTGAGAGGAAAACAAAACATCCAAATATCAGAATCATCTGCCTGGCATATCAATGTAGAACAAGTCTGAGATGGGCAGTTTCAAAGAAATACTAAAAAAGAGAAAGACTAAGTAGATGATAGCACGCACCCCGCTCCCCCCCCTTAACATTTACTTTCAGTGTTAAGTGATAAGATTTGGAAACAATACTAAAAGCTATGTCCCTCAGTTGAATACGCATTCAAGCAAATCAGCTTATGCAAAAGCCACTTCTGGAGCTTAATAATTATTTACTGAACGTTCCTGGGTCATGAGAGAGGTTCTGATTAAGTCAGAAAAGCATTATGTTCAGCAGCTTGTGAAGGTGTGTTTAAAGACGGCAAGAATAATGGAAAAATACTAAATGTAGCAGAACTATTTTTAGAATTTGATTCTTAAAAAATAAATTTCCACAAATTGAAGTGCGGTTGAAGTTTATAATGTTCAGTAGGTACATCTTTAGAAGTTCTCAGAGTAGCTTTTAAAATGATTTCTAATTTCTTGCGCTATTTTGGCAGTATTTTGTTTTCATTGATACTGTTTTCATTCTATAGGTCATTAAAACAGTTTAATTACTTACCTCTCTGAAATGATAGAGCATTTTATGAACACAGTTTATGTATTTTAATTATGTATTCAAAATGTCATTATCCTAGAAACGTTATAAATTTCTGCTTTGCAAATCAGATAATAGTTAAGGAGATGATGGCTGCTCTGTGTGATTCACACCCAAGAATGTACTGTGCAACTTACTAATTTTTTAAATATTAATTTTATGCAAATTAGTGGATGGCATGAGTGGATAAAACATGCCACTCTGATGCAGCCTAAGGACAGTAATGATATCACCCTTGAATTTACACCAGAGTTAATTCTTAATTTGAACTACTTTTGCTTAATTGATTTTGAATTTCTTTTTCTGGTTAAAGAAAATAGTCACCATAGGAGCATGCTTCCCTTCTGAACTCTTAGAAGGAAATTCTTAGCACACATCTTTGATAAAACTGTTCACTGAGCTGTTGCCTGTTAAATTCTTTGTGCCTGTTCTTTTAGGGAGGGTGCACACTGAATTAATTGTTTCTTTTGTATTTTCCTCTAGGAAAGCAGAGGAACACCATAGCAGAAGGCAACATTCTAAGAGTTTTGGCTTCCTAGAAAATAACTTGTCAGTTTTCACTAGTTTTGAGATATTAAGACGATGCTCAGAGGATACCAAATCAAGAATTAAAACATAGTGTAGTTATATAACTTCTCCTTATTGTTCATGGTGTGCCGGCCACCATTCTAAGTGTCTTACCTGTACTAACACACTGAATTCCCATACTTGCTCTATGACAAAGGTGCTTTTTTCTACTTGCATTTTGCAGATGAGAAAATTGAGGTTTGGGCAGGTGAAGAATCCTGCCCATGTTGTATAACTGAGAAATGATAGAGCCGGGTTTTTGACCTTAGGTATTCTGGCTCCAGAGCTTATGCTCGTCTCTGTTATGCTCTGTGGATTTTCATTAAGATACTGAATGATTTGATGTTTCTTCCTCTGCCTTTTTATTGAGTGGGCTTCTCCAATGCACACATTTCTGAATTACTCCATCGGTTACTCATTTGAGCTTTTGGGGGCCGCAATTACTCCAGTGCCACAGTATTTGTCTATCAAATATAGTTCCTTATATCCAGTTCACTATTGATTATAATTATAAGGCAATTATTTGGGGCAAAAGATCTACTAAATATATACATTGATTATAAAATCCATTCTGAATTGAGAAATCTTAAAATGTAGAGGGAAAGTTTGTCTTAGAATTAAGGAAATATAGTAGGTCTCTAGAGCCCAGAGCTCTTTGGAAAAATGTATTCTCTGTCACTGGATGATTCAAGCAAATGGTTTGATGAAAGGTCTTCCAACATAAGATTCTAATATCTGATTTTAATAGAGGTGGGATATGTGTTAGGATAGAGACACCAAATTTATTCATTGAACAGGTATTTATTTGAGCCTACGAGGTGCCAAGTAGTCCTCTGGGTGCTGGGGAATCTATATGTGAATAAAACATAAAAAAATCCTGTCCTCATGGAGACCAGATCATGAAGGACTATGCACATTTCAGCTCCATTCTTAAGTCTGGGCCTCATCCTTACAGTCCAGAGTGGCTGCTGGACCTCCAGCCATTACAGCCAAAGTCCAGGAGATATGATGGCAGAACTTAGACATGAAGCTAACCTAGCTCCTGGAAATCTGGGAAATGTTGTGAGTAGCAGTGTACCAGCTAAAATGAGGAGAAAATAGGAAAATGAATATTGGATTGTTTGAGTTGTAGATTTTAGACCGAAATTTTATTTTTTTCAGAATGACTGATATTTTCTAAAATGTCACAAAAACCAACTGTTGTATCCCAGGGCACATCAAACTGGCTTAATAAAAAATGGAGATTGACTGGTCTTTGCAAATCAGTATCCAATGTTCAGGGTTTTCAGGGCTTCAAGGATCATTTGATTCAGATGCTCAATGTCATCCACATGCTGGCTCCTTCTTGTTCTCCGTCCTCTGTTTCTTCTTTCAGTTTATATTACTGTTTCACCTAGTTTGGCTTTCTTTTCAGTTGGCCCAGGAAATTCCATACTTACATTCCACCATCTTTCCAAATCTTTGCATAAGGAGAGTTCTTTTACCCCAGTAGTTGGAGTCAAAGGCATAGGGCTGCCTCTTACTGGACCATCTTGGGGCACAAGCCCATTCGGTGGATATGCTGATTGGCTAATCCTGGGTTGTGTTTCTATGTCTGGAGTTAGTAGCACATCATAACCTCATGCACTGAAAGTGAGGAGCCTGGTCCTTCATGGTGAAATCGGGGTACTTTACCAAAGAAGTGGGGCAGGATACTAGGCTGCTCCTGAGGCCATCATTTGTACTTTTGATTTCCACACAGTTTTGCAACCTTTGCATCTCGGTAGCTATGTACTAGACATGCATCAAGAGAGTCTTCATTTTGAAACATTGTAGGTATAGTATCATGTCATGCCATATAAATTATTTGCTCCTTATAGGGGATGAGTTTTTCAGAGCTTTTTAGAACATGGCAGCTAGGTGTGAATGGGATTCCATAGTTGGACAGAGTAAGCAAGAATTCTAGAGTGTGGTCTAGTGGAAGGAAGCTTGATATGAAAGACAGAAAGCTCGAGTGTGGGGCCACCTTAACTTTATCGCCTTTATAACTTTTTGATGGCCTGGCTCTCAGAGGCAATTTCCTGAAGGGAATTGAGTGTTAAGATTATGCCAGCCCATAGTGGCATCTGTGGAAAATGGAGAACATTTGTGGTCATAAAATGAGGAAATGGCATTCTCGTATCTTTCGACTTCATCTTTTAGTAAGAGTTGACATTCTCCCTAGTTAGAGTGTATAGAAGTGAGAAACTCTGGGAGTGGGGAAAATAACCAACTTAAAAAAAATCTCATGATGAAAATTGCCTGAAAGAACAGTGGTCATATATTACAGAGGCCTCTTGAACATTTTTGATCATCCTTCCTAGTTAAATTTTTTCAAGCAAACTCTCTCCACATATTTTTATTTTATTTGTAAATTATAAACATGTTTGTAATGTTTATATGTTATACACATTATTTTATATTACATTATAATTACATTACATTATACAACATGTACAAAAATAGAAAATAAAAATGATGGATAAAATATATATAAAGAAATGTTCTAATCTTTTCTTCCTGAGCCCCAGAAAATCATTTTTTGAACCCTCCTTTGAAGAATATTGATATACTGGGAGTCTTATTAGGGTTCTCTTTAATTTTGATCTAATCAATTACTGAGATTATTCTTACTGATACCTGTTGGAGGTCCAGCTTCAAGAATATTAATCCTGAATAGATGCAGAGTCTCCAGTTTTTACCAATGAATTAGGGTTTAGGTGTTGAAAAGTAAAGATTTCAGATTTTAACATATGTGATTAGTGGTGATTCTTTTAGAATGTTTTCCTCCTTTCGTACAATGGAAGGTACAGAGCTTCAAAGCACAGGAGTGCTGTCCACTTAGGACACCATGATCTCCCTCACATCTAGCAGAGCCTGGCTTTTGGGAAGCATCCAAATGTTTGGTGAAGGAAAGGAGAGGAGAAAGACAGCTGTACTTTGCAGTCCTTTTTATTTTCTCTGTGCCAGAAACCTGTAATATGTATTGTCTGAGCTGGTAATGTTACCAGAAAAATTTTGGCAGGTTTTCGTTTTTGTTTTTTTTCTTGACCAGGTAAAACCCAGAGTTGGTGATGACAGAAGTCCAGAAGATCTCAGTTTTTGAAGCCGAACTATGAAATCTAGTACTCTGACACGTACATGAGTGACCACCCCCTTAGGCATTTTAAAGTACAAGTAACAATATCTTTTCTTACTGGCGCTTGGTTCTACCGTACCTGGTAAAAAGGTCATCCTTATGTTTATAGAGTGATTACTTGAGAAGGAATGGGAAGGTTAAGATCATGGAAAGGCTGGTCATTCTGAAGTATTGAATACCCAGACTGTCATTTAAAAAGATAAATCCATTGACCAACTCTTACTTCAGTGATTTGTGCACTTGGAAGAACTAATAGATTCTTAAGAATTTCTTTTTGCTGACAGAACAAACTAATTTGGGGGCAGTTTCTATAAATCCAGCCTTTTGGTTCCTTTTTCTTAGGATAACATAGTTGTTTTGTAACCATAAAGATCCATTGGCACTTTCTGGACAGATGTTTTTATTTGTTTGGTTTTATAGCCCATTTGGCAGGAGTGAGTAGTCCCCATTTCATTCCATTCCACATGTTGAAATCAGAGTAATAAAGACTTCAGAGCTCTTGGCAGGCTTGCTGGAGGTGGGGAATGGAATGAATTTCCTCAGATGTGGAAGAAAGTGTTCTCACCTAAGAATCAGAGATGTGAGTTCCAGTCCCTACTAAACTCCTTAGGTATTTCACTATTAGTTTCTGAACATGGTCAGGCATAAGAATCAGCTGCACAATTTTTGTAGACATATTGATTCCTGAACCTCACCTTACCTGAAATCCGAATTTCCAGGGATGGAGACTGGAACAGGGTTCTCAGCTAATTTTGTGGCAGCCACTCTTGCATTTGGAAACTTCTGTGCCTTAACCTATCTATGACCCGGCTTTCTCACCTGTGTGCCTTCCTGTGTCTCCACTGTGTATTTGAACCTCAGCCATCATGCTTTCCTGGACATAATTACATTATACTCCAGTGAAGGCAAATGCTAGGCTTTGAGCTCTATCAACTTAATGATTATAATGAAGATTAATTTTCCCTGGAGAAAAAAATGCTAGGGTTTTTACTTTATAACTCATGGACAATTGCAGGATAAATAATCTCCCTCCACCCCTGCAAAACTGTGTCCTGTTCTCTGAATTAAATAGGGATTCCCTGTCTTAAGAGATAAATCTGCTGTCTTCCAAACTTGCATACGGGCTTATACAAAATTGCTTCTTTGCATCAAAAAAGAAGTAGCAGGTTCATGGTTTACTATTTCTTCTACTATTAATTTTAAACTCTGCTCCAGTTTACTGGACTGTGTTCCAGTCGTGCTAATTTTGTTTACATCTATCATAGATTTTAATCCTCATCACCATGTTGACAGGCAGATGTATTAAACAGTCTTTATAAATAAGGAAAACAAGCTCAAAGGCATTGACTGACTTGGCCACAGTCACAGGTTAGTAAGTGGCAGAGCTGGACTCTGCCTGAGGAACTGAAGAGAGGAAACACAGGAAAAAGTGTGTCATCTCCTTCAGCCTAGAGACTACATTTCAACTGACATCCGGTTTCCTACCTTGGATGACCATGATATGGAGACCAAACTGAACCATAAGGTCTACTAAAGGGATATTGGCATCACTGTCAAAGATGAAGGTATCTTGGCTGGGCCAATGTCACTTGGATTTCATGGAATATCTGATATATTTAAGAGGTTAATGAAAGCAATGGAATTGACTATTTGAATATAGGAATATATGAGATATTTTGGAGCACATGTCCACATACCTGCACCATCCCAGAGAAGGGGGAGGCTTTGAAGGTTAAAATACAAATTCAGCCATGGAGGTGGGAACTCAGGTCCCATGGGTGGCTGCCTGGTGTCCATCTAACAGTTGCTGTGTTGGGGACTTTAATGTCGGTAATATTAGCGCAGTCACAGCCGTGCATTAGGGAGGTGGGGTTTGGAGAGGATCAGAGAGGTTGAATGGCTCATTAAAGATCAGGCTGCTCAGCAGTGACTGAGCTAGAACTTGTGTCCGGTTGATGGCCTTCCTCCTTGAATCCCGTTGAGAAATTGGCAGCTCTCGGGGAAGTTGTGTGTCAGGTTTCCGTGCTCCAGGGAATTGGTAGTAACAGCGTTTGCCTTTCCTTCACTTGGCTTTGAAAGGGTGATTTCTTACAGTGAGAGAGACACCTTCCCATGTGAATCTATTTAAGAGTCAGATAATCTGGATAACTGACTTAATTTTAGGGCATCTCAGAAAAATGTCTGTGACCATGGCTTTAAACTGTGTGAGATTAGAAACCAGGTATTCCGAGCACCTGGCACAGAGAGAACACTCACTGAGTAGTTGTTGAATAAATGACCTTTACATAATCTGATTAAAAGGAATCAGACTCACAGAATTAGGATTACCTAATGCAGATTGCACTCCATGGGCCCCGGATGAGCTTGGTTAGCTTTTAAAATTAAATTCATCTGGACGACTCTCCTTGCTTATCTTTAATGACGAAAGCATCAGGTCCTCATTTTACACATAAGCTTTTGTAGCCACACGTAATGTTCTCACATAAACCACAACTTTCAGTTTAAAACCTGATGCTCCTTTGTCCTGCTCACACTTTGAAGGGTAGATATCTTCATTTTTGTCTATAATTGCAGATTCAATTATTTCTAAGAGATAGGGGTCTTTAAAAACTGTCAAGTAAAGCTGAGGATCTCGGAGTCGTCTTTAACAATGTAGAAAGACCCTGCAGGGAGTGTGTGCAAAGTGACTGCAGTCTTCCTTTTGCATTTTTTTTTTTAGAAGATTTATTAAAATAATTTCAATTAGCCGAGCTCTGCTACATTTCTTTATTGGAGTTTCAATTTATTTATAGGGGCATACTGTATAAATATGCATATTTTTTTCTGATAGGCTATCTCAGCAAATGCTTTAAATGATATCATTGTGAACTTAAAGTCTGAAGCCTTAGTGTGGTTGATAACTGGTAATTTTAATTTAAGATGTCTCAAGAATGCTTTACTGTTAATTGAAAGGATTTTTTCCCCCAGTATCACAGCCAATGGCTTGTCTTGAGCAGCTAATTAGTGCGATTATTCCACAGCTGCATTTGCTACAGCACAAAGGTTTGCTCCTGTTTTTATCAAAAGGATCAGTCTCTCTGGGAATGTTTTAACCTGACAGGCTTTGAATAGTAAGACCCGTTATTTATTTATTTTTTTTTTAAGAGCTGCTCCCCGCCCCCCCCCCGCTTCCTTTCTTCGTTCAAGAAGCTACATTTGAGCTTTGAACACACACTCAAAAGTGGGAAAATACATTTGCTTTTCATGTTCTTCTAAGTAGAGCCTTACCTGGTGAATAGATTATTTTGAGTAACGTCTAGGTGTTCTTACCATGTGGATGAGTGCATGATATTAAAATAAGAAGCAGGGTATTCACATTGTGCAGTCTGTGCGTGTCTGTAGGAAACTGTAAAGGACAGAGGGTTTAAGTCTTCTGGAATGCTGAAGTTGTCCACGAGAACAAAGGCTCTGGATACTCTCAGCACTTCCCCTTCCTACGGTCAGAATACAGTCTGTGATGGACCCTCTCTCTTTTTCTCCAGGCAAAGGGTGACTTTGATGACCAAGTCATTCCTTCATGTTTGTAAATTAGTTCATGTTCTTAAATTAGAGACATATATTCTGCCATTGAAAAAAAATATTTGGCTTTATTATAATTTAGGGGGAAAAACTAAAAAAAATAAAGACAGAAATTAACCTCTAATTCCACTCTACATCTGACAGCTAAGATCACCTTGATACAGCCCCTACTAGGCATGTGTATTTGTGTACATACACACACACACCTTACTTATTTTAAATTAAAACATAAATACATGTTGGATTGCTACTTTTTATTTTATTCTTATTATACACTTTTCTCACTTTGTAGTTGTGCAGTTTTTTTAAAAAGTAGTATGTTATCAAATTCATGTATTACACCTTACTTTTTTAAAACCAATTTTATGCTTAAATCTTTTAAATGGCTTTATTTTTTCCCCAGTTTTATTGAGGCACAATTGACAAAAGTTATATGTATTTAAGGTGTATAACGTGATGATTTGATATATGTATACATTGTGAAGTGATTACAGTCAAACTAACACGTCCATCATGTAGTTGCTATTTCTTTTCTGTTTCTTTCTTTCTCTTTTTTTTTTTTGCTATGAGAACACTTAAGATCTACTCTTGCAGCAAATTTCAAGTGTACAGTAAGTTTTATTACTATAGTCGCCATGATGAACATTGGATCCCTAGAACCTGATCTCATAAACTAAAAGCTTGTGCCTTTTGACCAGTATCTCCCCTAATAATTTATGTAGTCATTCTCATATTAGGGAGGAAATTTAGGTGGTTCAGAATATTTTGCAATTTGTAAATAGCTTTGCAGTATCAGGTTTTCCACATTTCTGAGTTATGTTTTTAGGAAAACTGTCCATCGATGAAATTTCTGAGTCAGATTGTCTGAACAGTATGACAGCTTTTTGATAATGTTGTTTTTCTTGTGCTTTTTGTAATATGCCTTAAAGGACTGTGCCAGCGATGGTTCAGACTAGCATTATCAGGACACTTGTTCTGGTAGCGAACATTTTTTTTTTTTTTAATTAGGTCATACCTCGAACACTTTTTTTTTTTGCAGCTGGCGTTTCTAAGTATTATATTGTGTAGATTCAATTCCAACCATAAATATATTTCTTCAGCACTTTGAATGGCTGCATAGTATTGCATTATATGATCCTATCATAATTCCCTGAATTGATTTCCTGTGGTGAGTACTAAGTTAACTGCTGGTGTAATTTTTATCATGTAGTTTTCTGGAACCACGTGAGGGACACAAACATCTCCTCATCTGTTAGCATGTTTTGTTACCTGCAGAGTTTGAAGGTTCCTGTCTTTAAGGAGTTCATAAGGATGGCCAATGGTTTAAAGGCTTTATTTTGTCTTTCGTTGGAAGGTAAAGACAGTACTGGAGTTTATACTCAAGGAAGGAAGCTAAAGCTTCACATATTTCCCTTGATGAGTGACTTCCTTGAGAGTGAACATTTTCTCAAATGTTACTGCTTTTCTGTTTCCAGGTACTAAAAGGTTTTGCACTGCTTGCCCTAAACAGAGATTTTTTTTTTTTTAAAGAAAACCATATTGCTGGAAATAAACAACGAAAAATTCTAGCTAATAATAATAGCAACAACAAACCTTTATTGAGGTAGTACTACATGACTCATTGTACTAGGTAATTTATGTGCATTATTTTATTTAATCCTCACAAAATCCTGAAGAGGTAGGGCCACAAAATATAAGGAATGTAACAGAAGTTTTTAAACCCCCTCTCCTTGATAAATGAGTAAATGTGTAAAAAACTATTATTATCCCTCTTTCCCGGATAAGGTAACTAAGGCAGAGGGAGGTTGAATAACTTGTTGGTGCTGTAGAGCTGGCAAGATAAGCAGTCGCAACCCATATTTAGGAAAATTAGGAAGTCTTTTCGTCCTAACTTAGGACTAGTGTTTAAGCTTTTTCTGTAATTTTGGATAGAGCGAGCACCAAAACCATTAGAAGTAGGCCGCATGGGGATCTCACAGACACGTGTAGGAGAGAGCTTGCCAAGATGAATCAGGAGAAAAGACCATACAAAGAAAACCAGAAGGAGAATTGCGTTGTCAAACCAGCTCGTCCTCTGCCCCCTTCCCGAAGCCTGAAGTCGAGCCCCGTATTAACATTCTGGTCCAAATGCTTCTTTCATTAATGGTTTTTACTTCCCATATCCTCGCAGAATTTCCCCATGACAAAGTTCACCTTTTCTTTAAATTATTCCGCGTTAGTAAACATCTTAGACATCTTCAAGGAATTTAGATAACGTGTAGGAGTAGTTATTTGGTTAGATTCAGTTATGAAAAAGCAAATCAAGCAATTTATTTTTAAATGTGGAAATCTGGGTGCCATTAAGACGCACTGCTTCTTGGCACTTCATATGGCGGCGCTATATTTGGTGGTGATGAGTAGTATGTGGTATAAAATGTTAAAAAAAAAAAAATTAAGCCACATGATAAAAATGCCTAGATGCAATCAAGCTGACTTATTTTAATTCAACTCCTAATGACTTAAATCCTGTCACCTCTTGATTTTCAATTACGTGGAGTACCATTCTGCGACTTGATTATAGTCACACAGGCTCATTTCATAGTTGGGTGCAATTTAGGATACCCCCCAAAATGCAGACGAGAGGTCTCATTAGGAAACTAAATGTTTTGCCTTTTTTTTTTTTTTTTTTTGGTTTTCCCACAGCAGTTCCGAGGAGCATCCTGGGGCCTCCAAGCCTCCGATAAGCTCCTCCAGTATGACATCACGCATCTTGCTACGCCAGCAACTCATGCGTGAGCAAATGCAGGAGCAGGAGCGAAGGGAGCAGCAACAGAAGCTGCAGGCCGCCCAGTTCATGCAGCAGAGAGTGCCTGTGAGTCCGACCCCAGCCATAAACGTCAGCGTGCCCACCACCCTTCCCTCTGCCACCCAGGTGCCGATGGAAGTCCTTAAGGTACGTGTCGCTCTTGTTGGCGGGGCCAAGCCCTCTTCCAGACCAACATTTTCCATTTCCTAGGTGTTTTATTTATCTCGATGTGTTTTTGGTCAGATTAACCCGTCTGAATCCTATTTGTCTTGTCGGTGCCAACTCTACTGATGCTACATGGCTTTGCATGTTCAAAGAAGGGCGCAAAGTAATGGAGTAGTAGCCCTCACTAAATGGGGGAAGAGTGTTGATGTTCCACGAGAAATAGCAGGTAGGAATAGGCGTCTGGTGTGATGATATCTTTCCATATTTTCCCTTTGGGAAAGTTTCAAAATGTACAAGTTACCTGAAATGAATCTCTTCTAATAACTTAATGTATTTTTTTCCCCCACCTCCAAATGTTCCATGGTGATCCTTTTAATTTTCTTCTTTATTTAGTAAGCAATCTTGGCTCTAGGATCTGACCATTTTAGAAAGTCCCTTCTGGGATAAAACTATAGGAGAGCTTTCTTCACTTTAATAACTGAAATGCATCATCCTTTAACTGAAGTGGTCTGTTCGGGGGCTCTTTGATTTCTTGCTAGAGTAGAAACTGCAGGAGCTTGTTAGCATCATTCTATCATGGACATATAGCTTCCTAATTACTGGGGAAAACTGTAACAAGTCTAAGAATAGAATTCCATCTCACACGTGTGTCCTCCACATCACATTGGACATACTCCTTGTTTAAAGATAAACATTCCAACTCTTCAATATGACTGAGGCAAGGAAAGCTAAAAGGGCAAGTAAGGGAACTTCCTTGCTTAAAAGAACCTTTTTTTAACCCATTCACCTAATTGATTCATTTGAAAGAGTCCCAAGTGTTAGTGTTCATTAAACAATGTGAACTTTACACACTGGTGATTCATTGTTGGTCTTTGCATTCATTCGTGTGCTCAGATAAAAACATCTCCCACTATTTAAAGTTTACAATTAAAGTAAATAGAGGGATGATGTGTTCTAACTGGAAGCAATATATGATTCTTACCAGGAAGTGGGAAAGATTCTTGAAAAACAAATTTAAAGTCAGTTGTTTTTTATTTGCATAGACTCTTTTAAGATGTAGTGATGAAATGAGGAAGCTCTTTCATGAAAAAACAAGCAGAAATTTGGTGAGGGCAAAAAAGATCCAAACAGTTTAGCATATAATATTACTCTGATGTGATTGAAGTTGTAGATATTGCCACAATTAGTGGATATTTTTTTCCCCTCCCCTCCGCCCCCATAAAGGCAAGTTTTCTTTTGGGAATAAATTATACATTAAATCTTTCCATTCTGGTTGGGTGAAAATTGACAAAAACCAAGTTTTTTGGTGTTCACAGGAATCACAGTTGTTTGTCTATGCCTTTTAAAGTTAGATGAGTTTAAAGTTATATGAATTAAATTATAATAAAATGTGGAGAAATATGTCTGTTTTATTCACCATAATAGTCTACTTTTTAAATCTGAAGGATACATTGTAGAAGAGATGACATGGATTTGTGCTAGTAGTGATTTGTGTCCAATTCAAAGGTAATGTTTCATATTGTATTAAAGTATATTAATTGCAATCAGTATTTCCGTAAAGGCAATTACATGTGATGGTGTGGAAATCACCCGTATGCAAATGCATTGAAATACCATTTCTGTATCATCTTAAAATGGATATCATTCCTAAATGTTTTTATTACTTAAAAAAATGTTATTTTGAAAATGCTTAGAATGAAAACCTGTACTATGTGGTTTGAATAATACACCCATTTTTCCTTATATGTTGCTGTGTCCTGGTAACAGTGGCTGGAGCTACAACCTTCAATTTAGGTATCACAGAAAAATGTCCCAAGTTAAAGCACAAATAAATTATTAGAAATAGAAGTCCCAGTCTAACTAAAAATGAGCAATTGGTAAATCTGTATTTCAAGCTGAATATAGTTTATTTAACTTGCGCATTTTTATACTTCAGTATATAAAGTAGTGAAGTATGTCATATAAAAAAAAAGTATAGTTTGCATAGCAATGCGGATGGGTTTGATAGCTGTTTAGACAAATTGTAGTGCCCTTTGATAAAAGACCAAATAAAAATATGTAATTTCCTATAAAATGACATTCTAAGTAATTCAAATAATATTTTGGGGGAGAGTAGTATCTAAGGGATGGCTCCAGATACTTAAGGATTTGGTACTTAAAAATAGTTTACATATTTTCAAAACTTTTATATATGAAAATAGTATTATGAAAGACTTACTATAGAAAGGTAAGTGAGAGAAATGTCTTTTTTTTTTTCTTTTCCCTTTTATGGTTTTTAAATCATAAGCATAATTTTGTAAAGTTAAATCGTAAAGTTAATAGTAAAAACAGTTAATTTGCTCAATCTTGGACCGTTTTTTTATGAATATACATTTTCAAGGAATGAGTAATAGCAAGTATAGTAATTAAGTGCATTATGATACAGATTATGTTGAACATATTTTTTCAGAGTGTAGCCTCAGTAAATTCTTCATTTAATTTTTGAAGATTTAAATTGCTAAAACAGAACATACCTGCTTCTCAGTGGAGGTCGATGTGTACAGTCAGATGTGGTAGCAAGTGCTAGAGAATCCTGGTTAAATCTCCCCATCTCCTACTGGTTTTTGAGAACTTGATGGAAGATCACACACGCAAACTCATTACCAACATTTTACTATCAGTGGGTTGAATGATTTTTGAAAAGCTAACTTCATGTTTTCAGGTTAATTCCTTTTTTTGGCAGAGTTAGGCTTTAAAAAAAAAAAAAGAGCTTTATAAAGCATGTTTAAAAATTGTTGACAGTTTCCTGTAAACTTAGGTCCAGTCTTTGGAGTTCAGATTAGAGGTTGGAAATTCGCATTACTACTTATTCCTCACGTTTTCACTGTTTAGTCTGTAAATTCGCGAAGCTTTGCAGAATTAGCTTCTTGTTTCTGTATTTCTTTAATTACCTTGTGGCTTTATTCTTATTACTGACTTTCATGGTGGATAATATGGACTGATTAGTCTTACTGCTGTATATTTAAGTATTAGATATATCGTCTGGATTTCTTAAGAACAAGCCGACTCAACTGGGTATTATAATTTAAGGATGCTTCTTTATCATAAATTAACCAACACTTAGGGTACATAATGCATTATTCGTCGTAGTGAACACACCTCGTATTTCAAATTATGAACTAACAAAAAAGCCATTAAGAACCATTAATGGAAGCAGTTTCTTCCATAGGTGGGTTTTGTTGACATGGGAGTCATGCACACCTTAGCTTTGCAGTTTGATCTAGCTTCTTTCAAACAAAAGCAGAGGAACCAGGGGTAGACCCTGCAGACACAGGTCAGGTCTCATAGTTAAGGAAGCATCACAGAACCATGCTCTGTGTTACCATCTGCACGCTCACCAGGCTTGTGTTCTCACTGTCTCATCTGTAACGCTGGCTGATTGGAGGAGCAGCTGGTTGCTCTGATCTTGGACTGGCAAGTTCATCAGAATTTCTCCCTTCGTTCCCTCCCACAACAAGGGCTCTGACAGCTCATAACTTGAAGACATTTGTTTATAGTTTGAAGACATTTCTCTGTTCAGAGTTTTGTATGGAATTGCCAAGGTTTTCCCTTCCCTCCTCCATCCCCTTCTTTTCTTCACCTTGGAATTTAAAAATGTAAAGGCACGTTGTTCTCTCTGGACTGGATGGTACATTGGAATTTTCTGTTGTGCTTTGGGAGAAAGGTTATATGAATGTGAAAGGAAAAAAAAGGTATTTTTGTAACTTTAGGATATTTTAAGTAGTTTGCAAGACTATATTTTTTTCCCCTTTTTTAAATCTCAGATAATCCAAGAAGTTGGGCAGATTGCTGCAAAATTTGAAACGGTGCTTGGTGTTCCATGAAATGTACAAACACTTTGCCAGGGCCCGCTGCGTTGTAAACTCAATTTACTTTGGCATTTATTTGGTTGTGTAATAATGTGGCATCCCGTTTAGATACTCTGGTGAGCCAGGATGGAAGTCCTGCTTCCTTGTCACCTTGTTCTACACCCAATATTCCATGAGATTTCACTAGTCAGGGAAAGGTGCATGACTGATTTGCTGGCCTTGTGTCCATAACTTATGAAGAAGACCTGATGTAGAATTTTTAAGGTGTTGCTTCTCCTTGAGGTTAATACAGAAACATGAAAAAGGGTGTGTGGAGTTCCTTTGGGTTGGTGGGTTACAGATTAGTGAAAGGGACTATTTCCATACTCCACTATGCATTTAGATTTTGTTCCTGATTTATTTAGCTGGGAATACAGAACCTTATTAGCGTCATGGTGGCCACAGAAATCAGGAACAGGTGCAGCATGCCTCAGATAGGCTCCCATTGTTCCTCTTAGTTAGGGAATCTGTTGCTACAGGTGCTGTCCCCAAAAGAAAGGACATCCAAGAATTCTTCTAATACCACCACATATTTATTCTTGTTCATCTGTGGTCCATCATATATTTTTGTGACTAGATGGTGTGACATACACATTCTGTGAGCCTTGATTTCAGAACTATTTATAAACTTTGGGGTCCTTTCATTTTTGGATCAAACTCAGTGTCTCAAAGGCCACATCCTTCTTCGGGGGTCAGATTCCAGGTTCAAACAACTTCTCATCCTCCCAGAGACCTCATTTCCCTATAGGGTCTTTGAGTCTTCTGGTTGTATCATTTTGATGTGTTCATTGTGACACATAAGGTAATTTTCTTTCTCTTCAAAACTCATTTTTATTGATTTTTAAAAATTGTAGACCATGTTTGTTAACATGGAACCAATTTTAACAGTGAGAAAGAAAAATCCCAACTGGAAACTCTCCCACCTTCCCTCCCTTTCACCTCTTCCCTCCCTCCAGCTCCTTGGAAGGAGCTGCTCTTAGCAGTTTAGGGTACAGCCTCCCTGACCTCTGCTGTTTTCCCATCCCACAATTGCCTTTTGTGGGAGCAAGGTCTGAAGAAATGTATTAGGCAGTTTTGATCAGTAGACATAAACCCTGACTTTCTCTTTGTTCACATTTACAAACAGAACAAAAGAAACAGTGTTTCTTCTGGATTCTCTCTACTTTGAGACTCTTGCTTCAAACTGTTTTTCCCGAAGCGGAGCGGGAACTTCTTACGCTGTGTTTGAAAAGCAGTTAGATCATTTCGGGGACACAAGTGTGTCCCAGCTTCCATGAGCACTGACTGACAGACTGTTTGCCTCCCTTGCTGCTTTACAAACCCCTGCGGGTAAGGATTTAGTCATCTCAGGGCTGGCACAGGAAGCTGCTCCATTAACTTGTCTTCAACTGGTAAAATCAAACTTAACACAGGCTAAGTAGTGTAAGAATATCTGTAAATGCACATTGATTAATTTTAGATATTGTTATCTGTAGTGCTTTCAGTGACTAGTAACTAGTAATGAAATGCTGGCTGAAGAGAGTCATCTCTGCTTAGATTATTAGGCCTGGTCCGCTTAAATGGGCGGGGCCTTGGTTAGAGCAACTATCTAAACAAAATATTTAGTCTTGACACAGCTACGTGTATGAATTAATTCCACTTTTCTGAAGACATTGGAACGTCAGCTCTAATCACCTACTCACTTGGTAATATTAGCACAAAATGTAAGTAATTTCTCTTCCTGTGACCACAGGGCCATTTTTATGTGGCCTAGGAGTACAATAGAATCTGGGTGATTTGATTTCCTTAGGTTGTGGGTAGGCCAGCTGCAATCAGTGGACACCTGGACCATGCAGGTTTGGGGAGGGACACTTTGTCTTTAGGCACAAGGATCGTTATCATCTTGTCACTGAGCTACTTTGCAACCACCAAAGTCTTCTTGGGGGTTTATGTGAGCGGGTGCCTGCTCAGCTCCTTCTCTTTCTGCTATTAAAAGAAGCCACGCTAATAGGTGTGTCTCTGTTCATTGACACAGTTCTCATCATTCAGTACCAGTGGAGATTAGGGTAGCATCTTACAGAGAATATTAAGGTCTGGGGCCTAGGAGTAAGGACTGAAAATTGAAGTGGGCTTTTTTAATTTGACTCTGAATGGTAATTTCCTTTTTAATGTGATGGGATCTGTAAAGCATGCATCCTCAACAAGGGTGATACTGCCCCTCGGGGGGCAGAGATTGGTCCTTGGAGGGCAAAAACTCATAGATATTACAGTGGTTTGGGCCTCTAAAGGGCCGTCGTATATAAAGTTTAGGTGCCTGTTAAAATTTCATGGGTGTGGGATTGAGGAGAGGCAATTTGGGGGAAAAATGTCTAAAAAGGCTCCTTAAGTGGGGGTGATGATGAAAAAAAGCTTGAGGAGCATTCCCGTAGAGTGCTTAGCACTTTCCTCAATTCCTCTCTTTGTTTAGAGAACACTTACCAAGGCTCTCATCGATGGGACTCCTACATTCCAGCCAGTCTGTGTCTCCCTAGGAGAACTGTTAGAATATCAGTCATGGTTGGTATGTCCAGCTCCAGGCAGTTAGTATTAGCATCCCCATGTCACAGATGTGGGAACTAAGGCAAAGGGTAAGCAGCTCATCCAAAGCTAGAGAAGCAGGTGGGAACAGTCAGGATTTGCACCCACTCAGTTAAGACTCCGTGGCTCAGATTGCTTAACCATTGGTGGTAGTACCTCTCTTAGAGTAAATGGCCTGAGAAACTTGAGGAGGGAGAAGGAGTTGTGTTACTCTCTCAAGTGACATGGTAGCCTAGGGCCTGCAGCAAATGTTTATTACACAGCTTCAGGCCACAGCTTAAAATTTTAATAAGAATTACTGGTGTAGAGGTGCCTAGCCAGTAGAGTGTCAGTAGAGCGTGCGACTCTTGATCTCAGGTTCGTGAGTTCGAGCCTCACGTTGGCGGTGGAGTTTACTTAAAAAAATTAAATAAGTAGAAATAAATAAGTAAATAAAAAAGAATTACTAGTATATATGTGGTACTGCCTGAAACAACTTGGAGGAGGAAAGACAGCGACTATACAGACATTGATTATTGGCTGTATTGGGTGGTAGGCCAAATACTTCATATTCTTTATCTGATTTATTCCTCTAGCAACCCTATGGGCTAGATAGGATAAGCCCCATCTTCCAGATGAGGAAACTGAGGCACAGACAGATTTGTCACTGTTGACACACAGTTAGGCTCCACACCCTACCCTGTCTACTTATAACCACATCCCCCGCTGCCTCTGTGTTTTCTACAGAGCTCAAGGACATACAAGGACATACTCTAAACATTTATAAAGAATCACCAGTAACAGAGTATGTTAGAGCAAAGTGGGAGGTCAGAGAGAAACTTTAGAGGAGTTTTACAGGTTTAATGGAAGGATACATGATCTGAAGAACTTAGAATTATTAAGGGGCCATCTATATTGAATAGAGTGGATCCCTGAGTCTCTGCCAGATGAAAGATCTGGATGTGTTCGTATTGTATAAAAGGACTGCCTGGCCACAGTGACCACAATGGTAATTTATGGTTTAGTTACAGTATCATTATTGAACAAAAAAGCACTACAGTGAAAGTTTCTGTGACAACATCCAAAAATCGTAACTCAGGATCACTTATGTTCTAAAGATCCTCTTGGCTCAGGCTATCCCAATTCATATCCTTTATAGCTATGTATATTTTAATAATGCGTTTGTTTTGCAGCAAATTGCTTTTGAAATACTGATTTTGATAGACTCACACACATCTTTTAATAGGAATTTTCTCCTGCAATTATGGTTGCATTTATAGTTTTCCTTACCCTGCCCTCCTGCAGTATTAAAGCTTTTGCTATATTTTAGCACTTAAAACTGGAGCTTCAATTATGATTGTTTTTCTCTTTGCTTTCAAGCAAATTTTAAGTGAATAATGTCAATCTTATATCACTATATGGAAAGGCACAAGTCTTCTTCATGAATGTTACCTACTTATTCCCAGCAATGAGAGGAAGGGCTTAGATTTGAAAGACCACCTTCTGTAAATACGACCTTGAACAACAGAGACTGTGGACATGTGTAAGCACAATCTAATTTTACCATTGCCCTACTAAAATAAGTGGGTGGGATCTGTGTTTAAAAATATGTAAATCAGCACAGTGGCTTTGTGCAAGGCTATAGCTGCAATCAGGGCTAGAATATTAGCTCTTGTCCTGAATATGTCTCTTTTTATTGACTTCTTTGAGTGTCATTTTGAACTTTAAGGAAAATGTAGTTCCTGGCTTTCAGACATTGTTTATGAAGTTGGATGTTTTTGCATATTAATTTATAACTTTGCACAAATGAGATGAATCAAAATTGGAGCATTTATAAAGCAGATGAAGTAGGAGGCTGTTTGAGAGTGGTCTGAGAAAAAGAATTGTTTTAACCATTCTTTTAAAAACTGATGTTTTAGTAAAGGGTCTAGATGAATCTGTACCAAACTGTTTGTACTAGTTACCTCTGGAGTGGGTTTTAGGATTGGAGGTGGTGGCGGTCAAAGGCTTTATTTTATTTTTTTATTAGAAGAGTGTGTGCATACATTCTTAATGTAATTAAAGTGAGTGTCTCCAGTACATTTTATTTAGGAGCCTTGACAAAGTTCTCTTCGCTCACAACTTTCTGAGCAGTACAGTTCGTCTGTCAGGTGAGTTGACTAGACTTACACACATCATGTAACTCTCACGGCCTTTCCTGCAGGAAAGATTGCAAGGTGTACAGGTCCTGAAAATTAAAAATGAAGAGAAGGATTTGAATCACCAGATTGTGAATAATTTTCAAAAGTAGTTAAGAGGCCCAACATGAAAAGCGAAATTCAGATTTCTGCTACCTTACCACCAGGCATAGCTTTGTCGTAATCTCCCCTGTTGGCCCTGAGTTTTGTATAATTAAAATTTAGGAGCTAGAAATTTTGTTGAGACTTAATTAGAAGCGACAAACCAGAGACATTCCTGCTGGTTAGGAAGGGCTTAAGAAATTCTTATTGGCTAAATTACAAATATGTAACATTTTTTCTGAGCACTGCATGGTAGTTCAGACTGCCTAAAGGTGACAAGATTAGCTCTGTTTTTCTAGTGAAGTAGTAAAAATTAGATTAATAAGTACCAGGCAAAGAACCTTTTCTTTTTTTCTAAAGAAATCTTACCTTGAGTACTTCTGGCTGTGGAGATCGGTGCCTTAATTAGCTACATGTTCTTTTTACCTCCTGGGAAATAAGTATGGGATAAAATTGGGGATCAAGACGTAGACGCACATTGACTTAGCACACGCCGCTAAGTAATTCATCAAGGAATGTTGGTAATTAGTCCTGCCTCTTTCAACTCTTGGCTTATTTCATAAAACCAGTTGATTTAAAATAATGCCTGCTGATTTATTACCAACACGTTTCAAGCCTGAGACTTGGCTCTTAAACAAAAGCCATATTGTGCAATGATGGAAATGTGCCCTCTTGTTTTTGTGTTTTTACAAATTCTGAAGGGCCATTTATAGGCCCCTGCTAACTTTGTTGTGTTTGCTTTTACCCCATTCAGCATTTTACTGGGTTTTCTTTTGTCTCTTGGTGAAGAGAACGGGGGAGCAAATTAGAAAAAAAAATTCCAGGCTCTTGGAGGTTTTGGATGTGAGGTGCTTGTCAAAGTGTATTGGCTCAGTGTGGTTTGATGGAATTTAATTGGAATCCCTCGTCTGGTAAGACAGGCTGTAGTAATGGTCTTTGCTCCTCCTGCATCGTTAAGTGTTTGGTGATATTTATGACAGGCAGCTTAATCTGAAAAGATTGAATTTATGAGAAGTACAGAACCTTGTGACTTCAGTCTTGTAATCCTGGTATCCATACAATGTAGTAAATTATTATTTGGATGCTAAATTTCCATTCGTGCCAACTGGTGTGCTTCTTCATGCTTTGGGAGGCAATCATAATCAGCTTCCCTGATTGAAAACCTAGGATTAGCTTGGCTCCCATACTTAACTGGGTGACTGGGCAAGTTTACCATTCTCTCTGGGCCTCAGTGTCCTCATCTGTGAAATGGAGGCCGGAGTACTTGCTCTGTAGAAGTTTTTGTGAGAATTAAACGTGATCGTACACCTAAATCAGTGCTGCCCAGTAGACACAGAATGTGAGCCACATACGGTAATTTAAGTTTCCTAGTGGTCACATTAAAAGCAGTGAAAAGAAACAGAGAAAAGCAATTTAATAGTACATTTTATTTTACCCAGTATATCCCAAGTATTATTTCAAGTTATCATTAATATAAAAATTATTAACAAGATCTTTTCATTCTTTTTATTTTTCATAATAAGTCTTCATTCTAGGCTTTTCATGCCAAGTCTTCAAAATCAAGTGTGTATTTTCCGTCTGTAAGTACATCTCAGTTCGATGCTAAACTTTCATCGGAATTGCTCCATCTGTGTTTAGCTTTTCTGAGATTTACAGTTGAAAAAGTAGATGCCTATACCCAAGTTGTCTCAAACATATGTAAAAGATTCCTAATAACTAAATTGAGTATACATCTTTAAATTTGGATTTGAATGAAATAAAAGTAAAAAATTCATTTTCTGAGTCACACTGGCCACATTTGCAGCACTATCAATAGCCACACGTGGCCTGCGACTTCTGTGTTAGCACAGACCCAAAGCATTTAGCACAGTGCCGGGTGGATGGAAAGTGCTCAGTAAATGATTCTGCTTTATTTTTGTTGATAATGAATGGTATAATAATTTCTAGTTACTAATTACCTAAATACAGTAATTAATATCATCTCCATGTTGACATCTTTCTTTTTTTTTTTTAATCAAGATTTTATTTATTCATTTGACAGAGAGGGAGACAGCGAGAGAGGGAATACAGGCAGGGGGAGTGGGAGAGGGAGAAGCAGGCTTCCCGCGGAGCAGGGAGCCCGATGCGGGGCTCGATCCCAGGACCCTGGGATCATGACCTGAGCCGAAGGCAGACGCTCAGCGACTGAGCCACCCGGGCGCCCCTGTTGACATCTTTCTGTGCCGCCATGACACCTGCCCAATACAATTGGTTCCCTGCGGCCTCCCTCCCCACCAAAGAGAACCTAAAAAATTTAATCATTATTTTCCTTCTCACAACCCTTTGGAGCCCAGGTTAGCTGATATACCTCATGTATGGTTGATATTTTGTGTCAAAAATAGCCTCTCACCTGAGAGTACAGTGAAGAGTCACCCTTGGTGATGTGGCATTTGGACCTGTCTCTGCCAACAGCCTTTCATTCAGGCCTGAGCGCGGTAACAGCTCTTGACTTGTTAGTCACACGTCTTATTCATGCTCTCAACCCGATTTCTTTTCAAACCTCTGCATGTCACACTTACCTAGCGCCTGTCTAGCGTGTTCAAGATGTCTCAGACCCTGGGAATATATAAGCATTTTAACATTGATAAAAGGTTCTTGATGCAGAAAAAGACATTGAAGGAAAAGGAGATTGGTTAATCCTAGGATTAACTAATGTACTATACATTCATTATAGCTAAATTAACATGTAAGTTATTGAAAACTAGTATTTCTGGTGGGGTTTTATATATGATTTTTGTCCATACTCATGTTGCTAAGGCAGCTTCTCCGTTAACTTACAGTATATTTTTAGGCATTTTCAGCACAGCTAATAATTCAACAAAACCGTTTTCCTTCCTTTTCTTATTCATTGGGCACCCAAGTTTTCTGTTTTGATACCAGTTTTGACCATTTATTAAACCAGAAATAATATGCCTAAAATGATAATTTAAATTTTATTAGATACCTTGTTACTCCTAATGCAAACAATGAGTTGATTATACTGGAATTAAACTGTTTTGGAGAGATTAATTTGTTCTTTATATAATACTAAAAGCCTACAAAGTAGCATTCTTGTTCAATTACAACAAGCAAGAAAGTCAAGAGAGCAAAAATATTAACTATGCTGTGACTTCCAGAAAGAAAAATCATTGTGTTGTTAGATTTTATGATTGCCTTAGCTTGGAGTTATATATTTTCTCAATGTTTATTACTTATTTTATTATCATCTTGATGTAAGTTAATAAGCATACAGGCCATTATAAAGTTGATTTCAATTTTCCTAGTAGCTTTCCAGGTTTATATTAAAATCATACACCTCAAGAATATTCAACTCATTAATTGGCATCATCTTGATAGAATTCATAATTTAGTGTTAAGAGTATGGGTCATTGTGTCCATTTTTATGGACACTTAAGACCACCGATATCTCATAGACAGGGAAAGCCATAACATTCTGGAAGGACATTTAATCTTGATGTAAAATTTTATTCAGTTTGACGTGAAGCTAATGTGCGTAGAACTTAACCCTACATGGTGTTTCTGTAACTCAGTGGCTCTCAAAGTGTGGCTGGGGGGCCTATAGCCCCTGCAATGTCTGGGATCTCTTTAGAAATAAATTCCTTGAGTCCATTCCAGACCTGTTGAACCAGAAGCTCTGAGGGTGGGGCCATTAATCTCTGTTTTAGCCAGCCCTCTGGAGAATTCTAATGCATGCTCATGTTTGAAAATCACTGCTGTAGAAGTCTGGAAGTTTATTTGTAAGAAACGTAAGGAAAATTGGGAAATACTAGTACAAATAAAGTCAACCAAGTTTCTTTCCCGTAGGGCTTCTTAGATCTATGGTAAATATGTAAAGAGTTGTGGCAAATTTCCAACAGTGCTACAATAGGTAGGCACTTATTTGAGAAGAGAGGGGAGGAGAATGACAAGCAAAGTAGACATTGCTTTCAGGTAAAATTGGTGAGTAGAAGTTGCAAAATGGGGACACCTGGGTGGCTCAGTGGGTTAAGCGTCCGACTCTTGACTTCGGCTGAGGTCATGATCTCAGGGTCCTGAGATTGAGCCCTGTGTCGGGCTCTGCGCTGGGTGTGGAGCCTGCTTAAGATCCTGTTTCTCCCTCTCCCCCCCACCCCTTGCTCATGCATATGTGTGCTCTCCCTCTCTCTCTCTCTTTCTCTAAAAAGAGAGAGAAGTTGCAAAATATCCAGTGGCCCTTTGGAGTCTTCTGTATGTGGGGTACATCCCATTATATGCATGTACTTGTGCAAAGTTGATAATAATAGATTAATCCTGTAAAATCCTGCGGAGATGAGAAATAAGCAATTCTACAATTACACAGTGGTTCCTACTTTAAGCTACAGAAACCACTGTGCTTTTGGAGGAGCTCTGAGGGGTCAGCAAATCCATTGACCACAGATATTTATCAACTAAATTTATACCTCACTTGCATATATACCATACATCGCTCCTTCAAGTAAATGTTGACACTGCTGTGATGAACAAAGTGCAAATTGATACAAGAACCATGGATTTCATTTTTTTCCCTTACTTCTATGAATTTTCTTAACAAAAATTTAAAAAAGCACAATTCCTAATCAAATGGGGCCTTAAGGTATTTGACATTTAAGAAAGGTTAAGAGCTACTTTTTAAGAAACTTTAACTATCAACTGTTACTTAAATTCTGCTTTTGGAAACTACATTCCTTTTGTCAAATTAGATTTAGTTAAGTGGTAACACAAAATGGCCTTTCAGAGTCCAAGGGACTCTAACATCTATAATTTCACAAGCAGAAGGCCCTTGATGTGTCAGTCTGTGACATCAAAGGTCTTTACTGACGTGACCATAGTCTTGGCTTTGCCTTTTACACTGAAGCATTGACATCAACAGAAAGTGTTTTTCTTTCTTTTTTCTTTTCCAGTATTAGTTTTCTGCCTGAAGGCAGTATATCCAGTGCATGTGGCCGACTTGCCCCCTGGTTGGAATAAAACAAAGGTTCATTTTTGGAAGCTTCACAGGAAAGCTTCACAGGAAAATCCAACTCGTTCTGATGCTGGAGTCCTTCACTAGTACAACAGAGTGTGGACCTAAGTCCAGCCTTCGAAGAAGCCTGGCTCACAGAGGAGCCATCAAGTGCACTTTGCTTCCACCAGAAGATAAAGATTATGGTCTTATCTTCCTTCCTACTAAGAGGAGGAAATCAGAAATAACCCTAAGATGCCCCTGGCAAATTTCTGCATCGAAATTTTGCTTTTCTGGTAGAGTTACCATTTTTCAATTAAAAATTCAAAGAACTCTTGCCCAGAGGTGTTTGATTATGTGCTGTGCCTGTTCTCACATTGAAAGGGCATGGGATCAGGAGTTAGAGTGGCACTGTCCAGATCCTTTCTGAACCATAGTTCCTTGTCTGTATGACAAGGATAATAGAAGTCTCTCGTGCATAGGGTTACTGTGAGAAGCCAGCGACATGATGCTTGCAAAGCACTTAGCTCTGTACGTGGCACAGTACTTATTAATGCTGTTGACTGTCGTCACCATTTCAACCAGGGACACATACCACGTCCACAGTGACTCAGCCGCATAATGGGTGCTTGAGAAATGATTAAAAGGTTAATACTTTGGCAAAAGGCAAGGAAAATTGATTCTACATACGATCTGGAATTAATTTCTTCAGTGGTCTATGGGATGTATAAAGATTCTTTTAACTGGTAACTATTCAATTACATTTCAGCAGCAAGGAATTTTTATTCTTAAAAATCATCTGGTGATGCAGGTTCCCTTCACAGTGACTTTTTCTTTCTTTTTTTTTTTTTTAAGATTTTATTTATTTATTTGACAGCGAGGGAGTGAACACAAGCAGGAGAAGTGGAAGAGGGAGAAGCAGGCTCCTGGCTGAGCAGGGAGCCCGATGCGGGGCTCGATCCCAGGACCCTGGGATCATGACCTGAGCTGAAGGCAGACACTTAATGACTGAGCCACCCAGGTGCCCCCACAGTGACTTTTTCTTGGAGGGGAAAGATCGTGGGATGCTTGGCACAGTTTTTAACTGTCCCCCCAAATTACTTTATACCCATTACTTAAAATTCTTAGAAATCGTTTTGGTGATTGACAGTAAAGACTAAATCTTTGCTTATAGAAAATTCTGGGGAAACTGGTATAAATTGGGGCTAAATTTTAAAAAAATTTAGTAGGTGTCAGGCTATCAAAATGCTCCCTGATTCTGAGACTAAACTTTCACTTACAAGCTGAGAAGTCAGCAATTTTGGTTCTGGAACTCTGGTTAAATATAAGTGACCATACATGATTTTATGAACTGTTCACTTTTGAAGGCATTACTATTTCTAGCTAAGTAGAGGTTCCAAATACATTTAATCACAGCCTCTCATCCATGAGCTCCAGTGCCTGCTTTATAGAACTGGTCAGCTGATAGAAACCAGTATCTGAGTTCAGAAAATTGTTATCGATCATCAAATGGCACAATTATTTTTTCTGGTATCCAGGTATTTTGACTAACGTGCCCTGGGGTTACCTGACTTCTTCCTTACATGATATATCCTTTTTTTTCTTGTCTAAGATCCTGCTGTCCCAACCCCATCTCTTGTAATTTATATAAAATTTTAGTCTTGCCTTTTTATTTTTTTGCCTTTTAGAAACATGTGTCACCTTGAGTGTTCGGTACTCAACACTAGCTTACTCACTGACCTTTATTTTTTGCTATTAAACCATTTATCTTATTTCCATGATATGTATTATCTTGAGATAAGACCAAAGGCCATTGTCTTCAACAGATCTTACAGTATTTGCTACTTTACAGTCAAAACTACAGCCCTAAAATCAAACATCGACCTGTAGTATGACCTTGGGGAAGTTGCCTTCCTGGGCCTCAGTCTCCCTATCTAACTAGCTGGTCTCAGACTTGCCTCCTAACACTGGCATTCAATGAACTGTCTCTTCTTTTTCCTTGAGAAGGGCCCACCTACACATCACTGGAATTTAATTCGTGGTAATATGAAGGGGACAAAGGACTTTGAAAGCCCTGGAAAGAAACATTAGGTTTGTTTTCAGCATGATATACACAGAACAGTTACCATGACAAAGACCTCAGTGTATATAAAGCTTACACTTCCACTGTAGTTAAAGTGACCAGTTTCTCCTTGAGGGTGGCAAAAGGTGAGTTGGAAAACCTCTTGTATTATTATTTAAGATGTTCTATTATTTTGCCTATATGTGCTTTACTTCCTATAATAATAACAGTATCATTACTGACTATCACTTACCATGTCTCTGAGATGTTCCTGAGGCCTTCTGAGACTGAGCACAGGTCTGATAGGACTAGACGATGAGAATGAACCCAGAGCTGCCACGAGTTTATTTGTGCAAACTGCTTAAAATCCATCCTAAATATTTAATTCTCAGGATTACTGAATCTCTAACATGAAAACTCATTTCTGACATAATTTTTAAAAATATTTTATTTTATTTATTTATTTGACAGAGAGAGAGAAGGATAGCGAGAGAGAGCACAAGCAGGGGAAACGGGAGAGAGAGAAGCAGGCTCCCCACCAAGCAGGGAGCTGGATGTGGGACTTGATCCCAGGACCTGGGATCATGACCTGAGCCAAAGGTGGATGCTTAACCAACTGAGCGACCCAGGCGCCCCTCTGACATAATTCGCAGTCACAGAATGTTCGTTAGCTTTTATTTTCTTCCCTTTACTAAGCAGAAAATGAGTGGAGGCTGAGGATGTTTGTTTATGATTGATTATTGAAGGTGAGGACAGGAGTGTATGATTCACTTCTATAGATTTATTAATTTTACTTTAGTTTATATATTAATACTGATTTGAATTCTCTTGAGAGAGAGAGAGTAAGATAATGTGTGTATTTTCAAGTTTTCTCTCAAAGGCTTTCCTTTTCAGTGATATTGCCATTCCTCCTTCCCTCGCTCCTTCCTTAAATGCACAAATCTGGAATTATGCAGCTTATCTTTGAATCCTAGCTCTGTCATTAGTAATCTTGGTCAGGTGATCTAATCTCTAGTCTAACCTTAGTTTCCTTATTTGTAAAATGGGTGCAGTATCAGTACACCCCCCCCCATCCTGTTGCAGTATGTTTCTTTAGCGTGAGTACCTCCAGTGTTAATATTGGTAAATGAAGAAGTCGTGCTGGTGTAACATGCGACTCCTTTTGAATTCATTCTCCATAGCATGTAAATGCTGGAAGCAGTCGAGGGCAAGCTTTATCATATTTAGAGAGAAAGCCTTAGTCATAGATGAAGACTTTAAAATAGGCAGAATGTCTACAAGGTTTAGGCAATCCAGGCTGCTAGAGCTGCTTGACTTTGCCACCACGCTCCACTCTCTGGAGAAGATGAGTGTGCAGAGTTAGCAGCTGCTAAGATATTTCCCTTTACAGTGATGCAATCACTCACAAAAAAGGCCATATCCAGGATCAGGTTGTAATTTTTAAAGAAATGATCTCCATAAGAAGCACTTAGCCTCCATACTCTACCTTTTGAGGGGAGGAAGCAGGGTTTAAAACTGTCTGTGAAGCTGGCCACGAATGCCAGTAGAAATTTAACCAGCTCGTGTTGAATTAGGGTTTACTGATTGTTGTTATTCGTGCTCTGGTTACAAAGGTCCAGAAGTTTGGAGAGGTCTGGCCCGAACCTCTTTTCCTATATGCCATCTTGTTTATAGTGTGTAATTTTGCAAAACGTGACATTTTTCAGGACTGTATAGATGGAGTTAGAGCAGAAACACCTGAATCACCTCCAGAGTTTTGATCATTTAATGAATTAATGTATGTAAAGTACATAGCACAGCTCCTGAGGTGGTTGCCTTTTAGTGGAAGCCTGAAGGACAAGTAGGAAGGAACTCAATAAATATTAGCCAGTACAAGGAAAGCCTTCTAACGTTGAACCCTTCACTTTCCTATTTCTGGGAAGGCAGTCAGTCTGCCTGGTGGCAAAGCATGGTGAGCCCACAGAGGGACTGCGGTTCCGCCCCAGAAGGTGAGGCAGTTAATGTTGAGTGGAACTGTGAAGAACAAGGAGGGCCACGCCAGAAGTTCTAGGATCAGGGAGCATGGCATGAGGAGAGGAACGAGTCAACAATACCTACTCTGGACCTTGGTGTGAAGCAGTGAAATGCAAGATAGTAGAAGATGGAGCCGAGAGTGTGTTGGGAGGTGAAGCTGGACAGGTGAGCAGGGGCCAAGTCATGAAGGGCCTGTATGAGACCCTGCCGAGCTTAGATCTGATGGTGTGGATGTTGGGTAGCCACTGATGGTATGTATTTGTATTTGTTTCTGTGGGTTTGTTCATTTATTTTCATTTCAGAGAAAAAGAGGGATATTCAGATAGATGCCTCTGGGGGCTGGTGGAGGTGGGGGGTTCCATTTTAGAGGAACATCATGGGAGGTGGGAGGCTATCAAAATAATGTGGGAATAAATTATGAAAGCATTGACTCCAGAAGTCTTAGAAGACATAATTAGAAAGCAGTGGTTAAAAAACAAACAAACAAAAAAACCCTTAAGGCGTGAAATGAACCGAACCCTGTTAGATAGAAAGGAGAAGGAAGGTAGCATAATACTGTACATATTTGACATAGAGGAGAACAGAACATAGTAGAGACGAAGACATGGGTCTATACCAGGGCTTGGCAAGCAATGTCCACAAGCCGTTTTCTGCCTTCTGCCTATTTCTGTGAAGTTTTATTAGAATACAGCCATGCTCATTCATTTTTGTATGGTCTCTGGCTGCTTTCACATTATAGTAGAGGGTAGTAGTGCAACAGACTCATGGCCCACATGGCCCACAAAGCTGAAAATAATTACTTTCTGGATCTTTATAGAAAAAAAGTTTGTTGACCTCTGGTCTGTGGACATAGGCTTCCAGTCTTTGAGAATTGGGATCACGTCTTGTTTGTTCACCTCTGATCATGAGCATTTTACACTGTGTCCAATATATAGTAAGGCTTCATAAATAAACTCTTAACTGGATTAATGAATAATGAATGAATGAGCAAAGTAGCAGAGTTAAATCTACCTATTTACGGCCTGTGCTTTTATATTTATTCTGTTCTAATTCTTATAAAGCTATCAAGCAGGAGTTAATATATAAAATGAGTATTTATTGAGTGACACCAACATATAGGGCATTGTTCTCAGTTTGAGGATTTTTATGTGCCCTCATGATGCTCACTGCTAATAGAAGAGACATTTATGTTCATCACATAATCACAGAAATGGATACACAGTTGCAGTGTTGTTGGGTAGCAGAAAAGAGAGGGGTACAGTGCTAGGGGAACTAGAGGTGGAAGATTCAGTATAAAAAGTCAGGGAGGACTTTCCTAGTTACACCTGACCTGCAGTCTGAAGAGTGAGTAGACTTTAATTTGGCATAGGGATGTGGGAAGAGTATTTCAAGCAGATCCATGTGCAAAGGCCCTGTGGCAGCTCAGAGCAGGCAAAAAACAAAGAGAAAGCTGGCCATGCTGGGGGTGAGACTGGAGAAATGGGCAGGGCTCTTGTGATCAGGATCAGGAATCCTTCTGCTTCTTGAGCCGAGTCTGAACTTGAGTTACAAGTTGAGACTCAGTAAGTACTTTAATCCAGAGAGTATGGGTTTACCAGAGAGAGTGTTGTGAGAGAAGATATGGGTCTTGGGAAGAACTCTGGAACACACCAAAAGAGGGAAGGACTGAGTATGGAGAAACGGAGAGATACAAAAACTAGGAACAAAACCTGGAGAATCTGCATGGCAGAAAAGTTCTGAGGTGAAAGAACAGCTTGTCCATCGTAGATAAGGCGTATATGTCCGAGAAATTAAGGATTGAAAAGTGTGCATTGGATTATTCCACTGGGAGATCGCCGTGACCTTTGAAAGAGTAGATTTTTGGTAGTGAAGGGGTAGGGTGGAGCTGTCAATTTGTTGAATGAATGAGCAGAGAGGAAACAAAAACAAGCATATATTCATTCACTCATTCAGCAAATAGGTATTGAGCATCTATGGATTAGGGATCCAGTGTTGAGCAAAACCAGACAGGGCCTTTGTTCTGGGGCTTACTGTTAAGGGGGGGGGGGTGTGGAGAGGGATGGACACTTAATCAAATAATCTTCCCAGTATAGGGGCACCTGGGTGGCTCAGTCGTTAAGTGTCTGCCTTCGGCTCAGGTCATGATCCCAAGGTCCTGGGATCCAGCCCCACATTGGGCTCCCTGCTCAGCAGGAAGCCTGCTTCTCCCTCTCCCACTCCCCCTGCTTGTGTTCCCTCTCTCGCTGTGTCTCTCTCTGTCAAATAAATAAATAAAATCTTAAAAAAAATTAAAAATTAAAAAAAACCATCTTCCCAGTACCACCCAAAAAAGTGAATTAAGGTAAGTGCTATGAAGGAAAGAAAAAGGGTTCTGTGAGAATATGAAGCAAAGGAAAAGGGAGTCGTTTGGGCAGGGACGAATCCTCCGAGTGGTCCTGGAGCTGAAGGAAGCAGAGGTGTTAGCTCTGAAGTCCGTAGTGAGAGAACATTTCAGAGAGCAGAGAAGAAACTTGTGGCCAGGCCCTTGCTGCCAGAGGGCTTGGCAGCTCCAAGAAGCAAGAAGAAGTGAAGTCAAGGTCGTTGTGTGCCGAGAGCGAGGGCGAGAATGGTATAGTATGAGGCTCAAAGGTGGGCAAAGGCCAGAACATCCAGGGCTTTGTAGACCATCTTAAGGATTCTGGTCCCAAGAGCAGTGGGAAGCCATGGAAAGGGAGTGACCAGGCTAACCAGACTTAACCAGACTTAAATTTTAGGAAGTATAGCTTACTGTTTGTAGAGAGAATGTAAAGCTGTTACACCCTTCTGAACCAATGTGAGCAGACAGTCCTGAGAAGGATTCCCATCTCAGGGGAAAGTCGTTCCATTGTCTGAGAGTGGGTCCTCTGAGGCTGCTCAGGGAAACACTAGTTCATATCCACCCTTTGCCTGCACTGCAAACAGCATGGAAATTTCTCCTAAAATCACTTGGAGAAAATACTCCTGAGGAGAATAATATCCATGTTGACTCTATACACTGTTTTATCAGGAGATCAGAATTTCTGGATCAACCAATTTTAGGCAAAAGGACAAAGTGCAGGTGACTTCTAAACGGAATGATTTTGAGGGTCACTGGCTTTGGGCTTGAGTTACCACTGGTGGGTTTCTGTCTGGGGACATGACTGCAAAGCAGAGAAAGGGTTTCCAGAGACCTCTCTCTTAAAAAGGCAATTATACCCCTCCCTACTTCTGCACTCCTGTTGTTTGGTGAGTCAAGAAAGCTGCAAAGAGTAACTCATTTACATGGTGTCCACCAAGAAATCTTTTTATGTTAAGAGAACATGATCACCATTGGCCTGGATGAGGAGTGAGAAATGATGCTATTGGGGGGCTTCCTCTGCCAAACTTCTGATCACAGTGGGTGGGTGGGTGGGTGGGTGGCCTTTTCTCTGCTCCCAGTCAAGGCTCACCTCAAGCAGCCCTGTTGCAGATGGTTTATTTTTGCATCATTGATAATCTTTCTCCACGGAATTAAAAAATTGTGATACCTCCTTGTCTTGTTCGTGCCTATGTTGTCCTGTTTCTAAACGCTTTCTCCCTCTTTTTCCAGCAGTGTCTTCTTAATTAGTTTTGCAAAAAAATGCGTGGTACAATTACCTGAATTTCTTCTCATCCTTCCTGGCGCCGGTTAACCAAAAACCTCCCACGTCTTTGTTCTTTGTGCTCATCCTGATTGACTCAGGAGGTGACACCGGCTGACGTTTGGCAAGCCAGTGACCTTCTTTTCGAGCTGAAGTTGACAAAAGCTGATAAAAGAGGGGGCAAGGGTAGATAGAAGCCCGCAGCCAGCCCTTTCTTTAGTAAAGAGGAAGCAGCTTAGGTGAATATATTAAAAGGAAATTGTGTTTTGAATGTTTGACTAGATCATTTGTTCAAGGACAAAAGTAACATAATTAAGGCAAACAAAGGATGCGGGGGAGTGCTCACTAAGGGCAAATACAATCGATGGATAAAGTAAAAAATGACTGTCTAATGTCTATTTTAGAGATAATAAAAGTGAAAGTCCTGAATTTGTTATCTATTAAAATGAGAAGAATTTGCCTGGAAATGTAATACTTACAGAGGAAAAGTGGGCTTAAAGTATGGTAAACACCAGAAGCCCCTGGCCCCTTTTAAAGTCTCCCCAGAAAAGTTGTTTCAATTAAAAAGAAAAAAAAAAATCTTGTAAGGATAGAATGGGATACGTGTGAAGTACATTCAGCTCTTTGGATCAAAGTTGCTACAGTGTACTTTTATTTATCTATCTATGACTTGGGTTTGGGTTGTAATATCAAGCAGCAGACTCCCAGACAAGCTAGATAAAAGGAATTGCTTGTTAATTAAATTAACAGCCGTATGAACTGATGTGATGTTTAACAATTTGATATATGTTAAGTAAGTCTTTGCCTCTGTGTTAAAATTAGTAGTAGTATGCTTCATTTAGAGCCTATTTTTCTAAATAGGAATAGTGTGTTATTAATAACGCAAGTATTGTGGCTCTTTTTGTAATTATTTTTTTGTAGTAACGGTTTTTGCCATTGCCGTTTTGCCAGGATTTAGATAAATTTTACGGGTCTGAGCACAGTCTTTTCAACTTAGAAACCCAAGTTTTGGGCCATTGTGCCACTGGTTACTCTTCTGCTCATCCTCCATCCCTCTCCCACCCACCGTAGTTCATATTTCTTTAAGATGATCTCTGTCAGAGTCTACTCAGAATGAATAGTGTGTGAGCTCATGGAGATTAGTGGTTGTTTAACTGTTCTTCCCCCCGTGGCCCATGGTCATTTAGAGACAAGACAACTGGTTCTATCCTGTGAATAGCTCCATCCTTCCGCATAGATTGCAACCAGATGAGGAAACTAATTAATATCATAGTAAATTCTGAATCCAGGCCTTTAACATGTCACCACCTATCTGGCAGAACTTTGAGCCTCCAACATGTGCTGTATGCTGAGTGTAGCTTCTCATCCCTGTGTCATTAATTGCTCACATGGTATAGGCAATTAACTGACCCATTTATCCCAGAATGTGTCACAGGCACACACTGGGAGCTGTCCATTCCATGACCATAGGGGGATAGTAGGGGCTGAGGGGACCCTGGCCCGGTCTGGCAAGATGGGAACAAATGGTAGTAGTTCCGTTTGCTTTGCATTGGAAATTGAGATGTGGCCTCAAGAGAGGGGGACGTTCCTTCTAGAGTCCCTCATGTTTGGTGAGAATAAAGATCAGTGGAATTGAGACCTTTTACATTGGAATCATAAGATCTACTACAAAGAAATACATTCATGTTGTGTGGTTGTTACTTTCTTTAGTTTTTTCTTTTGCTTCTCCAGTGATGGATCACTGTGCTTCATCTTTTTTTCCACTTATATAAATTCATAACTATTCTATACTTAATAGGTTTATACTTGAAGCTTGGTTTTAACTTCATGATAACATGGATCTTGTGTACTTAGCTTATTGCTGGGGCCTCACCGCCTAGAGAGTACTGAGACATACTACAGGCTCAGTAAGTGTTTACGGAGTTGAATTCCAGTTGAATTCATGGCTCGCTTTTCATCCCTTGATTTTTATGTTTGAGTGACCTAGCTGTCCAGTGGGCTTGTATGGATGATTTATGTTTTCCTCCAAATGCAAAGTTAAACAGATATCTCATAGGTTATTCTGGTATAAAATAGACCCCTTTGAAAACCAGCCTGAGGCCTTTTTTTTTTTTTTTTTTTAATATATGACGCTAGTTTGATCTTCTGACAAAAATACTACTTATAGTTGCTGTGCAGTCTTTAGTTATACTCATAACCTCTGGAACCCTGAGATGGTAACACATTCAATTCTTTGTCTTTAGAGATCTTGCTTTCTGACTTGGTTATTATTGGCAGTCCATGATATTTAATTGGAATTGCCTCTGGATAGAACATTTTAATATATACTTTTTTTAAAAAGAAGATGAAAAACCAACAAAAAATCCAAATGAGTTTGTTTTTGAGTTTTAATATAAGTTACTTTGTTTTGGTTTTGTTTTCAAAAATATAGAATAGTGAAAATAATGCAGTAATGGTTTTTTTTCTAACATGTTTCATCATTTCCTGTTTTGTTTGTGGAGTTGATAAGCTATGGTCTCTGAATCTTCAAAGAGTTTAGGAATTAGATTGCTCTTTTAAGTTGACCACATTTTATGGGTCTTAGTTTCAATTATTATGAAACCATAGAGATGAAGATTCAATGTGTATCATAAGAACAGTTCTTTTCTCTAGGATGTGGGTCTAGTGTGTAGTTGAGGACAGTGATTTCCAAATTACCAAATCATTGGGATACCCTGGAGAGCTCTTAAAAATAAAGATAGCTGGGCCCAGACCTAGGATGTGGAAGTACTCTTTCAATCTTTATTAAAAAAAAAAAAAAAAATCTCCCTAGTGGTTTCTGATGATAAGTAAAGTCTGATTTAGAACACTGGATCAATGAGTTCAAGGTCATCGGCATGATTTGTCTGTTGGCCTATTGATTGTGCTCTGTTCTGTGACCTGAGACCTGCTTCTGACCCTGACCAACTCTTGGGTGATGGGGTGACTGGGGTCATCTTCTCTAAAGGCAGCTCATTTTGTTAACTATGCCAAGCAGCAGCCTTATCACTGGGGACTTCTTTCTTATTTTTTTTTTTTAATCAGTGGTCAGCAGAGAGGTGTTGTTGAGTTGCCACTAATTGAGATTCAGCAGTCCTTTCCAGTATCCACTGAAGCTGGAATTCAGAAACTCAACTCCCTTCTAGAAGTCATAGCTTTCAACTCTGCCTTCGTGTGCGATATGTTTTGGGAGTGTCTGGTCAAGAGGTGCTAGAATCGGATCACCTGGGTTCTAATTTTGCCTCTCTTATATACATACTAGGGGTGTGATCTGGCTGCCAAATTATTTAACCTCTGAGAGCCTCTATTTTTCCTTTGGCAAAAAGGCAATAATAATCATCATGGTGTTGTAATACAACACATTGTAATAACAGTGATTGTAAGGTTGTTGTGGATAATGATGTAAGGTTGTTGGAAATACAAAATAATGCCTCTGTGTATAAAAATGTAAGTGTTCAGTAATAGGTAATGGCTGGTATTATAACCGTATTGCTACAAATTTTGAATTAAAACGAGACAACTTGTCATCATTGGTTTAAAGTAGTGTCACCCATAATTGTTTATTAATTACTGTCTCCTTTCATCCTCTCTGGAATTTTTATTCATTTCGCAAATACTAATTTAGTATTGACTATGTGCCAAGCAGAGTACTAGGCACTGGGGATATGGTGGTGAACAAAAGAGACAAAACGTAAATGATAGCTTAGAAAATTTACCTATTTTTTGACATTTGGGGTTGTTTTCAGTTTTGGAATATTATAAATAAAGGTATTCTAAACATTTGTGTACAGCTCCCTGTATGATTGGATTCTTTCTTTTCTCTTGGGTCAATACTGGGGAGTGGACCAGCTGAACCATATAGTAGGCATATATTTCACTTTTTAAGAAGCTGCCTACCTTTTTCCAAAGTGGTTGTAAACACTTTATATTCTTACCAGCAGTGTATGAGAGCTCCATTTCCTTAAATCCTCTTCAACACTTGATATGGTCAGTCTTTTTAATTATCTGAGAGGTGTGTGTACTGATAGGTGTATAATACTATCTCCTTACAGTTTTTATTCACATTTCCTCCGTGACTGATGATGTAGAGCATCTTCTCATGTGTCTGTTTGCTATCTATATATCTTCTTTTGGTGAACTGTTAGTGCAAATCATTTGCTTATTCTCTTATTTAGGTTCTTTGTTTTATTGTATTTTGAGAGTTCTTTATTTGTTCTAGATCAAGACATCCTATATCAGTTGTCTGCTTTGCATGTATTTTCTCCCAGTTTCTAGTTTATCTTTTCATTCTTAATAGTGTCTCTTGAAAAAAAAATAGTGTCTGTTGAAGAACAAAAGTTTTTAATTTGACAAAGTCCAATTTATCAATCCATTCCTTTATTAATTATGCTTTTGGTGTCATATCTAAGAACTCTCTGCCTAACCTAAGATCATAGAGATTTTATTCTATGTTTTCTTCTAGAAGTTTTACAGTTTTAAGTGTTACGATTCATTTTTGAGTTAGTCTGCATGTATGTTGTAAGACAATAAATATTTTTTTTTTTTACATATGTCCAATTGTTTCAACATTTGTTGAAAAGACTTTTTTCTCTATGGCATTGTCTGTACTTTTTTCAAAAAATCAGTTGATCATAAATGTGTAGGTCTGTTTCCTTACTTTGTTCTTTTCTGCTGATCTGCCTTGCACTGATACAGACTGTCTTATAGTAAGACTTGAAGTCAGGTAGTGTCTGCACTTCCATTTGTTCTTCTGTTGTTACTTTTCCAGTGGAATTTAATGGTTAATAGTCGTGTGCATGATGTCAGCCTTTAGAGAAGTAAAACTGAAACTTTGCTTTATCACTCTGGTTAATAAATGCCATGATTTGAAATTCTACTAGGTGTCTTTCTCTTAAGATAATTTATTTTTTATTATTCTGAGACATTTCAGAATTTTCCCAAATAGCTGAAGAATGAGTTAAACAAGTCCATTTGTTTAATCTTTAATTTTCTCTAAGCCTTATTTTACAAAGCCTTTAACAATATAGTTACTTAACATTTAAGAAGTGACTTCAGAGAGCTTGTCACAAGACTGATCAAACTCTGGCAAATTCTGAAGTGGATTGCAGAATCCCACCAGGAGGGCTGTGGTTGCGTTTTTGTCTGCTTGTTTTATAAGATGCCCAAGTGGAGAGAGCCTAGCATGGAGACTGGCAACCTATGGACTGTTGGGTGTGATTTATAATAGGAGCTGTCAACACACTCCCTTTTCTACTTCTTTGACCACATGTACACAATGAAAGAAGCAGCTTTATTGATTGGCTACTTAATATATGCCAGTCACTGTGCTAAGTACTTCATACAAACTGTTACACTTGATACTTCGGTTTCACTAGGAGGTAGGTGCTATCAGTGCTTGTTTGGCTTGGAGAGAGGTTAAGAAATGTGCCAGAGGCCACACAATCAGAAGTGATGGATCCTGTATTTGATCCTTTCCTTGCTTCCCCAAATACTCTTTGTTCCTAACCACTGTGCTGTAATACCCTTTGCGCTGAAAGAATGAAAGGGATTCAAAACTTGAAATACAACTTAAATAGGCCATTGATCTCTGGAATTCTTACTTTCTATGTCCAAAATGTTCTCTTTTGAACCACTGAATGAAAAAGTCTCATGGTACTTAGAGATGGGGCCCTGTGGGTCAAATGCTTGAATAAATAAATGGATCATTTATCCATTGAGTAATTCAACACAAATCTGAGTATCTATATACCAGGCACATATAGGTACCGAGGGTACAGCAGCAAAACAAACAGATAAACAGACACAAAGGTCGTTCTTCGATGAAGGTTATATTCTGTTGGGGAGGGACACATGATGGACAACTTTGAGATAATACAAACGGCTTAGTCTATGAGCTGGGTGTAGTATCCTCCTCCGATCCCCGGCTAATGGCCTATACAGCGACAAAACTTAAGGTTGAAATTACCTTTGATTTCAGGCAGGAGACCCAGCGTGTCTGTCGCTGGCAGTTTTGAGTGCTCTCTTTAGTTTAGTAGACCATCTGCTTTACTTTAGCTTAGATCACTGGCTGTACTTCCTAGTATTGAGTTTTCCCCAAGACCACTCATCTCTCCATGTGCCTTTTAAACGTCTGAGAGCAAACTTCCCCGAACAGAGTAATTGTTCTTGAGAATAAATAGTGTCTGTATGAACACCAGAGAAAACGTGTCTGCTGGACTCAAAGAGAATTTCTCAAAGTTGACTCAGGAGAAGCTTAAAAACAAATATTAAAAACAACTTTTAGAAGGAAGAAGGAAATGATCTGTGTATCATTTTAGCGGTTTTATTTCAAAAGTGAGGAAAATAACCCAAAATATCCAGGTCTTTTTTTCTTTTAATACTCTTTTGCAGATGGTCTTGCTGCATTTGTCCCACCCTTTTGCCTTTTGGTATTGCTGTAGCATCCAGGAGGGATACATGAGATGGAAAGATAATGGAGAAATGTTCAAAGCAGTTGGTTAGGCCACCCACTTAACTCTGGGGGTATGACTCAACTTTGTAGCATATTAAACAGCAGGAAAACATTCTAGAGGGAGCCTTGCTCTCCTTGGGCATAGTTCTGTCTTCTCCTTGTCTCCAGTGCAGTTGAATGGTGAAGAATGGTTTCCATTTTTCTGCTTTGCCTGATGGAATTTTAAAAACAAAACAAAATAAAACTCTTTTACATCCTATATCACTCCTTTATTTGGCATGAGTTTCCAGATTGACTCATATTTCCCTTTTTTACTCCCTTCCCATTAAAAAAAAAAAAATTACTGGGTGGTACAATTTTTTAAAAATTTGACAATGAAAAAAAAAGTTGCTCTTTAACAAGCATAACAAATCATTATTCTTAAAAAGTTTATAGTAAAATAATGATGTTAAATATTATCAAAATAAAATAATAGTATGACTTTTTGTTTGCCACATTATTATCTGTATATTTGTGGTTTGTTTACTTCACTGCAATTCAATTTCTTATGAAGATGTGGGGAAATGGGCACTCATACACTGCCAGTAATAATGTAAATTGGTATTTTTGTGGTGAAAATTTGGCAAAATGCATCAAAAGCTTCAGTGTTATGTTATCCTTTTATCTGGTAATTCCACATAGAGTTTATTTTTCTCCTTTGGAGAAAAGAATAAGGAACAATCTGAGAGTATTTATTTGTACTTGAGCAAACACAATTTCTGAAGATTGTATCAGAGTTGGTTCCTTTGTAGTGTCAATTCTGCTTTTAACTTGAGATTATTTATGTTATAAAATATGTTTAAAGTGAAATAAGTCCCTAGAAAATATGTCTTTGATGCTTATTGTTATAGGATATGGTGATTTCCTTTACCAGTTGCTAAATTGTGTGTGTGTTTTTTTTAAAGATTTTTATTTATTTATTTGAGAGAGAGAGAGAGAGAATGAGAGAGCATGAGGGGGGGAGGGTCAGAGGGAGAAGCAGACTCCCCGCTGAGCAGGGAGCCCGATGCGGGGCTCCATCCCAGGACCCCGGGATCATGACCTGAGCCAAAGGCAGACACTTAACTGACTGCACCACCTAGGCGCCCTGCTAAATTGTGTTTTTAGCTCACTTTCAGGAGATGGTATTATAAAAGTTGGGACATTGATGCTATGATTGTGTGAAAGGCAAATTGAGTTGCCACAGAGATTAGGTTATATAAGGTTTTAATCTTCTGTATTAAGTTTGAATATCATTCTAAGTGATTGTGTTTAAATAGTGAATCTTTTGTATACAGAAATTCTCATTTAAAAAAAAAAAAGCTGATGGGACACCTGGGTGGCGCAGTTGGCTAAGTGTCCAACTCTTGGCTTCAGCTCAGGTCGTGATCTCAAGGTGGTGAGATCAAGTGCTGGATCGGGCTCTATGGTCAGTGCTCAGTGAGGAGTTGACTTGAGATTCTCTCTGCCCCTTCCCCTGCTCGTGTTCTCCCTCTCTCTCTCTCAAATAAATAAATAAATGAAATCTTTTTTAAAAAGCTATTTTCCAATGTTAAGAAGCCAGATTTTATAGATTGATACCTTTATTATAATATTTATGAATTAGTTCCCTAATAAGATTATTAAAATATTTTTTTTTGGAAATAATTTAAAAACAGTGTATGCTTTCTTTGTTTTTTTTTTTTTTTTTAACTCTTTAAATTTTACTTTGGAAGCTTGATGAAAGCACATTTCAAACGGAAAAATTAACAATGGAAGATCTCTTCCTAAGGGCTTTTTATTCCTGATCCTTTTCTCAAGGAAGGTAGATGTAGTTAAATAGAAACACAAAGTTAAAAGACAAGCAATAAATCTGAAAACAATGTTGATAGCATAAATAATAGGCGTAGGATTAGTACCTAGTATATATAAAGAACTCCTGAAAATCAGTGAGAAAAGCATTGGGTAGAAGAATATGCATAGACAATTCACAAAAGCTCAACATGATTCATAATCTGAGATCTGCAATTTAAGGCAATAACCAGACACTATTTCACATACAATCAGGTTGACAAAAATTAGAAAGCCTGATAATAAAAAGTTTGGACAGAACGGAGAAATCATAGGCCTCATACGTTGCTAGCAGGGACACAGATTGTACAAATACCTTGGGAAAAAATTGGCAACATTTAATGAAGTTTTTAATACATGGAACCTACTCTGTAGCAATTCCTCTAAAGGAGACATGCACAGGGATGCTTACTCAGTATTTTTTGTGATTGTAAAAAATGGCAATTATCCTAAATGTCTATCAGTAAGGGAATGGATTACACAGAACATTATTAAGTGGAGAAAACAAATGAATTAGGTGTATATATATCATCATGGATAGATCTCAGAAATGTAATACTTAAGTGATAAAAACAAATTGGTTCAGTCATACATATGGTCAACACTTATGTATTTTTTAAAGAAGATCACATAAAATAACATATTTTATAGGTGCTATGTTATAAATGCATAAAGATATAGACAGAATGGATACACAACAAATTCTGGGTAATAGTTGCATCTGGGGAGAGAGAGACGGGAATGGGACTTATTGTTATTTCTAATATTTAATCCAAAGCAAATAAACAATATTTTAATTTTTTTTCTTTCCGGGGGCAGGAAGATTGCTATTATATCATTCTGCACAAATTTAAAAAATAAAAAAAAATTGTAACTGTGGGGTGATGGATGTTATCTAGACTTATTGTGATCATTTCACAATATATACATTTATTGAATCATGGTATACACCTGAAACTAATATTATTTGTCAATTATATCTCAATAAAAACATAAAAAAATAATTTAAATTGTTTAAATTTTTAAACACCTTTTAAGGAGAAAAAAAATGCATTGAGGCTCATCTCAACCAAAGAGACCACTAAAGTATTTATCACAGAAGCTTGTCATACTATCTTTGCTTGGCTAGCTCCCTTGAGTGCTGTTTTTAATTGTCTTCTTTTTTATATTTTCTCTTATACTGTAATTATCTTTGGGGCAGGAGCTTTCCCTGTGATTTCTTTGAAGTCAAACTTCATACATTTTCCTAAGGAAAAACGTGACACTCCTTTTTTAAGCTGCTCACAAAAATTGTTAGAAAGCTTCTCAAACCTTTTGGAGTCAGTGTTGGGGAAGGAGTGGGTAAATGGGCACTGGGATCCTCTGTTAGGAATATAAGTGGAATAGCCTTATAGTGGGGAATTTGGACAGCATCTATTAAAATGTAAAACGGGCATTCTCTTTGTCCAACTGCCCTCTACCTTAAAGACAAAAGCTCATATAATGGTGTAAAATATTCATGAAGGCAATGATATACACATCTGCATTACTTACTTTTTTTTTTTCTGCATTGCTTGTAGTAGTGAAAATTGGGAACCACCTTAATGTCCTTAAATCTAGAAATCTAGAATGGAACACTAGGTGGCTGCTTTAAAAGAGAGGGGACAGATCAATGTGTGTTGACATGGAAAGTTGTCTATATTATGTTATTGTTTTAAAAAAGCAAACTGCAGGAACCTATGCATCACCCAACCAGGTGTTTGTTTTAAATGTATATATCGTATATATGTAATTACATTTTTATGTAATTCTGTTTGAATTAGCCTAGAAATATAGAAAATGCATGTAGACTCTAAAATTGATTACTTTCAGAGAGTAGAAATAAAAGAGAAGAAGGAGGTGGGACAGGCTTTTGTTCTAGATTTATATTTGTCTTTATTGTTTTAAGATTTTTTTAATGAGCTTATTTTATCAGTGTTTAATTAACAACCTAGCAGTATTGCTAATGTTTGGATGACATTTCTATCTAAATATGTGAAGGAAGCATGTCATGAGTTGCATGTCATGTTGTAGGCCATTATTTTTCTTTAGGAGATGAATTCCTCCTCGAGAGCTCTCATTTGCCCTGCATTTGTAATGTAAGGTTTTTCTATGGTTCCAAAGAAAAAGCTGAGGTAATGGAGCAGTGACAATAGTGCATAGCTGAGTTTGCATGAAGGTGACTCAGATTTCAGCCCTTGAGATACTTGATCTTCATGTGCAGTGATGGACTGCATCTCGTTTATGATAATACAGTCAATTCTTTTTAGGTATAAATAATAGCACAGTTCATTGGACAGGAGGGTAGAGCCGGGCAGTTCCACGGGTGTCATCAGCATGTAAACTAAGCCATTGATTTTATATCGTTCTAACAAACGTGTTAATAGCATGATAAAACGAAGGCCCTTGAATTGTTTTGGTGGTGGTGCCTATTCAGCCTTTCCATATTCAGGACGATATAAAGCTGTAACTGGCTTTCATGAATGCAGTATAGGTTTGATACTGTGCTTTTTATTAACTGTGACACTGTGGGTTATGGCACTTTAAATGAGAAAGGGAATTCTCTCTCTTTTTGAAATGTGAATTAATAAAATGCGTATTCTTGGGAGAAGCTGTTTTCATGGCCTTCTTCATTTGTTGTGGTTATCCTCCTGTCCTGCCCCTTTATTGGACAGACAGACAGTCACACCCACAACGCATCAATACTTGCTCCTGGAATTGAACAATTTTGCTTTTAAAGGACAGTGTTGATTTTAGAAGAGGACATTTAGATTGGGCCATGCAGTGAACACTCCCTAGTAGATGAACTTGACACTCCCATCATGTATTCCGTGTCTGTCTTTGGGCATATTGTTACTTGCTCGAAGGGATACTTTGTCCGCTTGTGAGGAGGCAGTAGGGATATCTGCCCCACGGGAGCATCGAGCCATTGTTATCATTGTTCAGGGTCAGATGAATAAGTGTGTAAAAAAGGGTGATTGCTAGGGGCTGGTTGCTCTGCACGGGGATGGGTTGTAATAGTTGGCTGGTTGTTGAGGAGGAGACTGGGAAGAGGAACCCGGAGCTTGACTTCTTCTGGGGGACTTAACCTTCCAAGATAATGAGCAAATTCAGGAGAGTTCACATCAACTCACTACCTTCTGTGAGTAATGTATTAAGTGTAGGAGGAGATCTAAATCCTAGTTGAGTAGGTTCTAAGGTAGGTGTGCTTCTTCATGTAACAAACAACTCTTATGTCCTGTGTGTCACTGTACAATAATACATAGATACAAGCATGGATATTAAACATAATCAGTCACCCTTTGCTCCAGTGTTATTCAGAGATACTACCTGCTTTCACATATTAACATTTAATTGTAACATATAACCCAGAGAGAAATGTTAACAGCTAATTTCATTTGCTTCCGACGGGAAGAAATCTAAGAGAACCCATTCATTTGCAGTTTTCCCATATTGTTAGGATTCTTTTCTAAACTAGAGTTTGTATTCCTTTAAACACAAATAGTCATAATCAGACATAATAAAAATGAATCATGCCATACAGTTCTTGTTTGGGTAAAAAGTTCCTACTACATAAAGATTAATGAATACTAATTCCTCCTTATATCTGTGTAAATATATTTGTACATACAGATGCATGTATTCATATATATTTAAATATGTAGTATTTTATAATAAATACATACTTATAACACTGATAATATGTATCTATAAAAGTAATAAAATCTTAGCCCTGTGTCAGAGGTTTTAATAGCTAGCAGTAGTAAGCAATTCTGGTTAATTTTAAAAGAAAAGAAATTTATAGAAAGGATATTGGGATACCCACAGAAGTAGGTAGGAGAACCAGGCTTGGAGCTGTATGGCCTGGAGCAGAACCTCAAACGGTACCACAGAACTCGTCTAGAGAACTACCACTGGAGCCTGCTCCATCACTCCTGTTGCAGGAGGAACTGAGTCTTCTTGCCACACAACCACCCACGGTTATACCTGCTACTTCTCTCTAGTGCCCCAGTCCGGTGCGGGCACATTTGATTGGTGAATCCTAAGTCACGTGTTCACTTCGAGCTGCGAAGGAGGCCAGAACAGAAATACCTACATTTTCCCACTTTCTTCAGTGAGAAGCAGGCTCTGCAGACAAAAAAAAAAAAAGAAAAAAGAAAAGAAAAGAAAATTGGCAAATTGTTATTATAATGGTCATACGGCAAACTTTGGAAAGTAGAAAAGGTGAAAATGTCATCGTATTCTATTGTTCTGATACAAAGCTCTTTTAAAATGCAATTTTCTTGAAACTAATATAACACTGTATGTTAACTAACTAGAATTAAATAAAAACTTAAAATAATAAATAAATAGAAGCAAAAAAATACAATTATCTTAATCTTTTCTAACCTTCCAGTTTATTTTTACACCAGAGTAATCATAGCTTTTTTAATTTTATAGCTTTTTTAATTTATCTTGTGTTTTATTTTCAATATCATGTTTTTATATTGCATATAAATGTATTTACATTGTATATTCTCCATAGGTATCATTGTTAATTACATAATAATTCAGATGAATGTTCTTACTTTGCCATTTCTTCTAATGTTGGAGGTTGCTGATACATTTTTATTATTATGAAAAATGATGGTGAAGATGTTCCTATCTAAAGCTCTGGCATCTGGATGTTGTATCTTATTATCTGTCCATTCTCTAATAAGAAAAATCAATATATTTAATTTATACCTTTCTGTAATTGATTTAAATGTAGACACATTTCTGACTCCTTTTGATGTGAAATTTTATAGGTTTACAATTGAGTGAGTTAAAATTGAGGCTGTTTGAACTATTAAAGCATTTTATTTAAGTTTATTTTTTTTTTAGTAATCTCTACACCCAACATGGGGCTCGAACTCACGACCATGAGATCAAGAGTCGAATGCTCTTCTGACTGAGCCAGCCAGGCATAGGCAAGCTATGTTCGTTAGTCAAACATGTACTAAATAGCACTGCTTTTAAAATTGATATTAGGAATATAAATACATGACCTAATAATAAATACCCTGTATCTAGATGAGGTAGTTTGATGTGCATGATAATAAGCTTATGCCTACCTTGTGACTATCAACACTTGCCTCAATATTTTTTGAAAGTAAAACATGTCATTTTCATCAGGATTACATTTATTAGAATGATACTCTCTTTACTTTGTGGATGTTCTGAATCAATTACAGTATTTACAAGTAGATTCTTTTAGAATTAAATGGTATTATCATAGAATGATACCGTAGTTTATTAGCCAGCCTCTTTGGTAAATCTGTCAGTCTACCATTTTGAATCTTTAGAAGACTTGCTCTCTCCTGTGAATTTCTCTTATCACCACTTGTTCATTTGAGATGTGTTTATGACATGTCTTGTGTACCAGACACTGTGCTAAGTACTAGAGTACAAGAACAAGAAGGAAGTCTGTTCTCTGTCAAGGGGCTTCCATCAAGGAGGTGGTTTTATAGTACGGAAATGTATGTGTGGATGCTTTCTAGAAACCTCAGTGGATTGTTTCTGGGAATAATGACCAAAAGAATCTCATTTGTGCATATTTAAGTTATTGGCATTTAGATTAGGGTACATAGTTTGAGAACTCAGGTCTGGAAAATGCTTAGGTATTATTCACCATTCTTGCCTTTGAAATATGGAGATATTTGACTTGATACAGTTTCTGTCTTTTTTTTTGCCATCATTAGCCCTTGAGCCCAATATAAGTTGTAATGCTGTCTTGGGTGAGGGTGGTTGCACTTATGGCATGATGTAGAAAAGACAGTGTAGCAAAAGTGGAAGGGTTGGGGGGAAAGCACAGGATTTTTCAGCAGTAAGTCTCTCCTTACAGCACACTCCTTGTATTCCTCACACTGATGACTCCGTTTCTACTTCCTTGATACCTAGCAAAGGGCTAATTATAGCCCCAAGTATTCTCTAGGATGGGGACCCTACAACATGTAGTTAAAGAGTCAGGAGTAGTAAAGTGTAATTTAAATTAATAATCCAAATCTGAACTCTACTTTCAGAGATCGAATTGAGTGTAATCGTACATAATCTTGGTGGGTGGGTTAGCGAGTATGTTTTCTGTTTTAGAGATATGTATAAATCCCCCTTTAGGAAAGATGGAGGAAAGAAGGATGGAACCTTGCTCTTTTTGAACACAATAAGTTTTGCTCTAGTCCTGCTAACATTGCCTGGTGACCACATTACAATTCTACTTTGACCTATAGAAAGATAAAGACCATCATGCTCTCAGTATGGGATTATTTGTGATATATTTTTTCTTTTCCTTTGCTCATCTTTATTCTTTAAATTATCTTCAACTACATATGGTTACATTTTAATAAGAAAAGTCATAAAACTTTTGTTTTGTCTCTAGGCTTGAAGATGATAATAATTCAATAAAATTCCCCCGGTGAATTTTCTCTAATGCACTCCTTTTTGTGGTAAAATTTTTGTGGTCTTAAAATAAGCATATTTGCCGTATTACTTTTAGCAGGATACTGATCACTCCTGAGAAGTGACACCATAATGTACCCTGAATATTTCACTTGGTTTTGGAGCCCAACAAACTAAGGTTTAGATATCTCACTATATGAGAGCAAGCAGGTAAGATAGGACTGGTTATTTAACCTGTCTGCTCTTGTTTCCCTCATCTATAAGACCAGACGAGCAAGAGCACTTACCTCTCATGGGTGCATCAAATAAGATTAATGTATTTAAAGGCCTGTATTATGCCTGACATAGAAGGGATGCTCAGCAGAAGTTAATTTTCTTCCCTAATTATTTTTCCCTGAACAGAGAGGGTGAACATTGTATTATAACTCATTCTCATACCCTCCAACGACCATGTTGAATATGGAAAATGATATGGCTTATTGTTAAGTAAACAATCATGCTCTATCTAAAGGAAAACAAGCCAAAATTATTATATTATCTGGCCTTTTATTATATGCTTTTCCTTAATCATTTCTATTACTTGAAGAAAGCACTCTCTTGCACACACATGCTATTTTATATTAAAGGTGTAACTACATCACTCCATATTTTAAGGTCAGCAGAAGAGAAGGGAATGCTCACGTTTGGTCACCACAAATGCATTTCCTAGAGTGCTAATTAGATAAAACACATAATACAAAGAAGCTTCAGTTTGGCAGTTGAAACCTCTTGTCATTTTGCTAAAAGATGGAGTCCATTTAAAGTCATTTGGGTGTCATCATTTGAGACAGAAACTTTGTGGGAAGGATATTGTTTAATTAGCGCTATTTCTACAAATTTAGGGAGTTTTTTGTTTTTCCTTTCTGAGCGTTTTGTAGATTTTTTTTTTTAAATGTAGATGATGGGGAGGCAGATAGCAAAATAAAGCTAGATCTAGAATCTTTAAGACCATAAAGAATTTGCCACTGAAGTCATCAGGATTCAATTATTTTATGTAAACACACAAGGCCACATTTTTGTGTGTGTGTGTGTGTCTAAGAACTGTTTATACTTTTTTTCCCTTTTTTATAACTGTTACGGAAATTTCTAATATATATGAAAGTGGGAAGAATTGCCCAGTGTGACTCTTTGACGCTTTCTCTCCCATTCTTCATCTTTAACAGTTATCAGCATTGCTACACTTCCATTTGTACTTTTTTTTTTTTTAAAGATTTTATTTATTTATTTGACAGAGATTGCGAGAGCAGGAACACAAGCAGGGGGAGTGAGAGAGGAAGAAGCAGGCTCCCTGCTGAGCAGGGAGCCCGATGCGGGGCTTGATCCCAGGGCCCTGGGATCATGACCTGAGCTGAAGGCAGACGCTTAACGGCTGAGCCACCCAGGTGCCCTGTTCCATTTGTACTTTTAAAAGAAATTATAAAATAAAGTCTGTGTGTCACATGCAAAATGATAAATTAATGACTTTTGAAAGTTCTTAAAATATAGTGAAAAAAAAGGGTACATAATGGAATATTATGCAGCCACGAAAAAGGATGAATCTTGTCATTTGCGACAACACAGATGGACCTAGAAGATGTTATGCCAAGTGAAATAAGTCAGAGAGAGAAAGACAAACGTTATATGATTTCACTCATGTGTAGACTCTAAAAAACAAAACAGATGGATAAACAAAAAGAAACAGATCTATGAGTAGAGAACTAACTGATGGTTGCCAGAGGAGAGGGGGTGGAGGAATGAGCAAAATGGATAAAAGAGACTGGGAGATACAGGCTTCAAGTAATGGAATGAATAAGTCACGGGAATAAAAGGCTCAACATAGGGAGTATGGGCAATGATATTGTCATAGCTCCGTATGGTTATGGATGATAGCTACACTTGGGGTGAGTGTAGCATAACCTGTAGACTTGTCCAGCCACTATGTTGTACACCTGCAACTAATGTAACGTTGTGTGTTAACTATACTCAAATAAAAATATTAAAAAAAAAAACCCACCCCCTCCCCAAAAACTAGGAAAAAAAGAAAAAGATAATTCCTCCTTTAAGCTGTAGAAAATGAATAGATAAGGAACTGTGGTTGTTTTGCTGTTGACAGTTTGGGATGGGAAGGAGGACTTATGTGAAGCCCTGTAAAATTAAGCACTAGCGAATGGCTTTGTTTGCAAGTACTGGCATGTTCCTTTACTCAGTATTTTATCGGACAGAGGGGACTTGTGAGTGGTACTCCGTGATATCAACAGTGCACTCAGTTCATGTTCAGAAACCTCAAAGCAGGTTCCCAGTGGGCTTTTAAATAATTGGAATCGTCCACGTTCTTTCTGCGTAGCTTTAGGCCCAGTTTATTATTGTGTTGAATTGATGGTTTTCCGTTTTTCAGTGTTAACTTTTCCTTCCCACATTACTATGTAGTTGATTTGAAGGGTTGTTTTTTTTTTTTTTAAGATTTCATTTATTTATGTAAGAGTGAGAGAGAGCACAAGCTAGGGGAAGGCAGAGGGAGAGGGAGAAGCAGGTTCCCTGCTGAGCAGGGAGCCCGACTCGGGACTCGATCCCAGGACCCTGAGATCAAGAACTGAGCTGAAGGCAGACGCTTAACCGACTGAGCCACCCAGGCACCCAATATGAAGGGTTTTGAATTAAGCTATTTACTGTGATGACATTTCCTCCTCCTTACAATTAGCTAAAAAGTTGTCCTTTGCATGTCAAGACGGGATGTGAAGTGACTCTTGCCTAATTGCAGAGCTCAGATACCAGGAGGAAGCACATCGTGGTTCATGGGGTATCTGTGCCCTTGCTGTGCCTTGACTGGTTTCATTGCCGTCTCCTGAAACTACCCCTGAGAGGGTTTGTGCCGGCAAGTGACACCACATCTCCTAGTTGTGGGTTCTCACCTGTCGATGTTGGAGCCAGGTAACTCTCTCCCGTGAGGAGCTGTGCTGTGTACCGTACCATGTGCAGCATCATCCCCACTCTCTACCCACTGGGTGTCCACAGCCACTCCCCCGGCCCCGGTACCCCCAGCTGTGACAACCAGAAAATGTTCCTCGCAGGGCAAAACCACCCATGGTTGAGAACCACTGTTTTAAAGGGTAGGGGCACCTTAAGTGTAAATTTGTGTGTGGGTGTCCCTTTCCTCCCACCCTCACCCCAACCCTACATCTGTAAGCTCCTTGAGGACAGGAATGAGGGATTTTCTTTCATATTGAGGGCTTTCTTTCCGTCTACTGCGTGTAATATATAGACTTCTGGGGACTGATTAAACCATCGCTTTTTGTTGTTTTTATCCAAACTGTATAGTGCAGTGGGTCTTTTTTACAAAAGGGTGATCTGCACATTTCTCTTCTTCCCTATTTTGATAACAGTTTATAATTAGGTATATGGCAACTGGCATTTCTATAATACAGTGGCCCATTTTCTTTCTCATAAAAGAATTACTATATCATACAATAGTTTAATCTTTCCTTTAAAAACCTCATGATACTTAGATGCTTTTGGTTAACAAAATTCCTATTGAGTCTGGAAGATTCTGTTTGCCTGCCGGCCCCCCCAACCCTCCCCCCCCAAAAAAAAAGAAAAAGAAAGAAAAAGCATCAACTCTTAAATTACTCAGAGTCCTGAGGCAGTTTTCCCGTAACAAATGTTCTCTTTAACTTTCTCTGTTGTCAAGTCCGGTCTTCTTTGACCCGCTGTTGGCCTGAGTGCCTGCATCTGTTCACTTAGGGACTGAGTAGAGCTTTGGTTTAAACGCCTTCTGTCCACCCAGGTGAAGATCGAATATTAAAGAGAGTCCTGTTTATAACAAGAGCGTGAAAGCAAGTACACAAAAGAAGTAGTTATTACAGAGGCTGTCTGTACAGCATCAAAACCAGAAATATTATGTTGAAATACGAATTCTATAGATAACTCATAACCTGGCAGCGTTTAGTCTAGTGGCTAGGAAAAAGCCTCAGTTTTCTCTTCCCTAAAATGGGAATGACAGCTCCTACCTACGTCATAGGGTTGGAGTGAAGATGAAATGAGCGCATCCATTGAAAACTTCTAGAAAAAAATCCCTGTGCATAGTAAGTGCTAATCATTACTTCATTGTCACGTTTTCATTCTTTATCCTCATTGTGAGAAGTCCCAGTGTAGTCCCATTTTCTTATACCTTTTAAAATTCTCACCTTTCTTTCCCAAAGGAGTATTTTGTCCTTTTCGTCTTCACTCCCTTTATTCATTGTTTTTGTCACACACAAAAATCCAAACAGGACTATCCCATTTTTTGGTTTTATAATAAGTGCGCCCCACTTATATAAATTTATATATATATATATATATATATGGCAGATTTAAAACCCCTCTTAGAATTTGCTTTGTAGAGTACGATGAATCATTTTTTTGCAAATGTTTTTTAATGAATAAAACAACTCCTTCTAAATATCTCTATAAACTTTAGCTTCAGTTGCTTGTATTTTTTATCTGACATAAATACAGATCATTGGGCATTTTGTTTGAAAGAGGTAGTCCTGATTTTGATCTGAAAAGGTCAGTATGAATTCAGTTCTGTACCCTGTGCGCAAATAAATGTTTTATTTGTGGCTAAAATACACATTCCTGCTTTGATCAGTTAGAACACTCCATGGACAGATCCGAATTACTTTGTAAACAAGATGTTTCTCTGAGAGTTGCTCAGGCTGACACCACCACAGAGGAATGGCATGGACCATACTGAATCCACGATCAATTCACAGAACATAAAATCAGCTCTTTGAGAAGAAAGTTTGGGCATAAGGCCAGAAGAGCAAGCAAAAAAAAGCAGGCATTTATCCTTATGATACGTTGATGGATTAACCAAGTGCTTGCTTAGTAAATATGTTACCATAAGACTTGCCTTTTTATAGGAAAAGAAGATAAAAAAATGAGTCCACATGAAAATACCTAATTCATAAATATGTATGCTGTGCGTGAACGTGTATAGGTTGTTTCAAACTCATATAAAAACAGAGAGAATAATGTAATGGACCCCTCACATTCTCATCCCCCAGCTTCAACAATGACAACTCAGGGCTCATCTTGTTTCATGTACATACCTCCCTCTCCCTTGTAAATCCTAGACAGAATTTCATCTTCACCTATTTCTTTTGTTAGACCTCTTCCTAGGAAAAATGCACCTCAGAAGTTTGCATGCAATTTTCAGGAACTTCCAGGTTCCCTGAAGCCCAGTTTAAGAACCAGTGACTGAGCTAGCCGATTTGGAAAGTAGAAGAGAGAAATAATTTCACAAAAGCCTTCCATAAGATACTCTAGGCAGCAAGTGTCCCATGCACTAAGATTGTTGTTTATCCACTTTTGCCCTTAGTGTCCATCTGTGATATTTGAGTCAGCTAAAGAGAAGGACATAAAAGCCTGCCTGGAAGAGACTGAACATGGCCCCCACTCCCGTCTGCCCTCTCCACTCCTTCAAGGTGGCTTTACCTTTTTTTTTTTGAGATGGATGAGCTAAATGACCTAACACCAGTCTACCTGAATGGGAAAGCAAAAAATCCAGGGCTAACAATAATAGAGAACAGTATTAACTTATTGAGCATTTATTTCATGCTAAGCAGTTCTCATGCATTTTGTCACATACACTAATCAAGCTCAGAAACTACCAGATAGGTATCCATGATCCCATTTTTATGGATAGAAAACTGAGATTCAAAGCATTTAAGCAACTTGACTAGGATTTGGACTCAGGTCTATCTGAAATTCCAGCCAGATATTAACAATAGTAGATCGGTTCTCTCCACTGCACTCTGACAGCTGGCCATACACTTAGCTTGTGGGCCCCAAACAGGTCTATAGGGGATATTTTATAACTATATGCATCATTTATACTAACTTCTTTTTGGTGGTGTGAGATATTTCAGAGCATTGTGTAAGGTCTTCTTTGTTGTTGTTAGTTCTTCGTATGTGCTTTTCTTAAATTTGATGCAAGCCAGCACAAGACCCTGTGACCTATACTTCATACCCAATGGCATCTTAATATTTGAGTCCAAGGCATTATCCTTTCTCATATATGGGGCTGCAGGAGCCTCCGAATTGTTCGTCCTATGTCCGTTCTTACCGCCTATCTATGTCAGCCCCAGAGTGATGTGTTACACATGTTCATCCGATCATGTCACTTCTCTGCTTAAAACCTTCCAAAGAAAGAAAGGTTTCTTTGAAGTAGCAGAGAAGAAAAATCAGATTCCTCACAAAGCCTACAAAACCCCATACCAGGGGGCCCTGATTGGCTGTCTCAGTTCACACGCCGACCTGGTCACTGCTCCATCACCGCTGGACTCTTATTGCCGACATCCCTGTTTCTCCCGTCCACCAGGCTGCTTCTCACCCGGGGTTTCAGCTCCTCGGCTTCTCCACATACCTGGCTTCTTCCCATCATTCAGGCTTCAGGCTGGAATGTCACCACCACCGAGCAGCCTTTTCTCCTAATAACTTTGTTTTATTGTCTGCAATGCACTGAGTCACTGTACGAAATTCTTTCTTTGTCGATTTGTTTCCATCGCATTTGTCTCTGCTTCCCCAACTTAAAGAGGTTTGTTGCGGGGCCAGCAGCCCAGCTGTAGTTGCTGTTCTCCACACGCTCAGTCAGTGGCTGTGTACATGCTGGTTACCTGACCGCCTGAGTAGGTAAAGGGGGGTAGAGTCCGTGTGCCTGCCTGTGAGGGGCTCAGCGCAGCACGCCCCGAAAGTGCTCCTGTGGGGTGGTTAGTTCCACACCGGGTTTTCCTTGTCCCATAATCTGGGCAACGAGTCTTAGGAATTTAAGACAATGTAGTTCCTCAAAAACCAGGAGACCCCCCAGTCTCGTGATACGGACCCTGAAGTCTGTGTTATTAGGAGGCGGCTGCTTTTTGCCAGTTTGCAGCCCGTGTGGACTTGACCTTCAAATCGGCAGCCTTCAGGTCTCATTTCTGACTGACCTTTTGCTTAAGCCCAGGGCAATGTTTTCATCTCTGACAAACTTGACCACTGCCAGTTTCTTAAGAGTGCCGGTCCTTATGAAAAGGAGTTTTGCTGCCTGTGCCATAATGATCTCTAATACCCGATAAACTGCAAACAATGGGGGCATTTTGGGGGGGAAATACTAAGACAAAAAGGCGTCTGCAGTTCTGAGGCAGTGCTAAACTGGGGCAGATGGAAAAGTTATAGCACGTGGAGTGCTGCGCTTACAGCTCCCATTAGGAGGGGGAGAAGTGGCCGGCCCTTACAATGGGTTATTATTAGGGTATCACTGGACCACGTAATCACAGCCCTTTACAAAACCATAAAAATGTGTCAAATATTGTACAAACTCGAACTGTCGGGGCTTGAATGTTGGACTAAAAATTTCGTGAATAAAAGGGTCCTCTTAATCTGATCAAGTATTTAAAGGGAAAATTGAAATGAGACAGATTTCATCATTATATAACAACTTCATGGGTTTATGTATTGTTTGCAAAATTTTCAGTAGAGGAATTCTGCCTGAATATATTTTTATTCGTCCAGATCCACAGAATTTAGTTTTTATGGAATTTGTAGATTTTTTTTAAATTACAAAATTAGTGCCACGTAGATTATAGAAAATATGGGGGGAACCCCAATAAAGTAATAGCCCCCTATAATTTCATCATCCCAGAATAGTCATGGTTAAGATCACTGAATGATTGGTAATTGGTCTTTTTTTGTCTATGCTGATGTATAAATAACATTTTTAAGCCAGTTTAGGATCACAGTGTATGTAGTGTTTCTAAGTTGCTTTGGGTTCCTCTGTACATTCTCAAAGTTCCCCCTGATTAAATCGTTTTGTAAAATATGGATTTTAATGACTGCATTGTATCCATCTACATGCAGTAGTTCCCGACTGGGGGCAGTTTTGCTCCCCGCCCCGAGGATGTTTGGAATGTCTGGAGGCATTTTTGGTTGTCACAATGGGTGTTGCAGGAAAGGTGCTACTGGCATCTTATTGGGTAGAGGCCAAGGATGCTGCTGACGATCCTACGGTGCGCAGGACAGCCCCATAACAGAGAAGTATCTGGCCCTAGGCCAAGGTCGGGGGAACCCTGAACTTAATGTGGCCATCTTGTAATTAATTTAACCCATTGCCTGCTGTTAGATTTTTGTCCCATTTTGTTGTTGTTGCTGTTGTTACAGATTTAAGGTTGGCAAACTTTCTGTAGAGGGCCACAGAGGAAGTATTTTAGGCTTTGGGGGACATGAGGTCTATTGCTCAACTCTGCTCTAGTACTGTCTCGCTTGAAAGCAGTCACAGACTATATGCAAACAAATGGACATGGCCATATCCCCATAAACTACTTATGAAACCAGACCGTAGGCTTTAGGGTAGTAATTTGACCATTCCTGTTAGGGTTAATGCTCTGATGGACATCCTTGTACTTAAACCTTTTCCTGTATCTTTTGATTTCCTTAGAAAAGTGCTTGACTGTTTAATTACTCTATGGGTGTGCATGTACCTTTAAAAAGTTTACATCCGCTTATTTTATGTATTAAGGTTATACCAATTTATTTTATATTCTCTTCCCCGTCACATAAGACTGTTCCTTTAATGTGGCTTTGTAAGCATATATATGCTACCAGTTCTATCAGATTTGGAACTACCCTGGGAATGGGGAGTGTTTAAAGGATAAGCAGAGTTTGCAGCTCAGATGCCTTCAGGAGTCAGGGAGATTAATGAGTGGAGCAGGCTACTGTCATTGTGGCTACAAGGAATGGTGGAACGCTGACAAAATGAGCAAGTGGCCCATCCAAAGAGGGAAGCTGCCATTCCACTCTGTCCATTGCTGGCCCACTAGAATGTGCTTCAGTGTTGCTAGATCTTCTGACTTATCCAGACAAACCAGAATTCCAAAATTTTGTGTGAAAATTCCCAATTTTTAATTAAATACTGAGTATAATGGTAAGCCACATCTGTGAACTGTGCCCATGGGCCACCTGCTTGGGGACCTCTACTTTAACTGTGACTTATGGTGTGACATGGTTTAGACAGGGAAGCATGGCTTCCTGGCTCCTGGCCATGTGTCCTAGACCCTCAGGACCCTAAGCCTTATAGATGAGAGCTCTAAGAGTTGACAGTCTTTGGGAAGACCCTAAAGAGAAAAGGAAGCTTCATCTCTCAGAGTAGGGAGGCAGGCTATGAATCACTACCTAGCCTGGATACTTAGTTCCTCCAGAGTTTCCTGAATTAGTCAGGAAGAGAGCACATTTGTCACTTCTCCATTTCCTTAGAACATTTCTAGAGGCTCTCAGAATCCTAGCCTTCAACCCCTACAGTGCCCTCCACAGTCTGACTCCTTGTCCTTAGCTTCTCTTCTCCCCCACATTCATGCCCTTCAGCCACAGTTACTCCATTCATTCACTGATTGACCACATTCTTGCTGAGTGCCCACTATGTGCCAGGCCATGTTCTGTACAAAGGGGATCAGGAGCACTAGCAGGTCATGGGTTGGGATTTTGAATAAGCTCTTAGGATGGTTGTGGTAGATAAGATCAGACAGGTCATGATCCCAGGGTGGAGTGGGAAGTAGGCAAAGAGGGCAGGGGTCTTCAGACTTTGATGTGCTTAAGAATCTACCCGGTTAGCTTGGTAAAACATGGATTTCTGGTCCCAACCCAAAGAGTCTCATTCATTAGGTCTGGGGTGGGGCCCGAGACTGAGGGGTGGCACTGATTTAGGGACTTATAGGCCATTGTAAGTACCTTTTTTTTTTTTTCCCCTCAGAGATCAATAGGGAACCATTGCAGAGGGTTGTTTTTTGTTTTTTGTTTTCCCAGAGTAGTGACATGATCTGACATATTTTATAAGGATCACTCTATTGGTGTGTTGAAAATAGACTGTAAGAGGGCACAGACAAAAGCCAGTAGAAGAGTCCAGAGACTTTCAGTAATCCACGCGAGAAATGATGATGGCATGGATCAGATGGTAACAGTAGAGGTGGTGAAAATCAGTTAAATTCTGGATATATTCTGGAGAGGGGGCCAATACTTCTTGATGGATTAGATACAGGGTGTGAAGAAAAAGAAAAGGAGCCAAAGATGACCAATTTTTGAATGTGCAGCTAGGTTGAACCATTGAGGACCGCTTTTTTGCCCTACAAGAAAAACAAAAGGTAATTTCCTATACAGATGGAGAAGACGGTGGAGGAGCTGGTTTGGAGGGGGTGATGACCACGTGAAATTTGGGATGTCTGCAGTGCTCCAAATGGTGCTATGGAATAGACAGGTGGAGGTGAATCTGGAGTTCAGAGACACCTGAGCTGAGTGTTGAAATCCCTGAGACTGGGTTAGCGCTCCGGGGCTGTGCAAGTCCAAAGAGAAAATCAAGCTCCGAGCCTTGGGACACTCTGACGTTTAAGAGCAGAAGAGAGAACTAGCCAAGGAGACTGAGAAGAAATGATGAAAGAGGTAAGAGGAGAACGAGGTGCATGTGCTAAATTGGAAGCCAGGTGAGGAATGTGTAGTAAGAGCCTTCTTGCTGTTCCTGGAGCAGGCAAGGCTTGTTCATACCTGAGGACTTTTGCACTTTGCTGGGATGCTCCTCCCACCAATCTGCCTGGCTCATCTCCTCCCCCACTTTCAGGCCTGTGCTTAACTGTCACCTTCTCTGTAGGACCTTCCCTGATGAACAGCCTATATAAGATGAGGGCAGTTGTCTGGCATCTGGTTGGCACTTAAGCAGTATTTATTGAATGAATCATGAACATACCACTTTTTGGGGAGAAGTCCAGGTGAGGACCTATTACAGCCCTGCACTGAAGGTGTAGTGTGGTCCGTGGACCAGTAAGGTGGGCATCCCCTGGGAGCTTATTATAAATGCAGGATCTTTCGTCCCACCCAGACCTACAGAATCACACTGCATTTAACAAGATCCCAGGTGATTTATATACACATTAAGGTTTGCACTCAAACCTATATTTAGTTCTTGATGTATATGGCATGGAGGCAATTGGGTATAGTCTCAGCAGCGACTCAAAATAAGAGGTTAAAACTATCAAGATCAGATTTCTTCTGTAGTTCCTTCTGGATTCAATCAGTTATCATCATATGATTTTTTTTTTTTTAAACTGCATGAAGAGGCTTTCAAGAAAATTTTATGTGGCTATCCAAGTGATTTCTTAGTTTTGTTTTTAAATGACCTAAGCTTGGAGTGAATATAAAATGCAGTGTTTGGTATAGGGTAGAGAATTTTGAGTGAATGAATGCTAATTCTTTTTAATATATGTTTTAAAATTTTGCTGTTTAATATGACATACCCATGCATAATGACTGATACAATCTTCAGAGTACGGGACCTGTAAATGCATAGTTTTCTATTAAAGTGAGTAATGCATTACATTTATTGGGTTTTGCTGCTTCTCTCATAGGAGTTTGATTCTGAAAGTGGCGTTTTTATTCTGGGATTATAAATACTCTGCAGGCAGACAGCTACCACTCTTAAATCTCATATTTCTGTTTGGATGTGATAAAAACTTGATGTTCTTTTTATACTCAGGCCTTTGGCTTATTTTAGTCTGAGAGAGAAAAGATAATGTATATAGTAGGAATTTACTTACAATAATATTCTTTTTTTCCTGAGGCTACTAAATATTGTTAGTCATAAACCCAAAGCATGCCCACCTTGTGGTTTATATTTATAGTAAGCACACTGTTTTATAGGTCATCAGCTAAGGATAAAAGACCTGTTAGGAATTTTTAGTAAAGCTCGTCTGGTGTGTTCTCTTAACACATCAAAATTTTAGAAAAATGGATTTACCACCCTTTCCTTTTGTACACACTTAGAACTTCTGTCTCTGAATTCAGAAGCCTGATGATCCTACAAAGTGATATGATAGGAAGTAGTGTGAAAGGATACAGACCAAAGAAATGGGATATAAATTTATATATATTTGTGTGTGCACACATAGAGTATGTGAGTACACCTCTGGATTTACCTAGTTTTATCTCCCCCCCCCCCCCTTAACTAAGTTAAAGCCCTAGATCAAAATCCGTCAGCAGCGAGGGGTGACTCTGTAGTCACCACTGGGGACAGAATGATGAAGACTTTGGTTTGATTTTCAACCCCAGCACGTCTTCGAGCTTTCTTTTCAGAGTTTCTGTTTATCTTTAAAATGGGGATAATTAAGCATACCCTGTGTTCCTACATGGCTGCTTGTCCGGTTTAGACAGCGTTTGGTGGAACAACTACAAAATTATATCTACATATATACTGTTTCTCTTTAGAAAAGTCACCTCATCCTTTCCTTCTTAAAACTTCTGTTTAATAAGAAAGCGGAACTCCAGTTAGGTAAGACTTTCTTACAGAGCAGAGGTTCTCATTTTCTGTAAATATCCAGATAGGACGTACTTGAGGCTCCAGAGGCCGGGCAGGCTCTACCCATCTCCCTCCGCCCTGCATGGACAAAGCAGGCCCGGGCAATATGTAAATGAATGGGCATGGCTGTGTGCCAAGAAAACTTTATGTATGGACACTGAAATTTGGATTTCCCATAATTTTCATGTATCATGAAATTTTCTCCTCCTGATTCTTTTCCAACCATTAAAAAAAAGTAAAATGTATCCTTAGTTTACGGGCCATACGGAAATAAGGAGCAGGCCCACTTGGGCTGGTGGACAGACCCCCATGCTAGGGAAAGGGGCCTGGGCTCATCAGCCTTAATCCCCCGTACCTCTCCTTTATGTGAGTCTTCTTTAGTTTTGCTTTTCGTTTGCATCCGATTTTGATTCTTCTCTCTTAGGTCAGGATTCATATCCTCATCCTTATTTTCTATTAAGGATACCTTTGTACAGTCTGGACAGAACATATGACTAAGTGCCTCAAAACGTGTGTTTGGGCTTGAGGTTTCTTTAGTGGTAACATTACAGTTGTGGGACTGAAAAGATCCCTGCAACTGTCAAATGTAACTCTGGACAAGACTTGGCCCAAGTCATTTAAGAAAGCTAGCTTTATCGTCTCCCTAAACATAAAATGAGAAATCTGAACTTCCCTTTGACGTGTTAAAAAATAAATAAATTTGTGAGCTAAAAGGATTATGGGAATCTTCCCTCAGTTTTATTTACATTCTGGTTTGCAAATAGTAGAGGCAATAGAAGAACCGTGGACCTTAGATGGGAATTTTTTTTTTTCCCTCCAGTGAATTCTTCTGTCACTCAAGATGTTAATATCTCTAGGCACCATCTCACACTGATGTGCTCCAGGATCTCTTTCGAATGAAACTGATGGAAAATAACCTGTCATTGTCACCCAGCAAGTGGCACAGCTAGTGTGAAAGAAGGTGATCCATTCCACTTCTCTGGGTATCAGTCCAGGATCTGAATGAAGAAAGGAAAAGGCACAAAAAGATAGTAGCAGTAACAAGGACGAAGATTTTCACAGCCTTTGGAGTTTTGCACTTTAACAAGATAGCTAACACACTTTATTTATATGAAATATCCATTATATCAACAAAATAGTATCTTTTGATGGAGTCTGAAGTACTCTAGCTTTATTTGGTGGTCTGTGCTCAAGTGCTCAGCAATACCTAACTTTGCTCTCCGAATTCATTAACTCGGGTAGTTCGTTTGAAGGGCAACCCTGTTCCGAAATTCTCAGGAAATCATACAGATGTTTAATGTTACATATATGTTTTCTTTTGTATGCTCACTTGATTGGCTATTTAGAAACTAACACAAAGGAAGTCACTCACTAAAAAGCTATGGTTTAGGATGGTTGAAAACAGAAAATCTTATTTATATGGCTTTTAAAATTGTCATAGGACTTCAGAGCCTCATAATATTCCTATGAGGAAGTTAGAGGGTTTAGTGTCTTCTTCCAGCACCTTCTGGCTGAGGGAGGCAAGACATACAGGTGTCACACACCACGGCTACACAGTGGTGAATAGCATGGCTAGGGTGGGGAGGTGATAATGCTCGAGCACCCCCCCGTGTTCTAGATCCACAGTCCTCAAAGTCACAGAGCCTGGAGGGTCTCCAAGACCTTTGCAGGGCTTCTTTCAGGTCAAAACTGTTTTCTTAATAATACTGAGAGGTTCTTTTCCTTTTTTTAATGCTCGTTTTGTGACTTCACAGAAGAGTTTTACGAAGGCTTCATCAGCGTTAAAATGTCATTCTTCTGGGGCGCCTGGGTGGCTCAGTCATTAAGTGTCTGCCTTCGGCTCAGGTCATGATTCCAGGGTCCTGGGATCGAGTCCCACATCAGGCTCCCTGCTCAGCGGGAAGCCTGCTTCTCCCTCTCCCACTCCTCCTGCTTGTGTTCCTGCTCTCGCTATCTCTCTCTCTGTCAAATAAATAAAATCCTTAAAAAAAAAAAAAGTCATTCTTCCGACGGCCAATGGAATGTATGCTCGTGTATAATCTTGGGTTTTAAAAATTGCTGATTTAGTTCCTAATATGCTAAACACTGATGGATATAACTCACAAAGACACTCTAAACTTGAAGGGTTTAAAACGGTTTTAAGACCAAAAAAAAGTTTGAGAACTGCTGTTTTTCAGATACATTGCTAAGCCTCAGAAGTGTGATTTCATTTAATGCTGCAATACCTCCACGATGCAGGCCCGGTTACCATTCCTCTTGAGCACGGGAGGAGATGAAAGCCCGGAAGAGTTAATGACTTGCAAAGGGTCACATAAACAGTGAAGTTGCAAAGTCACAATTCGAACACAGGTTTTGAATCCTTAACTCTGTTGCTGACTGTGCTGTCAGGCATGCTGTCCGGTGGGCCAGGAAATGCCTGGATGTTGACAGTAACTTGCCCTCAGAACCTGCCCCCCCCCCCCCCCCAGGGAATGTAGATAGGGAGATTATCCACAGGGATGGTGTGAAGCAGAGACCACATTCTACTGGCTTATGGACTGAGTCCAGCACACAGGTGTCCCATGCAGGGTGAAAAGTCAAACAGTTGGGTGTCAGTTTTTTTCATCTGGGAGACTTAATTTTATCTCAAAATTGGAAGATCTAGACTGGGTTGGTATACCTATATGGCCACAGTTGGCTGCAGCTTATGTCAGGTCTTTGAGATGAGATATGTGTGTTCTAGTTTGCCACAGACCTCACCACTCCCTATTACCTAGAGCTCATGTGCCTCCTTTCCGTTACCTGTTTTCAGTCTTTGGATTGGAAACAGCTGGAGACGTTCTGCCTCCTGCATAGTGTCTATAGCCAATCTGTACTCAACTTATTTGAAAACTAAAAAGACACTGGCAGTAAAGGGACAAAATACATTCCACTCTGATTACCACCACCTGGATATAGTAAATAGCCCACTGGCAATGCCAAATAGAGAACAGGTTGCTTCCTTCCTTACTAAAGCATCAAATTCTAATTCATTAAAGAATAAGGATCTGCCAGTGAATTAACATTTATTTTTAAATGTGTAGCCCTTTCTTTTTTTAGTGTTAATAGTGAAATAAGCACATTACACCTATTGCCCTCATTTCATGTTTATTTTAGTAATGTCTGTTGTCCACATCATTATCGTGTCTGGACCGTTTCATAAACTTAAAATGTCTCTGTGAACCTTTGTGTGCATGTTAGATCAGTCATTTGAAACAATTTTGAGATTGCCAACCTAAAGGACTTCATTTCTCCTGGGCATTTGGACCGAATTACTGAATTTCAAATTTTTATGCATAAGCTATCTCCCCATTTCAGTAGTGAATATTGACCATTTATACTAATTTTTAGATATATATTTGTTTGCCTTTTTCTTCTTTTGTCTCACCCCAGACTATAAGTTTTGTAAAGCTGGCAGTCAGGTCTGTTTGTTCACAATGTCTATTGTGACGTGGTTCAGCACATAATAACCGTAAATAATGGAATAAATAAATAAGATAAAGTATATCAGTCGTGCATATAACCTTTATTCTTCTCTATCCCTAAGAATTATAATAAAAGATTTTTAGTAAAAATTTTCATGTTTCCCAACTTGGCTAAATTGGGGAGACATTTGTTTCTTATTCTCCATGTAAATATACATCCGGTCCTGTGTGTGTATGTGTGTGTGTGTGTGTGTGTGTGTGTGTGTGTGTGTGTGTTTCTCGTTCTGTTTAGGATAGTTTCCCTTCTTCCTGATGCAAGGTCAGTAGGAAAGTTACATATCCATGCAGCTAAGAAAAGATGCTCACTGAGACCAAGATACAGGGTGAGGCCATTGAACTTGAAAGTGCAGCACAGAGACCCCTCCATAGATGCTCTTCCTGCAGTTGGAATTACAGAGTTATGTGGCCATTAGAAAAGTCTTAAGTGTCATAGTAGCTTTTAGGCACTGTCTTCTCCAAAGGGGGCATCTAGCTCTTAACCTATTGCTGAAAGAGAAATACCATTGTCTATTAATACTACTGGAACTAAAGATGAATAGTGAATTGGCCTTGATCTGACAGTGAGTTTGACTTTGATAGCTCATCACTTAAAAAGGTTCTTTTATATTTATGAAAAAAAGCATGACGTCAAGCCGGGGGTGGGGGGAATTGATAGCAATATTGAAGACCAAACTCGTAGGGCTTCCAAAAAAAAAAAAAAAGCCCCTTGTGCGAATGGTGTTTTTTTTTTTTTTACATGCATATCTAATTAGCTTAGGTTATTATAAGCTGGGCCACTGTGATAAAGTTTCCGGTGGTGTCTCGGGATACCTTGTTCATAGTGCCTTCTCTGTGCCAGTCAGCCTTCGAGTCAGAATTACAGAAAGGAGAGGGAGTGAATAGTCTACCGTTTCTCGTTGGATTGGGGCCACCTAAAACGTTGTTATGCTGGAAATGCTAGAATATAATCACTATCAGGTGAGCTTTATTCTTATTCATATTTAGTGTCTGAAATGTAATGCAATAAATTGAGTAATTCACCTTTTCATGTTATTGTACTCTTTCCAGTAAGTGCAGGTCTACTCGTTTAATGCTGTTTACTGTTTGATACCATAAGAAGTAACTCAATATGGTGCGAACAAAGTAAATATTAGTAGGGTATTTTTTTTTCCCCTAGTGCCTGGCTGTGCTGTCTCCATCAGCTCCTGTTCAGAGCTCATAAGATTAAATTGTGTTTATCAAGGAAAAAAGTAACTTTAAATTGAGTGTCATTGATTTAAAAAAAAAAAAAGCATTTTTAATTCTGTATTAGTGTTTATAAGAAAGGAGGAAAAAGATCCTGGTGGCTTCATAGTCATGGTCTTGAAAAACATACATGTAAGTGTGAGGCATTTTGAAAGAAACTGCTTCCTGTAAATTGCTTTTTATGTTGAGTTCAAGATCTTAATTAAAATGTTGAATAATCATGTCCAAATGAAAGTGGGAGGAATTAATCTACAACTAGTTGATTTAATCATGAGAATGTTTCTGTTTATTTTCCACAACCATTTTACAGCTGGCTCTTAAGGAGGTTTGTTGTTGTTTTTAAACAGAAAGCTATTCTGTTTGCCAAGGAAAGTAAAATAAATTGTTATGCTCCTTTTTCTAGATTGTCCTCTGATCTTAGTAAACCCTTACAGTTGTGTTGGGGAAAGTTTTGCCCTCTAGATGGTTGCAAATTTTAAATTATTGGACATGAGCAAAAAGGGCACAAGGTTTCAAAGAGATGTGCAGCTAATTAGCGGGGAAATAAAACAGGGCAAAGTATTACCCCAAATCCTGAGCGTTAGACTTTAAACTTCAGTAATATCAAAATCCATTAGCACAGTGCCTGGTACATAACAGGGGCTTAATAATTTATTCTGTTGGTGCACTGGCCAGTCTCATGTTTGTGCGTGAGAAAAGAGCCAAGTGAAACTCACGAATAACGGCGCTGTCTTCTCTTCCCTCCGTGGCTATGTTCAGGTGCAGACCCACCTCGAAAACCCCACCAAGTACCACATACAGCAAGCCCAAAGGCAGCAGGTAAAGCAGTACCTTTCTACCACTTTAGCAAATAAACATGCCAACCAAGTCCTGAGCTTGCCATGTCCAAACCAGCCTGGCGATCATGTCATGCCACCAGTGCCGGGGAGCAGCGCACCCAACAGCCCCATGGCTATGCTCACACTTAACTCCAACTGTGAAAAAGAGGTAATTCATGTCTCCTCCCCTCTCCTGTCTTCTTACACTAAATGAATGTCTGTTGGATATTATTCCCACACTTGACTGTGGACTCTAGTCTGTCTGCGGGGCCCCCACGCGCCGCCAGCCTTGGTCCCAGATTCTGTGGTGTGGCCGCCGCGCTCCGGCCTCCTCACGCCGTCACCGGGGTCTGTCGGGTCATGGCTCAGGACAGGACACCTGGCCGCTCCAGAGTGGGACGGGGAGGTGAGGACACTTCCTCTCCCACTCTGTTTCCGCTCCGTTAGCCAGGCGCTCTCTTCTCTTCAGTGCCTTTCCATTTACAAAGCAGTAAAAATGCAGAGAGAGGAGAAGGCAAAGGTGGAGAAGGAAAAAAGCAAAAATAGAAAAGGTGTGGGACAGGCGGTTTAGAAGTTCCGCTTGTTGTGAATGTCTGGAATATTATTTTTATTTCTCCCTGAGTTGAAGAAAAAAAAAAAAAGCACAGAATGTGCGTGGATGGATTTGAATAATGTAGCACTTGAGAATTTAACAGAAAAGCAAAGGTTTTAATTGCTAGATAAATTCCGTTTCGTAATAAGATTGCGGCTGCCGTGAAATCTGCTTTTGTAAAGGCTGGATTGGAGACGAGATTCAAACACACCTCAAGCTAATTGTTGCATCGAAATTTGAAGCATAAAAATACCTGAGGGGAGGGTTGTAATTTAATGCCTGTTATTTCCAAATTATGAGATGATAAGCCTCATTTTAATGGAGTTTTTACTGTACTCTGAAATGTTCATGTGATTTCAGAGGTGACTCTTCTGAAGTTGCTGAATTTTAATTTCTAGAGGGACTAAGTCTTTTCCCCTGTGCCCAAACCAACTGTCTTATTTTTCTCTGTCCGTATTTGTAATCTATCAAGCTGATTTGATGGAAGTTCTTTCTGCACTATTTTATTTCTTGGTCAGATTCCACTTTGTTTGAAAGCTTATTAGTCCATCTTGTTGCTGCACCATCAGCCTCGTGTGAACATGTCATTGAAAAGTCATTTGCAAATCCAAGTCATGGGCTGATTTTGCTTGTGTTTTTGCAGGGATTTTATAAGTTTGAAGAGCAAAACAGGGCGGAAAGCGAATGCCCAACTATGAACACGCATTCACGAGCATCGTGCATGCAGGTACTGAATGACTCGGCAGCCCAAGGATGTAACACTTTGTAATGAGAATCTATATTTGTGGCTCATCACACCTTCCTGATGACTTAAGGGTTTTTTTCCCCCTCATTGTTTTTTTGTTTTTTTTTTTAAATAGAGAAAGCTTATGAACAGGGCCATTTTCTTCATAGTGTCTCATGATTAAATAACTCAGGGAAATTAAACTTAAAATGCACTTTCCCTAAGTTGCTTCAAGTCATTAAAAAGTGCTTGAAATACATAAATTTTGATACATAAAACATAATATGCTGTACTTCATTTAGATACCATCATCAGTGTGTTACACAAATTTGTAGGGTAGCAACTTCAGTAGACTATTAGTAAAACCACAATATGCATGTGATTGTGTGTGTGTGAGAGAGAGAGAGAGAGAGAGAAAGAGAGAGATCTATATATTTTATAAAATGGACTCATGAAACACGCATTTGAAACTTTATTAATTTAATAATACTTCACGGATTTTTCCCAAGTGATTAGAGATTCTTCTGTGACATCCTATTTAATATATAAATAATGCTACATTTATCAACATATTTACATATTTTAAAGTGTGTGTATAGATATATAAGAGAAAGAAAAATAAGCATTGAAAAATTCTTTTTTTTTTTTTGCTTTTCTATATTTCCCCTTATTAACTTGCATTAGTGGTTCTTTTTTATAAGAAAAAGAAATTATTTTAAAAAACTATCACACCAAGCCCACTAATTTTATGTCCCTAAAAAATTTTACAATGAAAGGTCGATCCTAAGTTCTCTGGCCCATTTGCCTGTTCAACTCAATTAGAAAATCATCTCTTGAAAGCAAACAAACAAAACTGGTGTACCTAGAAATGAAACTTAATAAACTACTGGCAGTTATTCAAAACTGACCTGCAATTATTCTTCTTAGGGGGTCACTTAATAACCCTCATTTTTTTGGGATGTTTACTATAGCCATGGCGCTATGAGCACTTTATATGGTTTATCCTGAAATCTCACAAGAATCCAATAAGGCAATGAGTATTATTAACCCCATTTTCCAGATTGGCCTATTGAGGCTCTTAAAGATGGAAGGCTTTGCCCCTAATACAGAACGTGGGAGAATGAGGATTCCAGGCCCTGTGGCATTGGATCCTGTCCCCTTTAATTGGAAATGGTAAAAAGACGTAAAGGAGCATTCCTCTGAGTTTTGAGATTTCATTGTGTACTTGTGAAGCACTATTTAGATCCAAGCATGGGTGTGCGTGCACACACACACACATACACACACACACACACCAACCAGCTCAGATGCATCAGGTGTTTACAAAGAAATGTTTTCACAACCTTGTCTTTGCAACTGCTGCAATGCACATGTAATCACTGTTGTTTATTATCATAACTGATGTTTTGGTACTTCAGGAATAAAATTGATCTAGTGGGAATGTCAGCTCCATGACTGTAATGATAACTTCGTCCTGGTGTAGTCCTCCGGGAGTACCGAGCACACTGGCAGCTGTACAAGGAGAAACTTATTTTACAAGTCACTGCAGGATCAGTGCAGGGTTAGCCAGCCGCCTGAGAGCCACAGTGCCCCCTACATCCCTAGGAGAGCAAAGGTCTGAACTACCATCTGGGTTGTCCTACTGCAAGGAGGGTCTACGAAGGCTGTGGGGTATAGTCTTGAGAAGGAAAAAAAAAAAAAAGAAATGGCAGCCATCATTCAAGATGAGGTTTTCTGGTTCATCTTTCCTGTTTGGGAGAGGCAGTTGAGCATAGCACTTGAGAGCATGGGTTCAAGTTGTGGCTCTAACCCTCTTCCATGTATGAGTTTGGGCAAGTTGCTTCTCATTTACCTCACCTGGCAGATTGATATACTAATAGTACCTACACTGATAGAGTTATTCTGAGGGGGGAAATAATTTAACCCATCAAAAGCCCTGAACCTGGTACCTGGCACCTAGTAATCCCTCACTAAGTGCTGGTTGCAAATGTCATCCTTATTACCTGTTAGTGTCGGTGACCTTCAGTAATGTTCCTATTTGGGAGGAAGAGGGCAGTAATTTCTTAGCATCTAACTGAAGAACTTTAGTGCTTAGGGTAAGAAAAGACCACGGATCTCTCTTTGGGTGGTTTTACACAGTTTTTGCTTATGTTTGTCTCTCTTACATTGCCCTTTTTCCTACAGATGGATGATGTGATCGATGACATCATTAGCCTAGAATCAAGTTATAATGAAGAAATCCTGGGATTGATGGATCCTGCTTTGCAAATGGCAAATACGGTATTCATGACTTTTTTTTTTAAAGAAAATCTTGAGATATTTCCAACGTTCTCTCCCTTTTCCTGAACTTTTAGTTTATTTCTGCAAGTGATTGATTGAGAAATATTAATAGTAAAACAGAGAATTATCTCAGGATCACAAATAAGTGACTTTGACATCAGAAATTAAGAATTTCTCATGAGTTTATCGGTAACCCCATGATAAAGCTCTCCATTCCCTGGAGTCCAAGTCCACTTTCAATAGGATGTTAGGCCTTCCAATTCCCCCTGACATCTAATGCCCAACTTAGTACACTGCCGCCAAGGGGAATACTATAGATTGTACTATTTACAGTAGCATTCTAGTTGGCTTGAAAAACGAATGCAGTTTTTAAAGGCAGTACCTTACTATTAATAGGTAATAGAGTGACTGACATTCAATTTGCCTTTCTTCAATAGCAAAATTTATTCTGATTTTGGTTAATAAATCAGTGGTTTATTAAACTTATTTCTCTCTATAATTTGGAGCCTTGCCCCATTGGGTTTTTTTTTTTTTTTTCACTCCTTACAATGGTGTGTTACGTTTCCATTTTACCAAAGTCTTATTATAGATCTTATTTAGTCCTTGTAATAATTCTCTGAATCTAGAGATTCTGCAATAATTCTTGCAATAATTCTTGCAATAATTCTTTGAGTCGAGTTGGGGTGGTATCATTGCCCTCATTTTTTAGGATTAAGAAAGGTTAGCTGGTCTTACACAGGATTACATAGCTTTGATGTGTCGGAGTCAGGACTTCTCGGTAGGCTTTGAATACCTTGTCCAATCTTTTTTTTTGTTTTCTATGAGAGCAATGCCATGAGGGTGTCATATTCTTTAATAACCTGTATTTAAAAGACTAACTCCCACAGGGGAGCAGGGGTGAAGGGGAGTTGTTCTTTCATGGGTATAGAGTTTGATATTTGCAAGATGAAAAAATTCTGGAGATTTGTTTCACAACAGTGTGCATAAACTTAACACTACTGAACTGTACACTTCAAAATGATTAAGATGCTAAATTTTATGTCCTATGTATTTTTACCACAATAGAAAATTGTTTTAAAGAATAAATTCATATAATAAATTCCCTCGACCAGGGAATATGATAGCCCTTACTTATTTACACCAAAATTCTTAGTGAACTAAAGTTTTATAGGTAGCATTTTCTTTTTTCCATCTTGGTCCAGTTCTTTCAGTTCATTAACCTGAAGTCCTGAGGGGTGAGGACTCCCCTGACAGCCCCAAAGTCTTTTCTGGGCTCTTTAGTTTCTGTCAACTCCCTACCCATTTAAACTCACTGGCTGATTTTGAAAGAACTAGATGTTCCGCCATCTTGACAGATGTCTCCATGTCAGACTCTCCCCACCCTCTTTGAGCCCTTGGTTGGCTTCTGTAGAACCCTTCTGCTTCCAACTTTGTGCCTCCTGTGAGTCGGGCTACCCTTGTCAGTGGTCAGAATCCTAGGACCAGTGTGAGCAAGACACTTGGGAGAGCTTGCACTGTGAAATTTATAAATATACCCCCAAACATGGGTATATTTACTATGTTTTCAATGCCCAACAGCAATTATTAGCAATGGCCCAGTCATCCCAAAGGAACTTTGCTTGATGAGGGTGGTCATTTTGCCAGTGGTTAATATGATTTTTTACAAATAATTTAAAAAATGTTCTCCAATGGTGAGGACCTTGGAGGTCATCTGAGCCAATCAAGTACTCAGTGCATTAGTCTCCTCTTGCATATCTTCTGTATTCCTACCCCCATCCCATACACAGAAAAACTAGACATCCATCTTCTGGAAAGCCTCCAATGAAGGATATGCACTAACTCACAAGACAGGCTGGAAAGCACAGAGGTTAGGAGTTGGGGATGTGTGATCATATCTAGGTTCATATCCAAAGTCTGCCATTTTCCATGTCATCCTGCATGATACTTAGCTTCTTGAAGTCCTGCATTTCTCCATCTCTAAAATTAGACTGATAATTGTACCTACCTCCCATGGTCATCTCATGAAATATGTATAGCATTTAGCATTGGAAACAGAAGCTGTACTCAACAATATCTAAATTAAGTATAATTTCTTTTAACAGCAAATAAGTTTGATAGTATTTCATTCAGGTGATATTCCTTGAGCATCTGTAATGTGTCCAACTCTACTTCAAAATAACATGATACTTAGTAATCCAGATATTATTCACAGTGTGTCTCTCTGTGAATTCCAGACATGGGTCTAGTTTGCCATCATGGAGAACTTGTCCTCATGACAACCCTTCTGAAGACAGTTCTCAAGACCCCCAGTTGCTTCTCTTCTTTAGATTGAACACCCATGTCTCCTCCTCAGTCATTCTACATTAGAATGGAAATCTTATTCCTTCATTATCTGATTGCTTCCAAGCTAACTTTAAGATTGAATTAGTGTTTATTAAGTACCTAATATGTCACCAGCCCTGGGTGAAGTGCTGTGGATGAAGATGAGTAGGGTATGCTTCCTGTTCTCATGGGGCTTACCAGTCTGGGAAGGGGAGACCCTGTCAGACCTCGAATGGAGGAGGATAATTCCAGGGCAGAGGGGCCATCTTAGGGGAGTTCCTGGATAGGAAAGATCCCCTGGGCAGAGTTGAATTAATTGCCAGCCGGGGAGGAGTAACCCGTAGCCACCCTCAGATGTCACTGACTGTCCAGGCATTCATTACTTTTCTATATTTCTACCCTGAAAAAATCTAAGTGTAGCCCCATCAGAACCAGCCCATGACAAAACTGTTTCAGCATTTTGCTATTAGAGGAGACACAGTATAAAATAAAAGTTAGGATCACAGACTGTAAGCCAGATAGCTGAATTCAGTGCCTACTCTTGAGTGAGCTATTTGACCTCTCTGCCTCACTTTCTTTGTCTGGTAAATGGGAATAAAAATAGCATCTAAAACAATAGAATCCATATGAAAATTGTAAGTTATTCTCCAAAAACCACTTAGAAGAATCTTGGTTCTGATATGCTCTTACTAGATGTTAGTTACTAGCTCTTATTCTTGGTAAATTTGGGTTTGGATTGTCAAAATAAATAACAAAGCTACCAACAACTTACTAACATTTTAATTTTCCCCCCCTCGATAGAGTTTAAACTTAATGTTCTTCATGTTAGGCATTTTTCCCTTTTATTTGATTCTTTGATATGCTTTATTTCAAGTTAACTTCTTAAAAAAAAATGAAGTGGAGGGAGCACTTAGAGAGGAAACTATCCTAAGGGAATTGGAGTCTAGAAATAACTATTCTGAGAGCACAAGGGCCCTCTTGTACCATTACAAACAAAGAATAAAAGTCCCAATTTACTTGTGCTAACAGTGCTCAATTGATATTCAGAGAAGGGGAACATCCAGAAAGAAAAAAATAATAACATTTTACAATGATCATTTACTTGGAAAAATATTCATTTTGGTGGAGGAGAACATTGAAGAACTCAATTCAGACCAAGTTTGGGGCACAGACCCACATGTGTCTACTTTCTCTTTCTTTGTCCCTGTTAGACTGTGGCTTCCATCCATTGTACAGCTTGTATGCTGGAAGTGAGATCTTGTCCATCAGGTTTATGCTGCATAAAAACCCAGCAAAGATACAACATAGCCATGTTAGCAGAAGATGCCTCTTCCTCTTCCTTAGCTCCAAAGATATTATTTTGACCCAGTTATAATGTTTATGGGGCAGTTTTTCTAACCCAGAAGGGGAACCACAAAATCCTTTCTTAAATATACATGGCTGATTTTTCATTAGAAAGCCATGTTTCATCGACCTTCCTTTTAGTAGCTTCAGCAAATGACAGCCATTAATACAAAAAACACAAGGCACCATTTCGGGGCAGAGTCTCTCACCTTCAGCATGATTAATATTTGAGGTGGCTTAATTCTTTTTTTTTTTTTTTAAAGATTTCATTTATTTTTCTTTCTTTTTTTTTTTTTTAGATTTTATTTATTTTTCAACAGAGAGAGCCAGAGAGGGAACAGAAGCAGGGGGAGTGGGAGAGGGAGAAGCAGGCTTCCCGCCAAGGAGGGAGCCCGATGTGGGACTTGATCCCAGGACCCTGGGATCATGACCTGAGCTGAAGGCAGATGCTTAACGACTGAGCCACCCAGGCGCCCGAGGTGGATAATTCTTTGTTGTGATGCTGTCCTGCCCATTGTAAGATGTTTAGCCGCACCCCTGGCCTCTACCCACTAGATGTCAGTGGTACCCTCTTCCCTAGTTGTGACACCCCAAAATGGCTCTAGACATTGACAAATGCCCTCCACTGACAATGGAGAAGCCCTGATTTGAACACTGAGCAGTTACTCCAGTCCTGTAGTTCACTGATCCCTGTGTTTGGATTTGCTTTGCAGCCTGGTAAAATTGGTGCAATGGTTGACAGGATACTTAGTAATTAACAGGGCACATGGTGTAGTCCATCAAAGTGGAAATTAGCTTGACTGTTGAAAACAGACTAGGAATACCGTACTTTGTAGAAAATTATATTACTAAACATGGCAGTAGTGATCACTTAAATACAGTGTTTCACCCAGTCGACCTCTGATTCGTACAGAACCCTGCGAGAGGGGTGATAGGATTGCCACTTTTCAAAGGGGGCATCCTGCCTCAGAGAGGTTAGTATCGCACAGCAGGTGTTAACCCAGTTCTCTGCCTCCTAAGCCAGCCTGCACTATTGATTTGTAAATTTGAGTATCCATACTTGGCTCGTGAGCAGCTAGGTTTTTATTTGCTTAGAATCAGTTGGAGATTAGTTGAAAATTGCAGTTTCAAATTGGTTTATCAGCAGTTGATACTGCCCCCCAAATACTGCTATTAACATAGTTCATGAACCTCTTACCACAAAGCTCTATTCAGGCATAGCTAGATCTTTCGTAAAATCAATTAAGACAACATATACCGAGTGCCTTTCTAGTTCTGTGCCTGGCCCAGAGTAGGAGCCCACAGAAAAATGTTCCCCAGCAAAATATTCCGGCAGGTTGTATGCTGCCAACTCCTAATCGGCAAGTATTGGAAAAGCAGCCGAAGCGGGAAATCTTTTAGAGAGGTCGGGGGAGGGCTATAAGCCACTCTTTGGACTGGAAGTAATGATGTCTGACCTCATTGGAGTGTCTGATAAGGCATCTTGTTATAGAGATTTTAATTCATCTCCCTTCTTGGCAGGCACGGCTGTCAATCCACGCCAGTCACAGCAATCTTGTCTGCCCAACCAATTCGTGTCTGGGTGTCCCCAGTCTTGTGCTCTTCCTCCCTACCCCTATCCTGAATGTCTCTCCATCTGTCTTTCCACCTCTCTCCCCTTCTGTGTACATGTGTCTCTCTCTTTTGTTTCCACCCCTCCCCTTGTGTCTTTGTCACTCTGTCTCATTCCCATTTTTGTTTCTTTTGCCTCTGTCTGTCTCTGTCTCTCTCCCTCCCTCCCTCTGTATGATTCTGCACTTATTAAGTATATGTGCACGTAGTTTCCTTTAGAATGTGTTTAGAAAACATGGTCTTGTCCCAGAGAAGCTTATAATTAGATACCTATCCGTTCAATGTAAATCCATTGAGGACTTATAGGGTTTTTTGTTTTTTTTTTAAAGCTTACTGTATGTATCTCTTGCCTATTAGATTTTCCCTAACAAATCATCATAATAACACAATTGCATTGTTTTGCTTACAGTTTGCATTTGAAAAGATGATAGATATGATTCGTATTTCTAGAGGTATGGAAATATTTTTTTAGCTTGTTGCATTGAATTTTGAAGCCACATTCATGGTTTATTAATATTCAGGAGTTCCTCCAAAATCTGAAACTCCAGAAAGATAGGAGGATAAATCTTTGGAATCCAGAGGGGTTACGAGATGTCCTAGCAGCTTTCTGAGTTTTGATGCTCTGACTCTTTACAGTGCTGTATTGAGACATTTACACACCTTTCACTTTGCTGTCTTAAGTTGTACAAGAGTGGAACTGAGCGCTCACAGAGCAAGATTGACTCCAGCAAGGTGACCTACTTCAAATAAAACCACTTCTTAGCAAAATGACAGCTAAGAATCAAAGTCACTGGTTATCAGGTTTTTAGCTAGAGGGGCTTGAATTGTGCTTCAAGGGCATTTTAAATGACCACAGTGCATTGTTTATATGCATCTGTGAGGTGGGATAGGTGTATTACATTTTATATACATAATATAAATCCTGCCTTCAAAAGGAAGCAAAGGACGGAGTGGACAAGAGAGAGACCTGTTCTGCTGATCTGTCTGTCCTCCCTGCTCTCAGCCCCAGTCATATTAGAGCAAGTGTCCTGTTTACCTGTCAGAAAGTATAGGCCTCTCCCACCTCTTTAGCTTGGGGTTTGGTTCATAGACTACTTCTCTAGAAGCCACAATGGGAAGAGATGGTCGAAGGCTACCAGTGAAGAGAAACACATTCGTATCTTTATTTTGTGGGATATTTTTATCTGTGTGTTAGTGGCCATTGGAGAAAATGAAAGGTGAGATGTGCAATGTAATCTCTCCTCGATACTTCTTGGTCACTAAACAGCTTGAATGCCGTCCCAAGTTACTTTTCTCAGATGTAGAGTAAAACTTAGAGTGTATGATCAAGGATGGGGTGGGCTAAATGCTCTAAGTCTTCCTTGGCAATAATAGTTACAGGAATTGTTTGAATTAAGCTGGGAAGAGGGAGCTTCTGCACTGACAGTAGTGAGGTCCCGTAACTGCGCCCCCGTAGTTAATATTCAGAACTTTATCTCAGAGGGTGGGAAGAAGAAATGTCTGGGACCTCTGATGTCCACAGACATGGGTGCATCACACTCCTTCAGTGAATGAGGTGCGGGGAAATGTGTATACGACAAAAGGAAATCGGCACCGGGGGCAGAAAGAAGTTCACTACTTCAAAATATTCAGTGCAGAACTGGAGAAAAAACACTCTTAAGCTAGCTCGAGAGGGCTAAATATTTCTTTACTTTTTTTTTTTTTTTTGAGTGTAAATTTTTGTTCTTTTCTTAAAGTCAGTGGGCTCCCCCTTGTGGCTCCGTGAAAGATTTCAGTTTCAAGGAAAAGAGCTTTTCTTTAGCAATAAGGAAACCATTTCTTTTCCAGTAGAAAACACTTTTTATTGCTTTTCCTTATCAAATAAAGAGAGAAGAAAAGGGAGAGGGAAAGAGAGGGAAGGAAAAAAGTGACTTTGATGGAAAACCTGATTTGGTGAAAAAGTCAGGCCACATAGAACCCCATTTTACAGTAAAAGGCAGCATTTCCTAAACATCTATGTGCTACTGGATGTGCTAGACAATGAGTTTGCCACCTTGGCCACTGTCTGCATGCTCAAAATATAACTATAAGCTGGTCGTAGAACCATCTTATGGCGGTGAGATAATGTTCTTCTTTCAAAGGAACGAGCTAACGTCACCGTTTCAGTGAGTGGAAAGGTAAACGTGTCATGCCTTCCTGTTTTAAAAAAATGATTTTTTTTTTTTTTTTTTTTTTTACATCAAACCATTTCTTTTAAGTAAATTCTGGAATAGATCTGGGTTCTAGCTGAATAACCTAGGAATTGTTTAGCAGTTCATTTCTGTTACTGTTTCTCTCTCTAGTTACCTGTCTCTGGAAATCTGATTGACCTTTATGGCAACCAAGGCCTGCCGCCCCCAGGCCTCACCATCAGCAACTCCTGTCCGGCCAACCTTCCCAACATAAAAAGGGAGCTCACAGGTAAATTACTGGCAAGTGTGCCTCCTCCTGGGGATTTTCTGTTAATTTTCTGGCAAGCAAAGTTATCAAAATTGTGACCTCTGGACTCTTCCATTTGTATACGTAATTTTTTTAGGTCTGTGCAAAGGTGAAACCATTGAGGAATATTTTAGGATGAGGATTTATACTTGGAAATCCTGGTTTCCAATATTTCTTGAGGTCCTGGGAGGGAGGCTGCTGTCTCCCCAAGGCCCCATCATTGCGCCATGCACCCATCGCTGGGTCTTTGGCTGCTGTACCCTTTGGGGTGGGCGCAGCGGGCAACACTTTAATAATAAAATGTCTCCACCCAGTCTGGTGTTTGTGTTACTTGCCAAGCCCCTAGGGGCATTCCACTTTGAGAACCCTGGTCTGAATTTTTCTTTGACACATTTTCTTTGAACAATCTTCGAGCCTGCATTTGTCAGGAGAGGGTAAGAATGAATTTCTTACATCTTTAGATGCCTCCTCTTATTTTTACTACATCATGTGCAAAAGATTTATTATACAGAGTAAAAAAATAGATTATAAAATGGAGCAATGGGTATTATTTGTTCCTGAGGCAAGTGTGAAATTATCTATTTTGCCATTTTGTTTGAGGCTTTAGGGAAGGCATTTGGCCATTAAAACATAACGAAACTACATTAGAACTGGCATTCTACCATGCTGAGTTTTATGGCCCTCACCTCATCCCCCTTTTTAATGTCTGGTCCTTGCATCTTGCAGGATTAGGTGAACGGTCTGAGAATATGAACTATATATTTGGTGCAAAAAATTCCTGTTTGTTCAAGGGTGTCTTTTTAAAAAAATACTTCAGAAGATTGTGGCAGGAGAAAAGCAGTTAAAAAAAAAAATTGGTGTTAAAAGGTAATAAATTAATTACTATGTAAAACCCATTGAAAGTCAACAAAAAAGTAGGTATGCTCCCAGGAAGGAAAAGTATCATGAAGTCTTAGAAAATAATGCTATAGGAGATCTATACTAAATAATGATAAAATATGGTTAGCGTGGCATGAACAGAATTCTTACGAATTAGATGCAAAGTAGGCTTTTTTTTAGATTTAAAAAATAATTTATTTATTTTAGAGAGAGAGAGCATGAGTGGAGAGAGGGGCAGGGGTGAAGGGAAGAGGGAAAGGGAGAGAATCTCAAGCAGAGTCCGAGCTGAGCAAGGAGCCTGACACAGGGCTCAATCTCACAACCCTGAGATCATGACCTGAGTTGGAACCAAGAGTCAGAGTCGGAAGCTTAACTGACTGAGCCCCCCAGTGCCCCCAAAGTAGACTTTTGAATTATGTGTAGGATTGTTTCTTCAAAAACAAAACAACAGAGGCAGGGGGTGGGAATGAGAGGAATGGGTAAGAGGGTATAAATTTATTTTTTTTAAAAAGAAGCTGATATAATGAACTATACATTTCTAGAATCACTTTGTATGTTAGAAAATGACCAGTCCAGACAGGAAAAGGGTAAAATGCCAGGGAAAGGAGAAGGTGGACAGGAATTGTGATTCTGAACACTGCTAGCTTGAGAGGCAGCATGATGTAGCCAAAAGAGAATAGACTTAGGAGTCAGATCTGACCTAAGGGAAAAAAAAATTATCTTTCCCAGCTGTGTTAGGATCTAGTCAGGAAGCAGAGACTGCAAGGTGATTTGAACAGGGTAGGTTTAAGATAAAGAATTGTTAACCATGTATAGGCATTTATCTACTAAGAGAGGATGAATACTATAGAATACCCTAAGGCTGTGGAGGGGGTGGCTATCTAAGCTTGGGAAAGAACTGCCCCCCTGCCCAAGGCCAAGAGTCTACCTCCTTGGGGAGATTGTAGGTGAAGCTACAAAATGGCAGAGAAGTTCACAGGATTGCCTTTATCAAAGCTGGTCCACAGTTGGTGGGTTGAGGTTGATAGGCAGAAAACCATGGTTGTGGGGCTGGCAAACTGAAAAACTAAATAACTAACTAAATAAATAAATAAGAGAAAACAAAACAAAAAAAAGATACTGTAGGGGAGGGTGTATAAGTAAAACATGCCTATAACGCTCGTGTGAGAAAAAAATAGAAAATGATTGGGATTGATCTTCCCAATTGAAATAATTCAGCTTCTGAATTATTTATATGTATATATGTATATCTAAGACACATATAATAAATATATATACATATATAAGCTTCAGTGGCTATGAGTTATGCTAAAAAGAGTTCTAATTTTGGGTAAAATTCTGAATGATGGTAGTGTAATGTTGCAGATATCACTTGTGACAAGAAAGTAACAGAGGCCCCAGAATGGCAGGATTAATCAAACAACTGTCTTTTTCTTGTTTTGTTTTGCCTTCTGTAAGGTGCAAAGTCATCCCCCCACAGAGATCCCACAAGAGTTGCAATGCAAATAGATCTTTTCAAATGGAGTTGCCACCAAACACCTCTGTACCCTATTCCTATTTTTGTTTTTATGAACTCAGACTAGTAGGGTCTGAGTTCCTCAGGGTCATCGTTTCATTCTAGCAAGTTCTGTTGGAACCTGGCTCCAAGTTCCAAAAAAAAAAAAATGAATCCATTTCCACCAATCAGAGATCTGACATGATAGCTTCTCTCCCCAGTTTTCATGTCAGCATGTTACAAAGGCATCAAAGAAATAACGAAAAGTTCTGTTGCATGAAAAGAAAATTTGACTCCCGGGGTGTCTGGGTGGCTCAGTCGGTTAAGCGTCCAACTCCTGGTTTCCGCTCAGGTCACGATCTCAGGGTCGTGGCATGAAGCCCTGCGTCAGGCTGTGCGATCAGCATGGAGCCTGCTTGAGAGTCTCTCTCCCTCTGCCTCTCCTGCTTATGCTCTCTCTTTCTCTCTCTCTGAAATAAATAAATAAATCTTAAAAAAAAAGAAAAGAAAATTCAACTCCTGATAATAGAATATCAACAACAAATTTCTAGTTTTCTAGTTATTTTTCTTCTTGTGTGTTTATAGTGTGTCAGACAACTTTGTTACTGGTCTTTTACCATTTTGTAGAAACCAAGTCTTTGCATTTATTTGATATATATTGCTTTTGAAAAAATACAAGCTTTTGAAAAATCATGATTTTAAAAACCCTATTTTTTTTTTATTATGACAGTCTGGTCAGATAAGTTTCCATATATATCTAGAAAATGAGATGTTTTGTAGTTTATGTCATTGCGTGCCTTAAACAGTTCCCGTTTCTAATTACTTCATTCACGTGCACAGCGTGTATTTTTCCCACAGAATCTGAAGCGAGAGCATTGGCTAAAGAGAGGCAAAAAAAGGACAATCACAACTTGAGTAAGTTGGTTTCATGTTCATGATGTTTGATATTGGAGTGGATGTGTTCCCCCTTATATCCAAATTGTTTGAAATCTTGTGGGAGGAAATTGATATGCATAGCTGTTAAAAGTACATTTATGGAAGAAAAAATGTTTTTCAGAGAAACTAAGGTTTTTCCCATATTTTGTCCCTGATCAAATTGAAATTTTTTCCAGTATTCTGAAGAGTACTTATTTATAGTAATAGTTCTCATGTGTGTGTGTGTGTGTGTGTGTGTGTGTGTGTGTGTGTGTGTGTTTGGTGAGAGGGAGACTTGATCCCCAACTACCCAATTATAAGTGTTGCTCACACTGGAACTTATTAACAAAAGGGGATTATGGGATCACCTTCTCCGGTGAGATTTGAAAGAAAAAAAAAAGAAAGAAACAGTTGGAGGGGAGTCTGTGGGTGAGGTAGCCTCCCAAATTTCTGACTTGAACTGTGACAAAAAAATATCTTCCAACATTTAAAATTATTTTTTATGTCTTTAATTTACTCTTAACCAAGTCTTTAAGCTTTTTCCTATGAGAACTAAAGATTTTGTTTCATAAACAAAAGTAAAAGAGACTGCACAATTCAAAAAAAAAAAAAGATGAGGTTTGGTGGTAGGAAGTCATTGGCGTGTGTGTGAATTTTTCACCTCATGGCCCCCTGTCCTCTTCTTCCTAAATTGAGTTTTAAGAATGTAGGTTACATATAAGTACTTTGTCCTCATAAAAATGGTAAAATGAGACCAGAATTTAAAATGATAGAATAAAGCTAGAGTTCTCCTCTGATCCCTGAGAGTCATCATCATTGAGTTGATGTTGTTGTTTTCAGTTTGCCATTGGTCTTCCCAGCCTCTGCCCAGGTATTAACATACACATGCACACAGAGAATAAACAGTGGTTTTTGTGCGTGTCTGTTGTAACACAAGCATATCATGTTATCCATGCTTGTTGCTGTTTATTTTCTTACTCAGCAGTCCATCCCGAAGAACTTTTGCTGTTATTAGTGTAGATCTGTCTCCTTTTTAACAACTGTTGCATACTATTCCATAGTGTCGCGTGACTGTGTGAAATTCAGTAATCCTCCTACTACTAAGTGTTGATATTGCTTCCAGTTCTTCCCAGTTACAAACAATGCCATAGTGAACATTTGCGCACACGCCTCTTTGTGTACAGGGAAGTTTGTTTCTCCAGGTTAGGTACTGAGAAATGGAACTGCTAGGCCCCAGAAGGGGCGTGAGTGCTTTCTTTTAATAGATTCTGCCCTTCCCAGTTCCTGTTTCAGGTCTGAGAAGCTTTGCTCCTTTCTACCAAAAGATTTGCACTAATATTTCTAAGGTCTCCTCCAGCTTCCAAGTAGTTGTACTCGAAGATATTTCTTCTTTTCAAAGAACTTAGAATTAAGATAATTAAGCATTATCCAAAACTTCACCTAACTGAAATGTGGAAAACTAAGCTGGATCTTGTCAAAAACAATGCCTTTACTTAGTTAGGCACCTGAACTCTCAAGTTTAGGGTTGTCAGTAAAGTATAAACATGATCAGGTCACACTCTGAGGGCTATAAAAACATATTAAAATCTCATCTAACCATTAGAAATGAACACTCAAGGTTAGATTGTCCATTGGCATAGCTTTTCCTCTCCTAGAAGCTTAACCTTGTAAAAGTAGTTGCCAAAATGTGCACAATCATATATTCATTTATTTACTCATAACTATTTATTGAGCCCCCATTTTGTACGAGGCATTTTTCTACAGAAGTGAATCAGACAGAGAGGCTTCCCACTCTTATGAGCTTCCATTTGAGTCAAGGTCAGACAGAATAGATGAGCAAAAAAATACGGTAAGGTGGTGTTTTTAGTATAGAGCAAGAATTACGACAGGAATAAAATGTACCTGTGAGCATTGGCCAAAACATTTGTTATACCGTTGACAGTGATGGAGAAATTGGAAATAGTCTAAATATTCATCAGTAGAGTATTTGTAAATAAATTATGGGATATCCATATACGGGATACTCAGTGGCTCAAGAAAAATGGAGTTGGTCTGTTTCACCTGATTTACCTGGGTGTCCACAATATATTACTGAGTGAAAAGAGCAAGTGGCAGAATAATATGTATAGTATCTCATTATGTAAAAAGATCACAGTGGTTAGAGATGTGTATGTGTGTGTGGGGTGGGGGATGTGTGTGTGCTGGGAGATTTAGGAGTTTACCTTTATCATTGACAATTTCTTCAGGCAAATAGGTGTTGTATGGTGTGAAGAGTTGGCTTTTACTTTTTCCTTTTTGCACTTTTGTATGTTTTGCAATATTTTGCAAGTTATAATAAAAAATAACTGGGGAGGGAAGGTACTGCATTAAATAAGGGGTAATATATCTAAATGTTGCATGATGTCAACAATATACTGTTAAGTGAGAAAAGATAGGTGCAGAATCATTTTTACTATAATCCTACCTTAAGTGTATCTTTCTTTGTTTAATACTAAATTACTGAGGGCCTACTGGGTGCCAGATTCATTACGGGTACTTGGAATGCATCAATGAATAAATATACGTATATACATATACATACATATATATATATATTCAAATAAATGAACTATGCAGATGGTAGAAGGTTCTGTGAGAAGACAAAGTGCAGGCAATGGGATAGAGTGTCAGGATAAGCATGGGAGGAGGTGGTGGTTCATTTTTAAGTAGGGTGGTCAGGGAAGGCTCTTAAGTAAATTTGAGTCACTACCTGAGGGAGGAGAGGGCAGAGCCATTCAGATATCTGGGGGAAGAGTGTTCCAGGCAGGGTGAAGAGCAGTATGAAGTCCTAAAGTTGGGGAGTCCTAAAGTGGTTGAGGAATTGCAAGCAGCCCATGGGGCTGAAGGGAGGTGGGACACAGGTGAGTCATGACAGAAGATGTGGTCAGAGAGGGAGAGGAGAACATGATGTCAGAGGGATGGGAGCCCACCAGATCCTTGTAGGACTTGGCCTTTGTCTAGGTGAGGTGGGAAATGATTGGCAGGTTTTCAGCAAGGGGTTGGATGCTCTGACTTATGTTGTGACAGGATCCCTCTGGCCATTGTGGTCTAAATAGACCAAAGTGGGTAGGAAGCAGTGAGCATGGGTGACACAGAGATAGCAGTTAGGAGCATTGCAGTCATCCAGGCGAGAGAGGATGGTGGCTTCTCTCAGGTAGCAGTGGAGGTTAGAAGTGCACAGATTCTAGAAATATTTTGAAGGTAGAACCAACAGACTTTGATGATGGATCAGATGTGGGATATGAGAGGAAGAGAGGTGCAGAATTGATTCCAAGGTTCTGGCTTAAGTAACTGGAAGGATGGAGTTACATTAAATGAGGTGGAAAAGCCTGTGGGTAGAGTTATTTGAGCATGGAAAACCAGGAGCTTGTGTGTGGAGTATTAGGGCTGTTCATTGGACCTCCCTGTGGAAACATCTAGTAGTCAGACATGTGAGTCTGGGGTTCCAGAGACATGTCTGAGCTGGAAATACAACTAGGGAGGTCATCAGTGCGTATGTGGTGTTAAAAACCATGAGACTAAATGAGGTCACCACTAAGTGAATGGAGATCAAGAAGAGTCCCAAGAACAGTGCCCTGGGTACGCAGCATGTTTGGAGAATGAAAAATCATCCCAAAGGATGTATAAGAAACTTAACAGTGGTCGTATTTGGATCATAGGGGACTTTTACTTCACCTTATGTATTTCAGTGCTGTTTGAATCTTTATGATTATTATATGCTTGGAAAAGTAAGAAAACATGTCATGCTTCAGAGTTTTAGAGGAGCTTAGCTAGAAGATCAGAGGTCCAAAAATTCCTTCTTTAGACCCATTGAGTATCACTATTTCTATTTTATAAAAGCTTAATGATAAGGGAGTATTTTATGTAACTGACTGAATCATAGAAGTGATCGCCCAGCTAAGAAAAAAAAAAAAACGTGTTGGGAAAGTAGCACATAATATTATTTACCTAAGTGTATGGAGTATTAGTAGGTTAAATATAAATATGTATCAGGACATAATATGTTTAAAGTGAAATATTAACATCTTCAATCCAACTTATTAGACCTTAAGTTATTTGGAATTTATTTGCCAGAGTAGGTAAATTAGAAACATTTATTAACTCATATGCTTTACTGTTTCATCCTCCCCTAAGAAGATGGTAATTTAGCTAACCACGCAACTGGATTGATAAAATAGGGATGCCATTAGGATGCATGGTGTAGTTAAACAAGCTGGACTTGACTCCTGGACTTGTGTTACTCTGTTCTCTAGCCACTCAACAGAGCTGCTTGCTGAGCACTTGAAATGTGGCTAGTTCAAATTGTGATGTGCTTGTAAGGATAAAAAAGACGCTGGATTAAAAAATTTAGTACCAAGAAAGAATGTTCAACATTTAATTTATTAATACTTACATAGATTACAGTGAAGTGATGGTATTTGGGGTATATTGGGTTTACAAAAATACTCTAATTTTACCTCTGTTTTTACTTTTTCAATGCGGCTACTAGAAAATTTAAAATTACAGAAATTACTTGCATTGCATTTCTGTTGGGCAAGACAGAGCTTAGAGCAGGGAGTTTTGTATGTCCTCTAGGCTAAGAAGGTTTTTTACCTTTTTTTTTTAAATTTTATTATGTTAGTCACCGTACATTACATCATTAGTTTTTGATGTAGTGTTCCATGATTCATTGTTTGCGTATAACACCCAGTGCTCCATGCAGAACATGCCCTCTTTAATACCCATCACCAGGCTAACCCATCCCCCCACCCCTCTCACCTCTAGAACCCTCAGTTTGTTTCTCAGAGTCCATAGTCTTTCATGGTTCGTCTCCCCCTCCAATTTTGCCCCCTGGGTTTTTTACATTTTTAAATGGTTTAAAAAAAAAAAAAAAAGTAAGAAGAATATTCTGGCACCCAGTGCTTCTTGTTGGTAGACTTGCATTGCAAAAAAATTGTATACAGTTAATATTACCACATTTTGAATTTTGTCAGTAAAGAAAAAAAAAATCTATGGAAATCTATTTTCTCTTTCGTTATTTAGGTACCTACATAATATCCTCAGTTTTGCCATTTGGCCCTCAAAGCCAAAAGTAACTCATCTGGCCCTGTAAAAGTTCGCTGCCCCCTAATCTGAATACTCAGGGTTGAGTTCTGGCTGTTCCCACTTATTGCTGGGTGTCCTTGTCAAGTCCCTAATATCCCCCAAGTAGTTTTGACATTTATAATTGAGGATACTCACTCCAATTTCAGTGGTGTTACGGGATCAAATGAGAAATTACAACCTCGGGACTTTGTAAATGATAAAGTTCTGTACAAAGGTAGCCCATTTTTTGGAAGTGCTTTAACCTCAGTACCAAAAACATGATAACAATGGGGAAATACAGATTCGGGTTATATGGCCTTGGGCCGGCAAAGTTAATGCACACATGGCTTTAACAAGATATACTAAATAGTATGTGGTGGCTGTTACTAATTGTCCCTTCCTGTGCTCTTTTCTTGAAGTTGAACGAAGAAGACGATTTAACATAAATGACCGCATTAAGGAACTAGGTACTTTGATTCCCAAGTCAAATGATCCGTGAGTACAATTCCATGTTAATCTGCATCATATAGTTTTTGGTACCTTAATGTTTATTCATATGTTGCAAAAAGTGCACAGGTACAGAAACTAGAGTCAAGAAGTACCCCCTCTCTTTTTGGTTCCATTTCTGGTATGCTTCTTGTTCCTTTCTTTTGGTTTGTCTCATCAAACTAAAATTTTGAGAGAAATCAACCGAATTGTATTTAAGGGTTAGTGGACATCAGCTGTTAGCTTTGGATATGAGGAGGTGGCTTTCTGAAATCTGAGACTCCTTGGCAAGTGATCACCAAGCTGCTAGAAAAATTCTCTTAACGATTCACGCAGGGCAGAGATTTCAATAGCTGTTGAGACTAGATTTGTTGACTATTTGCTGTACTCATACAATATGTATGGGTCCTGAGAGCTGGTATTAGAGACTTCGAGTTTAACAATATTCAACCGACAAAAGGTCACAAATTTTTTTTGAAAACTTGCATGCCCTTGGTATGTTACCAATCTGTAGAAAAGTAATTTTTAATCTTCTTTTTAAGTACACGTCAGCTAATTTGGGTTTCAGTTTCCAGTCTCTGCTTACCTTCCACCCCCTTTCAGACGCAGATAACAGTTGTAAAGATAATTTTCCTACCAACAACGTCAGCAAGTAGGACAACAAATACACAATTTTTATCCATTAGAAAGTGGCCCATTTGAAGTAAGGGGCTAGAGGATGTATACATTTTAATGGCTCCCACAGGCATCCGATGAAATTAGCCTTTGAATATGACCTTTTAGCTACCTAATAAAATGTAAAGATGAAATCAAGCATTATTCATGCAAGGCTTATTAAATTTGCTATTCACATTATTGTCAGGGAATTTGTGACAAAATAAAATAAAATCATTGCCCATTGTAAGGTGGTTTTGATGGATGTTCAAGCACAATTTCCATCATCAACATTTTGCTTTCCCACGTTTCAAGGAAAGCCATTTTGAAACTCAAAACATTCAAATTCTCAGTTCTGCAGCACAAATTTATCCTACTAAGGGGCTGTGACCTTCATTTCCTATAGTCAGTCTTGCATGATAGTTGAAATTGAATTCCCATTTTCCTGTTCTTTATCAGCTTTCACTTTTTAGCATATTCTTTTAAACTGTAGCATATGAATCTCTTTAGCAACGTATTATGAAATTATGGGGCTGCAGTGAAAGCCTCTATTTGCATATCTTCTTTCTCTATTGTATTAGAATACTTACGTGTTTATAATCTGAACTGATAATGATCTTTAATTGTAGGCATTGTTTTAAGATAAATGGACTATATCTCTAATGGGAGTTTTTTCATACCAGTTTCTGGAACAGGCTCTGGGGCTGCTATAGGGACACAGTCCAGCTGACCAGGGTCTTAGCCCCATACGCTCTCCTCCCCTACAGCAGATCTGCTTTTGTTAATTTATATATTGGGGATCTTTTTATACTTCTGTGTGAAAAAAGGGTTGCTCTCTAATTATAAGGGAAAAAAAAAGTTTGAATACCCTTCCTTTAAGCCTAAAGGCATAATTGATTGATTGGGTCTCACAAGGAAGCAAAACCTAATAAGATAATTGGTTGGAATAGTCACTTCTTAAAAACTGAGTAGCTACTTACATGTGTCAGTATGGGTTTTTCAACTTCCTGGCCTCATTAAAGCATCTTTCATTATAGTTACATTTCTCTCTGGCTGCCAAAGGGTCTGTTACTTTGATCTCAGCCCCGAACCTTAAACAAGTTAGCTCGGTGCTCCCTCTATCTCAGGACACCTCCCTGGGTAGCCCTCTTCAGTGCTCAGACCCCAGGGATCAACCCCCCCCCCCCCCCCAGGGAATTCTCTGGGGTCTGTAAGTCTGCCTCTCGTGAGAGAACTTCTGTTTTGTTTTCATCTAATCCATAGGAGGATCAATTACTTGGTGACTTGTTTTAATGACCCTCCATTCATACATCCCGGCTGATACTTCCCATCTGCCTCGAGCAGCTGTAGGTTGTGGGGTAGAAGAGTTTTCATACATGAAGTTGTTTTTGATTTTTTTTCATTGTCCTTGTCATTGTCATCATGAGCACTGTCTATGAAAGAGCTCAGATTAATTTAAGGTGCCCCAGAAATACTACTTATGTAATTATAATTTCATTCTTAATTATTTTTCTGGAGTGCTCTAAATTTTTCAGTTCACTTTTACCTACATTTTAATGGTGTTCTTAATTTCCTCATATACATGAGTACATTACAGCTACAGTGATTTAAAAACTCAAAGGCACCAAGCTCAGGCTGCCTGGGTTCGAATTCCAAAACAGTCCCTTACTAGATGTGTGATGTTGGGAAAGACACTTGATTTTCCTCATCTGTTAAAAAAGGCAGGGGTGTTCAGAATATTCCTTCCTAGTCTGGTTGTTTTGAGGACTCTGTCACATGAGAAGAATGATATAATGATTCAGTGCATGGAGTCTGGAGCCATATCCTCTAGGCTTCCTGCCTCTGCCAGTTCCTAGCTGTGTGACCTTGGGCAAATTACTTCACCTCTCTGTGCCTTTGTTTCCCACTCTACAAAATGGGGACAATATTAGTGCCTAGCCACTGAGGTTGTTGTGATTAAATGATCTGTAAAACACCTTAAAACAAACCTAGCACATAGTAAATGCTATTTAAAGATAACCATTATAATTATTCTGTTGAGCCTTTAACACAGTGCCTGCTCTGTTACTTGAATTGCATTCTAGACTTTTCCTAGCACATTCCTCTAAGAGGCCTCCTTAGAGTTCAGTAACGTACCTGCGAGGCTGTTCATACATGTGTAGTATCACCATTTTATAGATGAAGAAACAGGGACACAGAGAGAGGTTAGAGAACTTGGCCAGGAATATTCATGAGAAAATCCAAGGATCCCACTTTTATGCTTCACATGGTCAAGTAGTAGGATCTCACTGAATTTTTTTTTAACTGTAGCTTATTCTGCCTGTCTGAATGAGTTAACTTTGATAGTCCTAGAAACCTATAGCTCTTTAATATAGTTTTTAAGAATATTGATTTTTGTAATCAACAGAACTAAATTTAAGTCCTGACTCCACCTTAGAGTAGCTCTGTAACCAAGGGCATATTGAATAGTATCTGTTTTAGCACGTGCACCACACCCCTCCTTTCCAAGGTGCTTGTCTGGGACAAGTAGGATAACGTCTAAGAAGGGGGTGGATAGTGTCCAGCACATGGAAGCACTCAGTGAATGGTAGCTGTCATCAACGTGTCATTGATTACGGTATCTTTAGAAATCATTGCATTATTATTGCATTATTCATGCCCTGAATAATGAATTTTCATTGTGCCTCAAATCCCGAAAAAGGTTGTTTTCTTCCTCTTCGCTACAGAGACATGCGCTGGAACAAGGGAACCATCTTAAAAGCATCTGTGGACTATATCCGAAAGTTGCAACGAGAACAGCAACGTGCAAAAGAACTTGAAAACCGACAGAAGAAACTGGAGCACGCCAACCGGCATTTGCTGCTCAGAATACAGGTATGGGGCATGTGTTGTGAGCGGTTTGCAATATGTCCCTGACTTGGAGGTGGAAGGAGAAGGGGATATAATGAGCCATGGGGGACTTGATTTTTACACGATCCTAATATAGTAGCTACTCGTTATTTATGGATTCCCTGTTTGTGAATTTGCTACTCATAAAAATTCACCGTAACCCCAAGATCAACATTCTTGGCACTCTCGTGGTCCTTCGTGGACATGTGCAGAGTGGCTAATCTGAGTTAAGATCGAACAAGGCAATGACCTGTTGTCTTATTTCAGCTCACGCTATAAATAAGCATCCTTTTCATGGTCTTTAGTCCCAGGCTTTTCACATTTCTCTGGGTTATATGGGTGAATTTTGCTGTTTAAAATGGCCCCTAAGAGCATTACTGAAGTTGTCTGGTGTTCCTAAGCATGAAAAGGCTGTGAGGTGTCTTACGGAGATGAGTTTCCTTCGTAGGTGAGTTGCAGTGCTGTTGGCTGTGAGTTCAGCGTTAATGAATCAACGTTATGTGTTAAGGTGCCTTTGAACATAAAACAAGGTTATATGTCAATCGGTTAATGAAAATGTGACTAAGACACTCATAGAAACCTAACTCTGTATTTCCTCTAGAAGCAATCGTTTGGTATTTACTAATTCGGAGTTCAGAGCAACTTTATAGAACATAACTGTCTTAGTGCATTTGGACGGCTGTAACGAAATACCACAGACTGGGTGGCTTACACAGCAAACATTATTTCTCAGAGCTCTGGAGACTAGGAAGTCCAAGATCAAGGTGCAGGTAGATTCAGTGTCTGGTAAGAGTCTGCTTCCTGTTTCATAGACAGGGGTAGTGTCTCTGGGTCTTCACCATGGCAGCAGGGGAGGGGGGTTTGTGGTGTTTCTTTTATAAGGGCATGAATCCCATTCATGAGGACTCCACCCTCATGACCTCATCACCATCCAAAGCCCTACCTCCAAATACATCGTACTGGCGATTAGATTTCAACATATGAGTTTTGGCAGGGGTGGGATGGGGATGCAAGCATTCAATCAGTAGCAATAATTACCTCCAATAGTGAGATTGATTGAAGTTGTGAAATACCAACATGCCTTAGTATTTGGTGGGGGCATGTAGCCCATGGTCAAAGCGCATGTTTATAGGGAACTTGGAGACATCCAGACGATCTTATCCTCAAGATAAAAATTGTAGAAATAGTTACAGATAGTGAAATTATACCATATGTATGTATATATGTATCTTTAACTCACACTGTTTATTCTTAGAGGGAGAAATACTAACTCTGATATGTGGAATTCATCTGTTGTTCTATGTCTCGAGTACACATAGCAGTGTGAAGTGTGAGATGGGGCAGTCCTATGGTATCAGCTCCTGGTATTCCTCGTAGGTGCTCAGGCTCTCCGGCTGAGAGTAAGCACATAACTTCCTCTGAAACTGTCTTGAAGAAGACAAAGAAAAATGGCCTCTCTGCTGCTGACCAAAGGAATTGGCAAGAGTAATTTTCATTTACTTGCTGACCTTGAACACAACCCACCAGTAAGAGCCAACAGAGTACCTTCTTCTTGAGTAGATGGACCCCCCCGCTTTTACCATTTTTTCAGGTTTCCAGTGCAACTCTGGTGGCAAGCAAAGCCTGACCCTTCAGACAGCAGTGTGTTTGATCTGGTGGTGTGTGTCATTCATTTATAATAATGATCTCCGATCTTTTGAGCGCCCCAGAACACTGTTGACATCTCTCAGTATCACTTCTCCCATTGCAGGCAGTGATCTTCAGCAGGGGGTCAGATGACGATTCTCCCCTAGGGGGTGCATTTTCGAATGTCCATAGTGAAGCAGAGGTTGCATGTCATTTGAAAATCCCTTTTTTTTTTAATCTTTTTTTGTTTTTTGTTGTTTGTTTTATGTTCATATGATCTCTTCAGTAAGTAGCCATAGGTCCTTTTCTCTTGAACGTGACATACCCATTTATAAAAGCAGCTTATACTAATGTGTTATTTCCTTATACAAATGTTAAAACATAGGAACTCTTTTGAAAGAGAAGCTAAGTTTGTTTTCAGCATCCAAACACGTCTCTTTGTGTGGAATATGAGTATTGTGAAAAACGTGGATTAGAAGTGCCACGGTGAGGATGTCGTGGGTTTCTTCCAGTGACAGTGGGGGGCAGCCCGTAGAGCTTTTGCATATCACGGAACACATTGGTAATTAGGGAGGCTCTGCCATACGATGAGCCTGAGTTCTCCAGATGAGACTTAGCACATTGTTTAGAAATCTAAGTAATGCTTTAATCAGTTGATAAACATTTTTAATTAAACAACAGGAGATCAGAGTAAGATGTTTGCCTCTTTTTATCCAACTTTCTTTTTAAGACAAACTACATGTATGGAGGAGCTGTTCTTATTAGCATGTTGGTGTAGATTTACAATAGTGCATGTTTTAAGCTTGGGCCTAAGGGCTTCCTTTCATTTTCGCTCCAAGTGATGCATGCAGAAATTTTCACAGAAGAAAGAGCATGAAGCCTTAATATCATTGGAACCATAATTTTATTAAACAGCCCAAGGCTTTAAAATGATGCCTGAAGAGACTTGTGTTTCTGGAGATCGAGCAAAGGAACATGTACATACTTGTGTGACATCTCAGGCTCCCGTCTCTGACGTGTCATGCGTCCAGAGAACGATCTCTACTGCACACTGAACATGACTTTTCAGGAACATGCATTTCTAGGCTTGTGGGCAAAGGTTGAGTGGCTGGATCACGTGGGAGGCTACTTTTCCCTCCTTCGTGAGGCACCGTGACTTGCTTCAAATTTATATTCTGTCCTTACTATATTAGTGTATGGCAAGCATAGAAAGGATCGTCTTGGCACATAGAAGCAGAATGCTCATCGAGAGTCATTTGGGTTCATTTTAGGAGGGATCCAGGGATACTCAGGGAGAGTGGAAAGGGCACACTTGGAAGGCATTTTGAAACGAGGAACCCAGGGAGGCTGTGACACTTGGGAAGTGCATTAGTCTTCTCAGGCCGCTCTAATAAATACCACTGGTCTGGAGGCTGAAACACCAGGGCTGCATCTTCTCGCAGTTCTGAAGGCTGGAAATCAAGGTCAGGGTGGGGGCAGGATTGGTTTTTCTTTACTTCTCTCGAAGGCTGCCTCTTCTTTGTGTTTTCCCGTGGTCTTACCTAGGTGTGTCCCTGTGTCCTAATCTCTTCTTTTTTTTTTTAATTTAAATTCTATTAATTAACATGATGTACTGTTAAGGTCAGTGATTCAGCAGTCTTATATAATACTCAGCGCTCATTACATCACGTGCCCTCCCCAATGTCCATCACCCAGTTACCCCATCCCGGCACCCCCACTCCCCTCTAGCAACCCTCAGTTTGTCTCCTGAGATTAAGAGTCTCTTATGGTTTGTCTCCCTCTCTGGTTTCATCTTGTTTCATTTTTTCCTCTCGTCCCCTATGATCCTCTGCCTTGTTTCTTAAAGTCCACATATCAGTGAGATCATATGCTAATCTCCTCTTCTTCTAAGGACATCTATCCTATTGGAGGCTGGATTAGGGCCCACCCAAATGACCTCATTGAACTTAATTACTTCTTTAAAAAACAGCATCTCTAAACAGAGTCACATTCTGAGGTGCTGGGAGTTAGGACTTGAACATACGAATTTTTCTTTTCTTTTCTTTTTTTTTTAAGATTTACTTTATTTATTTGAGAAAGAAGAGACGGGGAGAGAGAGAGAGAGAGCACAAGTGGGGAGAGGGGCAGAGAGAGGCTCTCAAGCAGGGCACTGAGCGGGGAGCCTGACGTGGGGCTTGATCTCATGACCCTGGAACATAATAAATTTTTCAATTCAGCCCATTATATAAGGGATGTGAAGAAGCATAGAAAGGAATTATTCATCCTCCCTATAAGAACTTTCTTTTGGAAATAAAAAAAAACAGAAACCAACCAAACGCCATACTTCCCTTGGCCCTGGTAAGATGAGTTAAGTGACACTTCTCAAACTTAAGTTCCTTATGTACAACTTCTACAAGTTTCGCCATTCCCACCCAGACTTTATTAGGTCATGATACCCTTCTATCTTAAGAACTGTTTCACTCTGCCCTCGGCCAAAGCAATACCTACCATTTCTTTGTTAGGTCCAAGCAACTTACTGAATATTTAGGTCCTAACAACTTAGTCGCCACTTGAAAATACAAAACATATAAGCCGAAAGAAAAAAAGCGTTTTTATTTTATTTTTTAATAACTGCATTACCTACTAGTGGGATGTGTGTGTCTGTTGCACACTGCACACCTTCTCCAGCCACGGAATCTGGTTGGACAGTGCCGCCCTCATTTCTCATCCCGTGTTGGTTTTCATGGAATTCTTACTTTTTATCACAGCAACCACCAAAGACCCGCCTTCGCAATGATACATGATGGAGAAGCATGTCGCACAGTTTAATGCTGAGACTGCGGACCATCTTGAATTTGGTAGTTCTCAGAGTAGTGTGCTATTTCCCCAGATATCTGAAAATGTCACAGTACCCTGAGAGTTCCCTGCAGCACACCCCTGGATATGTGCACACAGTTTAGGGACCCCAGAACTGCATTATTTACTGAACACTTTCCTTTAATCAGCTCACATTTTGAAATTTTATATTCATATTTGTTTTTATTTCTGTGTTTTTAAAATTTATCTTCAGAAATATGAACATCTGGGAGAGACTGTCTCTGTATTTAATACCTAATGAAATCCGTGTAGCACCTAAAACTCACATCACATACTACCGGTGGTTCCTATACTCTATTTTAAGAAATAGCATTTATTAATTGAAAAGAGCAAAAAAAAGATTATTTTCATAATTTATTGTTTTTTCCTCCAAGTGTCTGATTTTTAATACTTTACTTTTTTAAAAAAGATTTCATTTCTTTATTTGAGAGAGAGAGAGAGAGAGAGAGTGAGCACAGAGGGAGAGGGAGAAACAGACTCCCTGCTGAGCAGAGAGCCCCACATGGGGCTGGATCCCAGGACGCTGAGATCACGACCTGAGCCGAAGGCAGATGCTTAACTGGCTGAGCCACGCAGGCGCCCCTAATACTTTACTTTTTAGAGAAATTTTAGGTTCACAGCAGAATTGAGAAGAAGGTATAGAGAGACTCCCCATATGCTCCTGGCTGTCCCACGGGTCCACTGCTAGCCACATTTCAGTATGTTTGTATTAACATACTGAAATTGAAGTGGTACATTTGCCACAGCTGATGTACCTACACCATACAACATCGTCACCCAAAGTCCCCGCTTGACCTTAGAGTTCACTGTTGGTGTTGTACATCCGATAAGTTTGAACAAATACATAATGACACGTATGCCCCATTATAGTATCACATACAGTACTTGGACTGCCCTGAAGTCCTCTGTACTCCGCCTCTTGAAACATCTGATTTTTTTTTACTCTCATTTCAGGAACTTGAAATGCAGGCTCGAGCTCACGGACTTTCCCTCATTCCATCCACGGGCCTCTGCTCCCCTGATTTGGTGAATCGGATCATCAAGCAAGAGCCCACTCTCGAGAACTGCAACCAAGATCTCCTTCAGCATCATGCAGACCTGCCTTGTACGACGACACTCGACCTCACAGACGGAACCATCACCTTCAACAACAGCCTTGGAGCCGGGACCGAGAGTAGCCAAGCCTACGGCGTCCCCACGAAAATGGGATCCAAACTGGAAGACATCCTGATGGATGACACGCTTTCTCCCGTGGGCGTAACTGACCCACTGCTTTCGTCAGTGTCCCCCGGAGCTTCCAAAACGAGCAGCCGAAGGAGCAGCATGAGCATGGAAGAAGCCGAGCACGCTTGTTAGCGGGCCCTCCCTGCCCTGCGCTTCCAGAAACTGCTTCCTTTCTTGATTCGTAGGTTTCATAATTTACCCAAAGGGGGTTTCTTGATAATTTTCCTTTAATATGGAAGTTTTTTTCATGCTTTATCAATAGCCCAGGATATATTTTATTTTTAGAATTTTGTGAAACAGACTTGTATATTCTATTTTACAACTACAGATGCCTCCGAAGTGTTGTACAATGAGTGTACAGTATCTGCGAACTGAATTCACCCTGGACTTCAGCTTTCTGAGCAAGAGGATTCTGCATCAGAGAAATTTCTGTCCATTTTTATTCAGGGGAAACTTGGTTTGAGATTTTTATGCCTGTGACATCTTTGGAAATTAAATGTAAAGTTTAATCGAAAGAATGTAGAGCAACCAAAAATTAAAAAAAAAAAAAAAAAGGCAGAGAGAAAGAGATTGAGGAAAGAAAGGAAGAAATCCACACTAACCTTTTTTTATTTTGTAAATGTATTGATTCATTGGTACTGCATTAAAGATCCAGTACTGTTCTAACAGCATTTAGTTTTTCTACTGCAAACTATTTAAGGCAATACACTATTCTGTAAAAGAAAAAAAAAGAAGTACACCCAATTTCATGAGGATTGTCTGGTTAGAAAATGTAACTGATCCCTTACTTAGGTGCAAGTGAAATTGAAGGGTTAGAGACCTAGGCTCTGAAACATGGGCTCTAATCTTGCTGTCCTTCACTCTTTGCTCTGTTACAGTTTTCCTCATCAATGAGTGTGATTCAATTTTCCATAAGATATATTTTATTTTGAAAAGGAAATGAGTGTCCTCTCAAAGTAAAATATTGAGGAGCACTGCAAGTTGTCTTTTTTTTTTCTTTTTTCTCTCTTCAATTTCACTTTTGATAAAGAAAACCAAACTGGGCACATTTCTAATTGGCTTTCCTATTTTTATTTTTAAATTATGTTTTACTGTTCATTTGATTTGTACAGTTTCTTTATTATCATTGTTCTTTTCAGTATGTTTGTATTAATTTGTAAGAATATGCATCTTAAAATGGCAAGTTTTCAATATTTTTACAACTCACTGGTGGTGTTCCGCATTCTTTGTACACACGTGAAAGAACACTTTTATGCAAGGTCTTGTGTTTAAAGAGAGCTTTGCGAATATTTTGTATATTACAGTCTCACTCGGAACTGTTTTTTCCACACATTTAAGGTGTAGTATTAATAGGTTAAAACTGGCTTTCTAGAGAAAAGAAACTTACATATTTATTTTTAGTGATATAAAAGTAGCAATATTCTTGGAGACTGATAACCATAGCGTTAATACGCCCATTATGGTCATTTAAATTGGGGTTTATTTCAGCAAACTTGCTGAATTTTTGGAAGGAGAGAAATACTGTATTGGCAAATTACTGTTACTTGATAACAGTGTTTTAACAAGCAGCGAAGTTGTAAGTTAGTTTCAGTGCATTATCTACTTGTGTAGTCCCTTGCAACAACAGTAGTGTTACATGTAATCTATCTGGCCTACGTGTTTTGTACAGCTGACATATGGTGTTAAGAGCCAGGCTGTTGAATGGAATTTCTCAGTAGCAGCCTACAATTGAATAGCAAGTGGCATAAAGCATATCCATTCAGAATGAAGTGCCTTAAATATAGCAGTAGTCTTTTTTGGACTAGCACTGACTGAACCGTAATATAGGAGACAGTTTCAAGATGGTATCTATAGTCAAGAGGAACATGGAGCATGGTGCCTATGTAGACAATATAAGAGCTTCCAATTTTCCTTCAGATATTTTTCATATTAAATATATTTTAGTGACAGAGTGCCAACTTCTTTCATCAGGAAACCTTATTCAGGAGGGGTTTTTTTAAAAAAAAGAAAATGAGTTTAAATGTCAAATACGAATTGGTGGATGGGTATTGGAGGGTTCAAAGAGAAGGTGTGATTGTCAGATGTATGAATGGATGGCTTCCGTGAAAATAATCAACTGCATAGTTCCCATGCACGTTGGGCAATGAGAATCCTTGGAAACATTGATGATGCTATCAGTTTTATAGCTTTATTACCGAAGGGGGTAGGGAAAATTAATTCCCATTCTTTCAATCCCCTTAATTGTATAGCTCTTTTCCTAGAATAGTGATGCAAATCTGCATGAACAGCTAACTGTACCATAGTGTTCACTGATACAATCATAGCATTGTCTATTTTTCTCTTCATATTTATATGGGGGGAGGGGAGCTGGGTGCAGAAGTCAAAGATCTCGACGGTATGATGCTTGTTTTCTTTAGCTGATGGTGAGGGTTCTTAAAAATGGAGCAAGGTTGACTAGCTCCTGGCCCAGGGAATATGGCCAGGGCTAAGTGACCTTATAGAAAGCTCTGTTGAGAGGAAGCATGGCATCTCGTACCACTGTCCTGACTTTCGCAACTCCTGAGCTCACTGTCGCCTGCTTCCCCATCCCCTTCTTCTTAAGAGACAATTTCTGGGAGTGACGGGTGAGGAAGCCCAGGAGAATGCTGCAGCCTCGGGGGTGGTTTTATTTCTTTCTTTTTTGCCAAATCGAGTGTGGATTTGTTTTAGGGACTAGTTAAGCCAAGAAGCGGTGGTTTGGGGTCATCGTTTATGACAACGAGAGAACGATCCACACCACTCCCCCCATCCCTGAGAACAGACTTGTGACTTGGGGTTGGGCCTCCATATGGAGTGACCAAAATGCCAAACTTGTCCACCTGCCTCTGGGTAAGGCAATGGAAATACCAAACCTTTTGACTTTGCCAAAAATCCTACAACCAACCTGGTCATACATAGGATGACAAAGTTCTTTCTGGTTGTTTTTAAATAATAAAGCAATAAGAACAAATAAAATACATAGGAAGTTAAGAGATATAAAATAAAGCACAAAGGAATGCACTTATTAATATTTTTTAAAAATGCACTGGGGAAAAGTTGGTGTTGATAACAGTATATTAAAAAAACCCTATTTCTTAAAAAAAAAAAATGACAAATGACTGTCTCTTGCGGACGCTTGGTACTGTAATGTTAATAATATAGTCACCTGCTGTTGGATGCAGCAATAATTTCTGTATGGTCCATAGCACTGTATATTATGGATCGATATTAATGTATCCAATGAAATAATTGAACTGTTGTTCTTGATAGCCTCATTAAAGCATTTGGTTTTTCACATAGTGGTGGCCAGTTGTTTTTAGTTAATGACAATTTTGAATATTGTTTGCCTTATCCAGAATGGTAGCACACCTTTTCTTCTGATTTAACGAATAACAGATTGCAGGAAAAATTTTAAAATGCCAGTAAGTACTTTTTTTTTTGTTTTAAATGCCATTCTAAGATATTACTTTTTGGTTTTCAACATTTTTGATTATGACTTGCACTCAGATGAACTATAATTATACAGCTTTTTAACCCCCTTCTGAATTTGGGGGAGATTTTAAACTCCCAGATGCCAAGAATTCATTTTAGATATAGGAGTTTTATTTAACATGTTTTAGTGAGAGGTGGCTTTACAAGAAGAGAAATTGTCAGGGAAGCCCTTGCATATTTACGAAAAAGACATTGGGTTTTTAAAATACAAATTTACAATAATGAAAGCTTAATATACCCAGGTTGCCAGCTCCTGGCTGTATTTTTTTTAAATACAGCACTTAAGAATCATTTGATAAATGTTGGATTTGACTTGGGAAGTGTCAGACAAAACATGTCTTTATTCCCTAGCTAGACCTTAAACTTCTGCCCTCTTTAAAAAATATTCTGGTTTAACCTCTGGAGAAAATGAGCAAGAAACTTCCTGTAATGCTTCAGATCTGATTGTCAGCTTTTTGTTAAATTTGATTTTTTTTTCTTAAATTGTAATATACAATAATCAAGCCCTTTCTTTTTCAGAGTTATTTGAATTATTTATATTTCCCATAGAAATGTGATTATGTGATGCCTTAAAGACGTGTAAAAGTAGGAAGATTTCCTATCTCAACAAGAAGTTTTCTGGGCAACCTTGAAAGCAGGTAAGCTGAAGGTTGGAGTTCTTCATCTCAGGAGGTCTGCAGCTGAACCGTAACTCTGACCTGGCATTTGCTTCTTCACATTCACCTCACAATCTCTAAGGATCCTTCCTTCCCTTCCTTCCTTCCTCCCTCCTTCCCTCCCTCCCTCCTTTCTTCCTTCCTTTCTTTTTTTTTTAAGCGATCTTCACACCCAACGTAGGGCTTGAACTTACAACCTGGAGATCAAGAGTTGCAAGCTGTACTGACAGAGCCAGCCAGGCGCCCCTCTAAATATCCTTAATCTCTAGCTTCCCCCTGCCGAAAGAAAACAAAAACAAACAAAAAAACACATCCTATGTGTTAGAGCACTGTTACGTGAACATCACACATTTGCCTACAACTCGTGTGATCTTATTTCATATTCACAGACTTAGATTTATTAAGTTTTGTATTAAGTGAACTCACTTAACAGATAAATCTATCCACGAAGTGGCAAAACCTGGACTGGCAGCTAGATCTCCTGAATTTCAATCTTGTCTCTGCCCATTTCCAGCTATGTGATTTTGAGCAAGTTACTTAGCTTCTCAGTGCCTCATTTTCCTTTCTGTTCTTTGGTGATCGTAACAGCGGCTACCACGTGGTGGTCTTGTGAAGTCCATTCAAGTGAACAGACTAGAACTTTTGCTTGGCAGCACATAGTAAATGCTCAGTAAATGGTAGCTGTGATTTTATGATCATAATCCCCTCCATTAATAAAATGGAGCCCACCCCCTGGACTACCTGAAATCATTGTGTGTATCAAACGTGGCATGCACTGTTTGAGAAATGCTGCATTTTTGCACAGAGCTAATATTCGTGTGAACTGGCAAGGTGACAGAAGCCACAGGGTACTTTCGAGAAGAGGACCGCACTGTATCTAGGACCCGGGGTTAGAATATTTTAGAGAATAATAAACCCAATTTATCACCTTTTAAAAACATCATCAGCACAAATGACCTAAGATTTAAATTGTATTAAATGTGTATAATCTGCACGGGTGCCTCTGCCATGAGAATAATTATGCTATATTATTCCCAGGAAATGTGCTTTACTGAAGTTGAAATCTCCATTATATTCCCTAGAGAATTAAACTTTTTGATCCTTTATGATATACACTGATGTTATATATCTAAAGAGTGATGTCTTGACTATATCCTGTCTGTTCACTTTCCTATCAATATTTAAATGGTTTTCAGGTTTTTATTTTCAATTATACTTACATTTGATGACTTCCTTGGAACACCATCTGAGGAGTTAATCTTCATAATCCAGCCAACATAAATGAACCTTTAGAACTACCCTGTTTTTATTTTTTGTGTATGCCAAGATTTAATGCATAGCCAAGTAGCATGAGGCAAGCTCATTTAAGAGGAGTGTTGTAAAGTTAGATTTTCATTATATTTAGTGAAAGATGGTGATGATCTCTTAATTCTTCACTGCCACATCTGAGGCTCAATAGCTTCATGTCCTCACCCATACTAACATAAATCCATAATATACATCTTGTGCGGAATATAAATGAAAAAGCTTCCATTCCATTCCCAGTTTTCCCAAGAGGCATGTACCAAAAAAAAAAAAAAAGAAAGAGAGAAAGAAAGAAAAAAAAGCAGAGCACATTTGCCATATTAAAATTGTCAAGCCCTTGTTTATAGATAAAATTTAGACATGGCTAATCTTATTTGTGTTCAATATTTATAGGTCTTTGGAGCCTATTACTTATACCAGATATACTGGAAAGTAATATAACTGTACGCAAATCCAAGTAAGTCTCAGCAACATTTCTAAATGGAAAAGGCAGTTTGCTTTTGAAAAATTTGCATTTTAAATTTCTAATTATGGAGTCAGTTGAAGTTAAATCCAAATGGGTGCAATTGTCACTCAAAATGTCTTCCATATTATTCAGACAGCAAAATCTGTGTAGATAGAAACCACTCAACTAGTGTTTCCCAAACTTTGCTTTATGGAACTAATTCCACAAGCTGTTCCAAAAGTTGCTTTGGGGAATTGGGGTTTGGAGGTTGGGTTAGGAAGCAAAACACCGTATTTCATTTTGAGGAACTTAAACATATTTGAACAGGTATCTGTACTGTGAGACTTCTCACATTCTCAAATATGCCAGTATGCACTGAGAGTCTTCAGGATTGAGAAATGTATTTAATGTTTCACAATCTTATTTGACCACAGGGTTTTGTGTGTATGTGTGTGTAAAATACTTGTTCATGGTTCCAAAGAACATAGTTTGGGAAATTCCAGAGATTTTACAGAAATTATATAGAGCTGATAAAATAATTTCTTTCATTCTTAAGGTAAGTATGCTTACATTTATTTATTATTCAATGGGTAGAAACCATTGTCACTAAAGAATTCTTCCTGAATAAGCAGATTTGCTTAGGTTTGGATTCTGCAAATATAAAATTCTGGTTAAGGAAACTATTGCTATTTAAATATTGTTATTCCTGAATTTAAAAAGTAATTTATGTTATTTTTAATGGAAATAGAAATACTCTTAGGCTCACGTTCAATGTGCCTTTTCTATGACTGGTAAAAAGTAGTCCTTTATATTTCATGTCTCCCACCCCTTGAAATACAAATACCCAATGTATGGGAAGAACGGGGGAGATCTTGGCCTGCAGTACAAGGGGTTTATCACTTTGGGTCCTGCTCAATGATTTTTGGTGGAATGGAGTTAGGAAGAATTGTATGGTATTCAGAATTTACATAGTCTTCTCAGTGATTTCTTTTTTTTTAAGATTTTATTTTTTTAAAAGATTTTATTTATTTATTTGACACAGAGCACAAGTAGGCAGAGCGGCAGGCAGAGGGAGAGGGAGAAGCAGACTCCCTGCTGAGCAGGGAGCCCGATGAGGAACTCGATCCCAGAACCCTGGGATCATGACCCAAGCCGAAGGCAGATGCCCAACCGACTGAGCCACCCAGGCGCCCCTAAGATTTTATTTTTAAGTAATCTCCACACCCAACGTGGGGCTCGCACCCACAACCCTAAGATCAAGAGCCGCAGGTCCACTGACTGAGCCAGCCAGGTGCCCCTCAATGATTTCTTTTTTTTAATGCAGGCAAATCCTAACAGGTTATATCTCAAAAGTTCAGTTAATTGGTTGTAGGCCAACCCACAAAAGCCACGTTAATTGTCATGGATCTGGTATATTATAGTATTAAGATTGTTTGAGAATTGAAATAGCCGTATTACAAAGTCTGAGGGAAAACACATTAGCACATCTTTCTATTCCTTACAAATGAGATCAGAGATTTCTTTCATTCGACACCTTTTTTACGATATGTTTTTTTCAGCCCCCACAGTTTGTCTGGAAATAAATGGTGACCAGAGGACCTTGGCTCCGGTGGGACGGAGGAATGCGTTGGTTTATATGACCACAAAGTTGAAATGGTAAATGTAACTTCACGTGCGTCTGAATTGTTAAGGGCGCAAAGGCATTCAGTCTACCTGTCTCTCATTTTCTTGATTCTGTGCTCCTCTTTGCAGGTGAGTCTTCTCCATGTGGACCCCACAGTCCAGCTGAAAGCCGACGCTTCCTTCCCAGTGTCTATGGTCAAGTCCCTGTATCCGTTCTGGTCAGGCCCCCTGAGTAAGAGCACCATGGCAGGAAGATGGAACATGCCAATTGGCCAGGTCTGGGTCACATGGCCCACTCCACTAGGTTCCCTCAGCCGCACCGAAACCGTGTGGACCAAGGGAAAGGAAGGTGGGGTTAATTCACCCAGACTGCAAGGAGTGATGCTGAGCCTAAAATGGGGAGGAGATTCTGGGCAGACAAAATCCCAAGTACTCATTCCTGTAGATCTCAAGAGGTTTGGGCAAGCTCTCCCTTTGCCAGTCTCTTGCTCCTCCCACATGTATCAATTTGGGATTTTTCTTTCCTCTACCTTAATGGCAGGATGGTGGGAAGGGAGGGAAAGACGGCATTCAATGCCTAGAATTGTATCTCCCTCCTCATCATTTGTGGCTAGTTTTCCACAATTCTCCAGCTCTCACCCCCGCCCCCACATGGAGATCCTAAGACCCGAGTTCTTCAATAAGATGTCGAGAGGACTCCCGAAGCACAAGTTCCTCTCAGTACACAAGAACTCTTACTTCCATCATTTCCAAAGCCCCCTGGGCTGTCAGGGTATGTTCACTTGCTCATGACAGAAACCAAACTCCCATCTGGCTCAAACTGGAAAGGGAGATTTGCTGGTCACATAACAAAAAACCTCCATGGATGAAACTCGGTGCGGTGACCTCCGATCCTCAAATGACAAGGTCATGAATGGTTTGCTGTCTCCTACTCACCTCGGGTCTCCTCTCTGTTGGCCTCATTCTCATGCAGGCTGTCCTGGTGAGGCGGCAGAATGACTGATGGCCCCAAACACACCCCTGCAGTTTATCAGCCAGCCTGGAAGAGGTATTTCCTCCCAGAGTCTCCTTGGCCCAGATTGGCCAGTGTGCTTATTCCAGGACCCATACCTGTTGCCAGGGGCATGGAACAGACTGATAGGTCGTGCCTCATCATGTTTCCACCCATTGAGCCAGGTGGCCTCTGTCCGTCTGGAGGGGAAAGGGACAGCCCTGAAAGCTGGGAAGGTGGTCCTCCTATGGCCCTTGTTCACTTGTCCTTTCCGTCTGTGGGTGCCTACCTCTTGCTCTTCTACCACTGGACTCTATCATTTAGGGCTCAGGTTAAATTTTACCTCTTCAGAGAAGAGGGCACTGACCACCTTTCAGAAAGGAAGTTCTATTTGTATTTTTTTAATACGCCATCTTGTTTATTTCCTTCAGAGCCTGTTTGTTCTACTTCTCTTCCTCCCCCTCCCGATCTATCTTTCCCCACCTTCTCCTCCACCTCCTCCTCCTTTCTTTAAACCAATGAGCTGGTTTCCTGTCACTTGTATATAAAATAATCATATTTGCGATCGGTGGAAAAGTACTAGCAATTTATTATCAATAAGTATGCAGTCTTTTTTTTTTTTTAAATAACATGAAACATAAGATTGGAAAAAAGTACTAGGTTGAAAGAATTGCTAAGACTAGAAATATGTTTACAAGGACATCATCACATCCTATTCCCGTGAGTTCTTGGGAGAGTACAAGTTCCATATGAATTAAATAATGTAACTTGTATCTTTAAATGGTCCAAATTTTCTCTTCTCTATTTTGATGATAGACTTTCTCAAGTGTATTATTCCCTGCCTTTTGAGACAGAATATCATGAAGATAATTTTACCTGAGCTTGATGGCACAGGGTCATCTGTAAGGTCCTTATTTCACTGAGCTGTAAGACGGCGGTGTCCTTGGGGGCTTCAGAGCTAGAATGGGGGTTGTGGTCCACGTATGAAGGGCCCTAGAGACAGTGCTCTTACCCTGTCCTCTTTCCTCCCCAACCCCTTCCAGTGTGTTGCTGCAACCCTACCGTGGGTTTGGGAGAACTGCTAACCCAGTCAAGTCATTGACAGTTAACAGAATTGCGTCTTGTATGGGGGAGATGCGCCGCGGATGAAGATCAGGGCATTCTTACGTGCAGTGCATCATCTTTCCGGCTTTCACTGTGGCTGTGCAGAGACTGTTTTCTCCTACTTTCCTATTTCCCACTGGTCTTGAGCTAACAGAAGTTGCCGATTTGTGACTTGGTTAAAGACATTTTACTGTGATTAGAAACCCAGGCCAGACTGGGATCACAGGCTTCTGGGTTCCTACACCTCTCACAGGCCGTTCTTCTCTCCACACTTTGCAAGAGTTTCACTAAATTAGTTCAGCTCAGACGATGACAGTGGTCGGCGAATTCTTCTCTAAGGAACCAGGTAGTAAATGCCACAGGCTTTGTGGACCAACAGGAAAAATCAAGGATATGATATTGGTACGTGAATGAGAAGGGAAAAAACAAATTTCCATGGATTTTACATGAATGAGTTTCAAGGTATAAATAATGATAATCAAGTATAATTTTTGCAACACAGTTTTACTCATGGGAAGAATGAAATCCCTTTTTGGGAGGGAGTAACATTTTGCTTAATTGGGATTCAAAGTTAGTGTTCTTTGGCATCAAATTCATTGTAAATAGTCATCTGTAAAAGCCATCTTAGCTTACAGGCTATTTGGGAACAGGTAGTGGGCCAGATTTGGGCCACAGTTTCCCGACCCCTGGACTATGGCATAAACTGATCATTGTCCCTCAATATCTGCTGTCTCTTCTTCCTTTTAGTAATATAATGTTCTGAACTTTAGCTCAGCTCCTAGCCACACTGCTGGCTTCCTTTCTTTCCAGCCTCCCTTGCGACTTGGTGGGACCAGGTCATTCCATTCCGGATAATCAGATGTGAGTAGCCCTCCATTCCTTGGAAGGAGTAGATGCCCTGATGACTATGGCAGAGCTGCTCCACCAGCCTCTGGACTGCTGTGTGGACAAGATAGAAACTCATTTCAAGTCTATATTTTGAGATCGTACAGTTTAGTTATACTCTCAGATACTATATACTGAATGCTCTACAATTCAAAGGAAGACATGTTTTCTCTTTCTCTTCCATGTCCTCCTGTTTTTCCTTCTTCATCCTTTTCTTCAATGACATTACTTCAGGATTTTCACCCTTTCCTCCTGGCCTTCCTACTCAAATCATCTAAATCAATGAGTTTTTTTCTCTTTTTTTTTTTTTTCCTGCTTAAGCAAAAAACAAATTAAATTCCCCTTCGTAGCTTAGATGAGAATCATTGAATAGAATTTAAAAGCTATGTAAGGATTTTGTGTATTTCCAAGATGAAGCTCATGAGATGGAGTTGCTCTTTTGTAATAGCAAGAAACAAAACAAACTTGGCAAATGTAATCTTACCTTGGTTAGCGAAACCTGCAGGCAGATTTTATCTGTTTATGGGGATTGTTATAAAAGGCTGGATAACAGCTTTGACTGTTTCTTTGGTTGTCAGCTGAACTTTAATCACATCCAGTTTGAGATGAGGAACTGCTGAGCATAGAGTGTTACACACACACACACACACACACACACGCACACTGCACAAAATTGACAATCATAAAAGAGGTGTTGAAACTCGTACAAACACGTTGTCTGTGGGCTGTGATTCACTGCAAGAAAAGAGGGCTAGAAATGCATTATTTCTCATCCTTTTACAAGGCTATGGGGTATGTGATTCGTTCTCGGACAAGTACTTTCAGCTTTCTGAGTCTCAGTTTCCTCGTCTAGATGATGGGGCTAAAAGTGCCCATTGCAGAGGGCTGAGGTGAAGGCTGAGAGAAAATGTAAAATACATGTCTTTCCACACTTGACGGTTGTTGTTATTTTCTCTCCAGTTGTGTTTATACCACGCGTTTTCTTTGAAGCCAGAGTTGTCTTTTCTCCATAAAAAAGCAATTCTTATTAGCCAGCATATCCTAGTGGCTGTAAAGCCCAACCTGCTTTTGGTCTCAGTGATTGAAATGGTTTGAGATGTCAAACTTGGATTTTCTTATCTTTTCAATAGAGTTTCTTGAGGAAAAAGGACAGTAGTTGTTTTTCTTGTAAATCAAAAGTGCTAATAGAACCTTCTCTGGGTTTGCAGATTTTTGTGCAGGACCCACACAAGTTCCGTCCCATATACCAGGCTCTCTAGCATGGTTAAGATCATGGTTGCTGGAGACAGACTGGGTTTGAATACACTGTCCTCCACTTGGAGCCTTGTCACTTGGGGCAAGATACCTAACCTCTGTTTGCCTCTTTTTCCTTGTGTGTAAAATGTCAGTAAATGATATTCCTTACATCGCACAGTGTGGGGCTCACTGAGTCAGTACATATCAAAGCATCTGTGCCTGCCATGGACTGACATTCAGCAAATGTTAGCTCGTACTGTGCCATGGAGGCTGATGTTTTTTGTTTTTTTGTTTTTTGTTTTCTTCTTGGATGGGCCTTCCATTCTAGCAATGGGCAGTTCCAGCCAGCTCACTACTTTTCTGGTGTTCTTCTTCTTTCTGGTTCCGGACTGTTCCATTTATCTATTGCTGCATTAAACAAAACAAAACAAAACAAACAAACAAAAAAACAGCCCAAAATTGTGGCGGCAAACAAAAACCATTTTGTTGGGCTCACAGATTCTGTAGGTCAGGAATCTGGACAGGACGTAGCTGGGATGGCCTATGTTTTCTCTGCTCTGTGATGTGTGGGGTCTCAGCTGGGAAGAGTCCAGGGACCGGTGGTGACTCAATGGCCGAGGGCTAGGATCACTCGGAGTCTCCTTCGCTCACAAGTCTGGCGCCTGGGCTGTGTGACTCAAAAAGCTTGGCTCAGCTGGGACCATTAACCAAAGTGCCCACACATGGCCTTTCCACGTGGCTTGGGTTTCTCCCAGCATGGTGGCTCATTTCTGAGAAGGAGCAACCCCAGAGCAAATGTTCAGGAAAAAAAAAAAAAAAAAAAAAAAACCCAGACAGAAACAGCATGGCTCTTTGTGACCTGGCCTCAGAAGTCAGAAAGTGTTACTTCTGCTACTCGGCTGATCTAGCAATCCCAGGTTTTCTCTGATTCCAGGGAAGGGGGCATGGATGCCACTCTGGGTGCAGGTGCCAAGGATCTGAGGTCTTGTTTTCTTTTTTAAAACTTTCCTCCTATAAGTTTGGCTCTGTTTGGAACTTATTACCCAAGTTCTGGTGAGTGGTCCCTAGTCTTCCCTGGTTGCTGTGTCCCCTTGACTAATCCCAACCCGTAGGATTTGGGCTCTAGAACATCCCTCTGGCAACCTTCACTTGGTCCCTCCATAGCTCAGACAGCGTTCCCTGTTCCTGCCCACTACCCAACCCTGCCTCCCTCCTCCTTTCTTTGCTCCAGCTCATCTGCCTACAGAACACTCACTGAGTGGAATAATTTTTTTGTAATGCTAGCCAAACTTTCCCTCAATACTATAACTTCCTCCTTAGTCTACCCACAACTTGCTGAAGCTCAACGGTTCCACGCTTATGGACTCAGAAAAGGAATGTTTCTTCAGAAAGGGGAGAGCCAAGGAGGCTCTTCATAGGAAAATAGAAAAGAGTATCACTGCATAGGACAAATATTTGGATATAAAGATTCTCCGGTTAGGGGGTCAGAGGGAGAGTAATGAGAGTAGAGGTATGGGTAGTAGCAGTAAGACAGGTCCTGTGCATTGTTACTTTGGTGAAAGGCTATGGAGACGGCAAAAATCACAAGTAGTTTTATGGGATCCAAGAGCAGAGAGGACATGAAAGTCTTCTCAGGTGAGCTCCTGGAGAAGAAGCAGTGTTCTGGAGGAAAACATGATGATTGCAGTATTGAGGTGGGATGGGACCTTAGACAGCATCACCCACTAGAAAGACCTGGAACTGAAGAAGGAAACAACCAATCAGGGAAGGACCTTGCAGAGGAGGATGAGAAAAGACTCATCACTCACCCACATGGGGCCATCTCCAAGGACCAGAGAGAATACCATGGAGGACATGGTGCTTTGCTTCACCCAGAGCCTCTTTTCTATATTCGCAGGAAACTTAGACAAAACCCCATGGGAAAAGGAAGGGAACCCACAAATGACAAAGATTAATCTTCCACCTCCTTAATAGGAAGTGGTAGTTTCAAAGGAGAAATTAAATCTAGTTTTAGAAAAATGAAACAAGTTCCCTTTTTTTGCACACCTAAAGATGTATACCACGATCCATGTTCACTAGATATATTCAGTGTTTCATATTGAGGTTTCTGGGGAGAGGTGGATATATGCAATAAAATTCTATATGACATTTTTTATAATCCTTATTTCTTTTGGAGTTTTATTATATATTGTGTTTCTATCAAATACATTGATAGAGACTTCGCTGTTGAGTAAATGGAAATTGTGAATGAAAGTTACCATTCATTCATTTAAACCTTTCTGAGCAACCACTACATGTCAAACATTGTTTTAAGTGGAGTTAACAGAGGTAAGAAGGCTCACATTGTAACAGCTCTAGAACAGACGTGATTTTTTGGTCTCATAGCTAGGTCTTAGGTTTATAGCTAGACACATATAGATGTGGGGAATCTGATCAGTTAAAAAGACACATACATCCTTAGAGCTTCTTCCTCCGAACGCATAATAAGGATCCCCATAATTCCCCTCTTCTGTGTTTTGGTCAACAGAGTCAAGAGAAAGGCTTGAAACACACATACACACACATGCATCCCCACACACCATCTCTTTATTCAGTACTGGGATGTGTTGTCATTGGATGATATATTTAGACAAAAACCACTTACTTTATAATGATCTTTGTTCACATGAAATCTGCAGAAATAAATAGTATTACTGATTTCTTCTTTTGTTTGATGTCAGTGTGAGATATTTATTAAGAAAATTTGCTGGATGTAATGTCACCTTAATTATAGTATGAGAAGGCTTAATGAAGGCAAATTCCCCTTTATAGCTTTAGGCTTTAATGCCACTAGGCTCTTCTGTTTATTCCAATGAATTACATTCTGGCACCCACGATTTCATGTAACAAATGCATAACTAATGTGACATTCACACAAAACATCACATTAGTTCCATACGATCAGTTCTATTCCAGTGAACACCAAACCAAATCATGTTATTGTAATGTGAGTTGTGATTTAATACCCTAATTTGTAGGTAGTTTTGTCTGAACCTAGCATTATTTACACCACGCATGGTGGTTTCTAAGACATACTAGATGCACACTTTATCTGGCTTGGCTAACTCCCCTCCCCCAAGAGACACACCCCTAAATAATACATCAAATAGCCTGTTACTAAATGCATTCTCAACTATTTTCCTACTTGGTTCAAAATTACTGGGTGGCAGTAGTTGGCTGTTTCAATAACTCAAAAATTCCTGTAAGGTAACATGCTTTGAAATTTGGAGAACTAAGAATTACAGAAGAATAGAGACTATCATTCAGCCCAGGAAAACTTACTAGTTGCATAATATTATTTATAAAACAAGGTCAGGATTGCTCTGTGAGCATAAGTCCATCTATTTTGAAATAAGGCATTATTTCTGCCTGGTGTCCTCTCCCTACAGTCATATGGTGAGCACACTTACATCCTTCAGGTTTCAGCTTGTTATCTCCTTTCTAAGAAGGCTTTCGACTACCTTATTTAATGCAGCCCCCTCTGTATCGCTGACTGGCTCTCACATCACCCTGCGTGGCAGTATCTGGTACCTGTCTCTCTATCTGCTCTTTTTCCCTGGTAATAAATTAGGCACAATGTCCAGGCAGGCAGGGGACCACCTAGAATGAAAGCTACATGTTCCAGCTTCTCTTGCAGCCCCAGAATACATCTGGCTATTGGGAGAAACACTGAAACATCTTTAAGGGTTGGGGGGAGAGGTATAGTCCTCTTCTTGCCTTTGTCCTTCATACAGTTGCAACGGCTGAAATCCAAGCCACCATCATCCTGGACCATGAAATAGAAGCCATGTGTTTAGAATGGTGAACAACAAATCTATGTCCTTGATGAATTCATGAAGCTGCCTTACCCATTCTCTCTCTCTCTCCCTTTTTTTTTTTTTTTTTTTTTTTAAGATGGGGAGAGAGAGAGTCAGATAGGGAGACAGAAGCAGCAGAGGGGTAGGGAAAGAGAGACTCTCAACCGGGCTCCTCGCCCAGTGCAGAGCCAGATGCGGAGCTCAATCTCACAACCCCAAGATCATGACCTGAGCCACAATCAAGAGTCTGACGCTTCACTGACTGAGCCACCCAGGCGCCCCAACTGCCTTATCCATTTTGAAGAGACTTCCTTAATGTGAAAGGAGAAATAAACTTTTGAGACCACAATCATTATTCAACACATAGAGCAACGTGTCCGGCATATTAACCTGAACCAACCAAAGAGAAGAGGCACGGATCAATTGGAATGGATGCCAATGTCAAAAAATTGCTGTGGCTGAATCACAGCCTTGGTCTGAGCAAAATGATTTTGAATCTCCTGTCCCTTGCAGCTAAACCTAATTTGAAGTAATATACTCTACTTCTTTTTAACCCTTGTTTTAGTCTGTGATTATCTTTTCATTGTTTTACTGATTGATTATCTTTCCCTCCCCTTAATATCTCATCTCTGTGAGGGCAGAAAATGCCTCTGGGGTTTGCTGCTGGAACACAACTTCGTGGAACGTAGGAAAGAATGAATGAGCTAATTCTTTAATTTTTTTTATTGCGAGATACAATATTTTGGGAATTGCAGATCTGGAGGAGTGAAAAGAATTCTATTTGGAGGACTAGGGTTGGCAGTGCAATTGACAAAAGTTTTTTTTTTTTCCTTCTGACTTGAAAAAAAAACTGATGAAATTAGTGGTAGATAAAAATTCATTTCTCACTTCTAACAAGGAATCACAAACAATGGAGGACATATAAATAGAGTAGCAGCTTTATTAATAATACTTTCCTACTCCATTCGTGATCTTTTGATGACAACCCTACCGGAGGCACTCTTTATCAGGCACTAAAGCAATTTAGATGCTGTCACATGCCTTTCTTGATATATACGTATTAGACATAAAGCAGTTTTCTGTTCTTTAGCTTATTTTAGTATATAATTAAAACTCTGACTGTCTGCTACTAAGCAACGGAGCATGGCAGAGGTTGATCACATGCTATCACAAAGATAGAAAGAGGAAAAATAATAAAAATAATCATACCCATTCCTGTAATCAGCCTTCAGATCTTAATTATGTTTTAACTCCTTTGTTATGCCAAAGGCACTGCCTATTGGCATTTAAAGGACACTCTCACTTCTCTGCCTAAGTTCAATCTAGTTGTTTCATTTGGATCCTGGTCCATTTATGGAATCCTTCTGGGGGCATTTAAGGTCACAAAGGATGATAGGAAACTGAGATAGGAGTCGGGAGGTTTCGGTTCCATTCAGCCCCCAACCTGGCCAGGTGTGTGCAGGGAAGCAGCCAGATTCTAAACTAGAGGAAAGGGAGGCTGGGGTGGGGGGTGGCGTGCAAGGCTGGAGGCAGGGGGGAGGGAGGCATTGGTAGGCGAGCAAGTGTGTACATACCCAAAACAGCCCTCTGCCACCTTTCTGCCTGACTCAGGGGCTGACCTCTGAAGTTTCGATTGTATATTTCACTCTGCTTCCAAAGACGCCTTTTTCTTATACTCTTAACTTTTATGTGAATGGTAATTTCTGTAGAGTTGTGAAGCGCGCCAGTTTTGAAGAATATGTTCAGAGAGAATAGCTCTTGCTCTGTTCTGACCCCCACCTCCCTCAACTCTCCAAAAGACTTCCGAATATGAACGAATCTTATTCATTCACTCATTCACTCATTCATTCACTAGCGAATCACTTCTGAGCCCCTGTTTCAGGTCAGGCACTATTCTATGTGTTAGGGCTGTAATGGTGGGCAAAACTGACACCTGTCCCCTGGCAGAGCCCCATGCCATAGGAAAGACAGCCAATAAATAAGAGAAGCTTTTTTAAAAGGAATGAGGGTTTACCTTGTATTGAGCTCTCACTATGCCAAACACAGCATAGTCTCATGATGCAATTTACTCTTCACATTAGCTAACAAGAGCACAGCAGTGGTGCATGGGCATGAGATGCACTGCCTGAGCCTGATTCCCACTGCTGCCACTTCCTAGCTGTGTCATCTTTAGCGAGTTAATTAATCTTTACCTGCCTCAATTTTCTTATCTGAAAAATGGGGGTTCTATTTTATGGGGCTATTGGGAGAATAATTATTTAATGTATTTTAGAACAGTGCTTGGCTGTTGTACATTGGCCCAGATATCTATTACAGATAGATAGATTGAAGCATAGAGTGATTAAACAACTTTCCCCAGTCTATTCAGATAATAAAAAGTGGGAACCAAAATTCCAACCTATGTCTCTTTGCCTCTATAGTGTGTGCCCATAGCACAGTTCTGCTTGGTTCTTCTGGCTAAATTTCCTCACTTCTTGGAGAATCAGTTTCTGCATCTGCAATCTGAGCATGATAATACCAAACCCCTCCCTTGCAGTGTGTCGTGAGATTCAGCTGTGAGAACGTACTTGAAAGTTCTTTGAAAACTGTAAAGCATCATGGAAAATACAAATTTATTACTATTATTGATTTGTGTTTTTACATTCAACACTTTAATTTGCCTGTGATGAGTCTCGTTTGTATATTTGTCAGATAAGACTTTCTGAAACTTTTCTGTTTATTTTTTTAAATTTTTGTTTTTATTATTATGTTATGTTAATCACCATACATTAAATCATTAGTTTTTGAAGTAGTGTTCCATGATTCATTGTTCCATGCAGAACGTGCCCTCTTTAATACCCACTTTTTTAAAAGATTTTATTTATTTGAAGTCGGGGGAGAGAGCACAAGCAGGGGGAGGGGGAAAGGGAGGGGAGAGACAAGGGGAAAGGGGGGAGGGACAGAGGGAGAGGGAGACACAGACTGCCTGCTGAGCAGGGAGCCTGACTTGGGACTCGATCCCAGAACCCTGGGATCATGACCTGAGCCAAAGGCAGACGCTTAACACCAACTGAGCCACCCAGGTGCCCCTTTCCTCTTTATTATATGATCAGCCAGGGAGTCTCCATGCTGCCTCCTCATGGTCCTTTGTTGGTCAATCCACTTTGTCAAAATGATCCCTTCTGTCAGTTCTCCTCTAGATGGAAGAGGAAAATACAGCAGATAGGAACCTGATGCCATCTAATGTTTTGGACACTTGTTGGATGTTCTGTGAAAATTTTAGTTTGGGTGGTGGGTGAAAACACTCAAACTATTGGCCAAAAGCACGGGAACAGAATCTGACTTAAGTGAGCCTAGGTAAGGGAGGCTTCATTGAAAGGATAGACAGCAGGGTTGCAAATCTGCAATAGCCAGCTTGCCTTCAGGAAATCAAGTTATTCTCCTTGCTAGCAGCGGTGACCTCCTGAGGGTTCTAGATAAAACTGGCCAGTTCTATCATCTAACTTGGGAACGGTTTCATCTGGAGAAGTCGAGTAACTCCGCAGGAGGAAACAATGTGATTTCCGTAACTCAATTCAAGGAATCACCTGTCCAATCAGATTTATGTAAATCTACACAAGTCCTCTCCATGTAAGCAGTAGGAGGGCTATGAAATGTCCCTCTTTTCCAGAGTCACCCATTCTCTGACACCCATACTACCACCCCACCAAAAGATTTCTGACCACGTTAGATGTTCCAGAGCCCAGACCTAATTACTTTCTTTTGCAGGGAGCGTTGGGAGGGATGATGGTTGGTAACTATTAAGGCCATACAAGGACATAAAGAAGATCTGGCGTTAAGGAGGGCAGGAAGAGCTGTCCTAAAACAATTAGCTACATTAGGAAAGCTGAAAAAGTATATTTATGTGCTGGTGCCCCTGCACTTGGACTTTATAAATTCCTGGTGGGAGGTGAACAAGAGGAAGGAATTCTTGAGGATACCTGGTAGTGTGCTCCATTATTTTTCTTTGGCTTTTATAATCTTCCTACACACTAAGAAACTAAAACTGACATGACCTCTTTTCTTTGTCCTTCTCTCCACACCTGAACTATTCTCCTCACAAGCCGACTGGTGTCTCTTCTTAGTCATCTTAGTCATGCCTCAAGACCCTCCATTGTCTGCCCCAGAAAGAGAAAGCATGAGTAGAAGAGACTGAAAGGGCCCAGTGGAGACAGAGAAACAGTGTAATTGGTCAGTATCAGCCAACGAACCAGGTCCATTGGAGATGGATGTCTATCCTTGCCCCTATCAGCTATCAGGGGGACAGAATCAACTTTTGAGACTTGTTCTTATCGATAAAGAAGTTGCAGATTGGGCAAGCTTTCCAAAATCTATTTTTGATCCTCTCTTGTGATGATGTTATTTTCCACACAATGGGTCCAACTCCTATTGTCTCGGCCTTCAGCTGCACATTACAGATACTTAGCATCAGTTATATTGTCAAACCTAATATTTATTAACAACCTTCTTAACTGTAGCAACATGCAGATTACTTTTAAAAATAGCCATCAGTCTCTTTGGGAGTGGGGTGGCTCAGAGTCTTACACACCCAAAGTTTCTCTCTTAACCACAGCTGACATGAGCACTGTCCACCTGACGTTTTGGGAAACAGACTTACACACAGGTCTGTGTTTTATGCTTCTAGTTCATCTATGTGGTCCCACTATACTTAAAGTACTACAGGGAACAACAGAATCTCTACTCTTAAGGAGTCTTAATCTATAGTGGATCATGACATATATAAGATTTTAACATTTCCTCCAAGCCCAGCTGTGCAATGGGTAACTAAATTGGCTCCTTGAGACAAAAAAACTTCCTTCAAGAGCAACTTCTGTTACAATTGCTTATAAAAGTTGTAGCTACTCTCTTCCTTGTTCCTTTCCTTTCGGGGTTGTGCCTCGTGGTTGGCTACCACTCAGGAAAGCATTATAATTGTAGGCACTAGCTTAGCCAAAAGGCCATGTTTTAGCTTTAGGGTAAACTTGTTAAAATTGGGCCCTCAGCCAGGGTCATCCATCTAAGAACATTGTGAAAGCGTCTTACGGTTGTTCATCCAGCTACGGTCTAATTAATTTTCAAATAGACAAAGTGGCTTCTTGGGCCATGTAACAAGGCATTTTCATTCATTTAAGCGAAGCTGGATTTGGCTCGGAGCAGGGTCACGAGAAATTCTAATGGCTTCTTCTCTTCTTTGTGTGTCCTCAGGAGAGCTTGCGTTGATGTCAACAAAGCAAGATTTGTGCTCCGGGCAATTGGAGTAGAATCAGTTTCCAGAGAGCCAAGTTCTTTGACTTCCCCTAGAAGGAAAGGGTATAGAATTGAGCATATGGGAAGGCTCTCTAAACCCTTTTACATTATTGGATTTAGCTACGCTCACATAATGAAATTGTTGAGATTGTTTAAACCTTCTGCAGGGACTTCTGTTAGCAGAGAAGAAACTTGTACTAAAGCCATAAGAAGATTGTGTTATAGATATAATGGAATCTTTTTTATCTTTTGCCTGGTTTTCTGTGTAGGGCTGACATTTTTTTTTTCTGGGCATAAAGCCAAGGGTCTATTTAATTTCTCAAAATTTCCCATGGTCACTAATATTGTCCCCCTGACGGCAGTTTCATAAATTTATAAATAAAGACAGAGCCATCAGAAAGGTTGTGAATCCTTGCAATTAACTTCAAATAACGTGTGGAAGGCTTTTTTTTTTTTTTTTACAGTCGTTATTTTGCTCAGTAAACATAGTGACGCATATAGAAAGCATGCTCTTGATTCTTCGGTACATTTTTCACTGATCTTACCTAAATTCCAATAAAATATTGAACTTTATCTTTGCCTTGAAACCACATCTATGATTAAATAAGGCTTGAATATAAAAATGCAAGTTGACTTACATCTGATGAATTCTCATGAACAGTTGAATTTATGTCACTCATCTATTTTTATTGCATTTAGGATTTTGGGGTGATGGTGGCATTTTTTATTTTGAATATAAAATCTTGTTTTATATTTTTACTTTTAGATTTTCTAGGAGGCTTCTTGCCAATTTAGAGACAGAATTTGTTTGGTTTTGTTTGTTTTTTGTGGGGTTTTATGGTTTTTGGTTTTGGGGGGTTTTTTGAAAGAGAGAGGTGGGGGGTAGGGAGAACACAGGTGGCAGGCAGCTTCCCATTAAGGACCATCATGAGAGTTTGACCATGAAAAATGTGCCTCTTTGAATATCACGATGTTCCGGGAAGTGACTGGCCACAGAAAACCCTCTGCCCCTAGCATTCACTTCAACAATGTCCCCAAATTACTCACTTGCTTTTTTACAGCCAACCAAGGACCACCAAGCATGCCTGTAGAAAGTCATCCTGGCTTCCAAAAATCCCACCTTCACAGAACCCTTACCAATCAGAGGTTGTCTTAGCCTTCCCTTTTTGACACTCTAAAACTCACTATCCCTTCTAACACCCTTGAATCTCTGCTGAAAGAAAAGTGACAGCCGATGGGTTCTTTTGCGAGTTTGTGAATACATAGTGTTTGTTAATTTTGTCTCAGACTTAGGTTTGTCTTTGACAGATGTATCCCCAACTTAGAACAACACCTTGCCCATAGAAGAATCAAATATTTACTCATTCAACAAATACCTGCTGATTACCTACTACATGCCAGAGACTATTCCTAGCACTGAGACAGAAGAGATATAATTTGCCCTCTGTCCAGTATCCTAAATTGCACAAATAATAATTTTAGGATATAATAAACAGTTTCATAAATAAGACCTTATCATTAACAATGATATTGTAAGTAATAACTTAGTATTAACAATGCATCCTGAGATATAAGCCTGATGTTTTTAGTGTAGAGAGAAACAGTTCCTCCTTTATAAGTGTAAGGGAAAGCAAACTGTCCTACATGACACCATAAACTATCCGTGATAGAAAAGCAGCCGTCTCAGCACCTCGCATCTGTGATAAGACAGGCATTGCATTTTCCAAGTTAAGAGACAATTAGTTGACACTTGCACAAAAGAGTTTTCTCTGGCCGGTGATATATAAGGTCTTGTATTTTTTAACTCCTGAAACTATAACAGTAATTGTATAGTGATATATATTGACAATATTCCTCTCTTGCCCACATTGTAGCTCTGTTTTCACGATGAAATGAAAGAGGATATTCTCGAAAAGCTAGCGAAAACAATGGAAAGCAAGACTTTATGCCAAATATAAACATATTTCTGTTTAGCAAATAGCAGGGGCATAGAAAACATTCCCATTTCTCTTCTCACGTAACAGAATGTTCTCTGCTTACTGTATTAGTTAACAAATTCAAGTCTGTTTATTTTGTTTGAAATTCCACTTCATCCATAAATTACAGCATTACACAATAACACCAGAAGGACAATATCACCATTGTTTGCGTTTACAATCATCTCAGCCCACAAAATTCTGTTCCATTGTCAGTTGCTGTCAGCAAGCCATTGTTGTTTTCCTCTATCCAGGGTCTCCCGACTAATATCATTCAAATTATTTAGACACTCAGCAATGTTTTTGCTATCAGTGCAGACTTCTAAAGAGCTGGAGCCCCAGTGTGATGACCAAATCACCCTTGACTATTTATCTTTCCAAAGGCATCATTTCCCGAGGCTGGAGTAGCTGAGTTGCAGCGTGTGCATCCCGGGGGGGGGGGGGGGGGGGGGGGGCGGGGGGAGCTTCCCCTGCTGAAACTGGTTCGTTCCATTGGACAATGAGGCCTTTCTGCTAGACTCTCTCTGGGCACGTACACACTGAGACGGTTCAGGGGAGGGTAGGCAGGTCATTGATAACAACAGTTCCCAGACTTCCTAGAGTAAGGAATTTTCAAACCAAATGTGTATACATTGTTCTATTTACTAATTCTCTGTATGTCCTTTCATAGTTGCAAAAGAACTCCAGGCATTTGACCAAAAAAAATAAAAATAAAAATAATAATAATCTATGAAAAGCAAGTCTCTGTCTCTCCCTGCTCTCCTCCTTAGAATTATATTCTTTTATTCATTCTGCATCTATTTATTCTGAGCCTCCTGTGTGTTAGTCATTGGAAATAGACACAGTCCTTCCCCTCATGGGGGATACAGATGTTAAGTTGTTTCTAGTGTTTTTTTTCTAAGATAGCTTTTGTGCGAATATATATACATAATATGTATTCTCTCATTTCTAAACACACAAGTAGTGATTTACTCTACATACACTTTCGTGTTTTGTTTTATTCTGTTAACAGTTTGTGGAGGAAGTTTTTTTATTTTTTCTGTGCAACATTCTTTTTTCCCTTTCAGATAACACCCTGATTTTATTTTGGGAAATCACCTCTTTCTCGCTTTGCATGTTCCTTATGGGAACATAAATCACCTGGTAGCCAAGGGTTGGGTACGAGACCCAGGACCCAGCCTCGCTCTCTCTTTTTTTTTTTTTTAAGATTTTTATTTATTTGAGAGAGAGAGAGAGCATGAGAGGGGAGAGGGTCAGAGGGAGAAGCAGGCTCCCCGCTGGGCTGGGAGCCCAATGTGGGGCTCGATCCCAGGACTCCAGGATCATGACCTGAGCCAAAGGCAGTCGCTTAACCAACTGAGCCACCCAGGCGCCCTTCGCTCTCTCTTCAGAGCAAATCTCAACCTTCAAATGACTCAGGATTGAGACAACAATATCCAGACAACACGACGGAGTGAAAGCTGATGTTGAATGGTCGGGAGCTACTAATTCGTCATCTTCTCTCCAGCCTTCTGGCCATTCTGTGACTCATGTTGTCCCAATTCATTTCATTTTTGCTCGAGTCCTCCAGAATTGATCTCTGCTGCTTGTTACCCAAGATGTTTAGCCCAAGACATACAGTCTATCAGCATACCTAGACCTATCTCATTCTTTGTTAGTATCTCAAAGGCATCCAGTTCTGTCGATGTACAGGTCTCCCCCACTATCTGACAGCAGAGCATCCTTTGAAATATTTTGTAAGCGGGAGTGGCGTAAAGTGAAGAAGCAATTGCCATTAATTTATACGGAAAAATCTTGAGCATTTCCAGACCCCGAAAATAACTTCTTAGGCTTTTCTAATACCTTAGGACACATCTTGCTAACAGATGAGCAAAATAAGTGGAGATAAAGCACAGATGCTCGCCAACGCAATTCAAAGCGTTGGCAGCTGGATGCTGAGATGCTGAGTGTGTTTCCCGGGGAAGGAGCTCGGCTGGTGGGGTCTCTCTCCCTGGGCAGGATGTGCTGCCTCTGTAAGGGCTCCCTGCAAAACAAACAACACGGTTTTCACTTTTCAAGCAAAAGTGAAAATCCTCTTCAGATTTCATTTGATTTGCAAAAACAAGTACTAACGTAGGTCTTCCATGAAAGCAAAGTGACATAAAGCAAACTTTCAGAAAGTGGGAATGCCTGGATCATAGTTTCTTGAGCAGCCACTTATTACTGGACATTTAAGATGTTTCCAGCATTCCGTCAACAGATACTTGAGAATATACACCTACACACACAATATATTCTTGTATATCCATCTTTGGACAGATATATGAATATGTTTTGGGGGATAAACTTCCAGAAGTGAAACTGCTGGGTCAAAGGATATTTTTATATATTTTTAATAACATCAAACATTGTTGAAGGCCTTCACATGAGGATGATTGTTATTTTAACTATCGATTGAGAATATAAATAATGAAAAAGTTTTAATGACACTTTATTTGTAACAACTCTTTATGGTCACTAAGTGAAAATGTAAGTCTTGCTGAACTTAGAAAACTGGGAAAATAAATATAAACTTACAAAAAAGCCAAGCACCAAATCACTTATGATTCTCTTACCCACAGTGGTAGAATTGTATCCACTCATTGTTATTTTTTTGTCCAGCTTTTGCAAGTGTTTTTAAAAAGGATTATTATCAATAAACAATACCATCATAGCTAGAAGTAGGGGCCATTAAATTTATGTCTTGAATTCTGAATATATGGGATTTTCTACTTATATTTTTGATTTCCAATTTAATTGCTAGTGGTAAGAGAACATACTCTGTATGTTTTCAGTGCTTTCCAGTTTGCTAGGACTTGCTTCATGGACCACTGTATGTTCAGTTGTGGTTGCATTTCTGTGTGTCTTTGAAGAGTATCGTCTCTACTTTTGAGCAGCGTTCTTTGTACTTGCTTTGAATTGGGTTTGCTAGTTGTGCTATTCAAATATACAACCTTATTGGTTTTATTTGTCCGTAACAGAGACAGGTATGTTAAAATTTCCTACTATGATTTGGATTTGTCTTTTTCTTCTTATAATTCTGTCATTTTTTGCTTCACATTGAGGCTCAGTTGTTAGGTATATATAAATTTAAAATAGTTGTATTTTCATGGTGAGTTACATATTGATTATTAAAATTGTTCCTCCTCAACTCTAGTAGCATTTTTTACTTAAATTTGTTTTTTGTTATTCCACAGCTTCCCTTTTGTTAGTTTATATGGCATAAAATTTTCTTCTCTTTAAAATATTTTGCTTTTAACCTATCCCTTGTAAACAGCTTGTAGTAGATTTTGTTTTTTAACCTAGTCAAATAGTCTTTGTCATTTAAATACAGCATTTAGTACACTTATAGTTAATGTAATTATTGATATATTACAGAATGTTATTTGTCTAGCCTGTTCTTCTTTTATTTTTTTATAGTATTATTTTGGGTTAAAGAGTTCTTAATCCTCTCATATTTTTCTCTAGGAGTTTGAAAGTTTTATTGACATTCTTCTGTTATTTGTATGGTTATTACATACATTCTTGACTTACCAAAGTCAACTATTAGTATTTTTAACTTGCTTATGGATAATTTGAGGACTTTAGTGCTAGTCACTTTAATGCTATTTATCCCCTACAGATTAATATGACATTGTGCACTTTAATTTTATACATGAGAAAAGCAAACAAAACATTAGAGTTGTTGTTTTGTATATTTAATACCCATTTTGACATATCCACCTATTTACCATTTTTGCTGCTTTTCAGTCTTTTCTGCATCTCTGTTCTTTCATCTGGGATAATCTTTCTTCTACTTAAAGGACCCTCTTTAATATATTCTTTAGTGAGCATCTGCTGGTGACAAATTCTTTTAGTCTTTTAGAATGAAAATGTCTATTTTGCCTTCATTGGGAATTAATTTTCTTAATTTGCCAGTTTGACAAGTGATAATGGTATCATACTGCTTTAATTTGCATATATTTTATATATTTACTACCTATTCTCTTTCTTCTCCTAGGTATTTAATTTCTTTATAAAGTTAAAAGCAATGTTTTTTTTTTGCAGGAGACAAGGAGAGGCTAAATTATTCACATAATTGAGGTGAAGGCAGTATGATCTATGTTTTCGGTAACGTATCTGCTCATTTTGTAGGTGTGTCCCTGCACACACAAAGACACAGGGATCTGTCCAAGAGCTGTCTCTAGTTAATAAATTAACTCTTCATATGGACAAGTCCATTATTAATGACATCAAGACTTTTAAACCATTCTTGACGGTCACCCTTATTTCACATGGCAAACTCCTGGACCAACTTTTCCACAACTGTGTGACACGTTAGGCATTTCTCTCTCTTCCCCTGCAGTGTTTCAGAAGAGGTACTCTTTCTTCTGAAGTTGTTTTGGAGTGAAGAAATAATCTTAGGTCAATAAAAACTCACTCATTCAACCAGGTATTTGATTTTGAGCACTTACATGAAAAGTTGTGTTCATTCCCTGATCCTTCCTGCCTCCATTTAAGCTATGTATTTTTGAGTAACAGAGCACCCTCAAACTTAGTGACTTGAAACAATTATGACTTATTATCCTTTCCAATATTTGCATCAGGAATTCTGGTAGAGCTCATCTGGGCAGTTCTTCTGTTCCATATGGGTGGGCTGGGCTGGGCTGGAATGTACAAGAAGATGTTACTGCTTGTCTGGCATTCCAGTTCTGTGCTTTTCCACGTGTCCTTTCTTTCTCCGTGTGTGTCTTCTCATTTACTATTCTGGCCTAAACTTCTTGAGAGCTTGACATCTGGCTTCCTACATTGAAAGCGAGGCTCTTGAAAGGTCTCTTGAAGAACTTGAACAAAGCCAGCAGAGTGTCACTTCCATTTATCACTGGTCATAGCAGATCACAGTACAGGCCCAGATTCAGGGGAAGGGAAACTGAATCTACCTCTTGGTCATTGGAGTGGCATGCATGTACAGGGACGGAAGGAATTGATGGAAGCCATCTTTGGATACTATTCACTACTCTCTGTTAGCAAGTATTTCATATTTCTTTTCTGAAGACCAGAACACATTGCTTCTTTCAAACTTGTATTTATTTTAAAGCATAAATTAGAACATGAGTCGCGCATATGCTTACCCACTTGGTCCTTTCCTTATTGACTAAAGATAGAACAGACTTGTTCTAAACAGGCTGCAGTTAATGCAAAGTATGTAGGCCACCCCTATAGAAGCTTGCTTTATAATCAAGAATTCATGTAATGTTTTCGTTTTTCATTTGCTTCAGCCCTCCTGGTATTAGCCAATAAAAGAATTATAGTTTTAATAACTAGTTGACACAGCTGATTTTATCGATTTTAATAAATAATCAAACATGCCTAAAAGCAAAAACATCAAACAAATTATTTAAATCCCTAAAACCTTGCCTGTGCTAATCACGAAACTCAGTTGAATGACTAAGATAAAAACAGATTAGTGTCATTAGGCAAAAAAAGAACACGTACCAATTACAGAATATAAGTCTTATCAGTTTGCTTAATAAAAACCTGAAATGCTAAACGAGCACTGCGCTCATACACATTTGTGGAATACTTCAGCCTCTTGGTTTAAATCGTCATCCAAAGGAAACCAATAACCACAGCAAATGGAGGAGCAAGAGAATATCGATTGAGTGCCTGCCCTCTCTTCCTTGTGTCCTCTCTTTTGTTACTCGGATGAGCCCTCTGAAGTTGACAAAGATGGAAACTGAGACCCACAGAGATGAAGCAAAGAGTTCAAGGACCTACAGCTACTGAGAAATGGCAGTGGGATCCAAACCCAGGATTCAGTGCTTCACAAATTCCATATGTTTTCCCACTCCCATGCTGTCTCTCAAAGGAAATAGAGTTGTACCTGGGACATATGACGGGGTCACTCTGGGGCCAATCTCTTCTAGTGTCTGTTGGTGCTCTCAACAGACAATGGAACAAGGGATGGATGCTACTTACATGGATGTCATTCTCATGTCTTAGGGTTTCTGTTAAACCTCCCCAGCTCCCTTTTAATAACTTATTTATAATTTCATCCTCTATAATCTCTCAGGAATAATTGGTTTCTGAGAAATGTATATAATACACTGGCTTTTACACTTTGTGGTGTTACTCAGGGGTTCTTATCCTTTTTTGGGCTTCAGCTTCTTTGGCAGTGTGGTAAAGGTTCCTCAGATCAGTGCTTCTAAATGCATACAAGAAAATACAAAGGAAGCCCGTTTTATTGAGATATGGTTTAATTTAGGACCAGAATTTAAATTAGCTCAAGCAAAAAGGGAAAACATGCCATGAGCAAAAATGAGCTTATTGGGGTAAGGAACTAGAAGCATTAGCACACTACGGCCCAGGGGCCAAATCTGGCCCATTACCTATTTTTGAGAAGTTTATTGGAACACCTTTACTTTCTCTTTTTTTTGTTTTGTTTTTATTATTATGTCATGTTAATCACCATACATTACATCATTAGTTTTTGACGTAGTGTTCCATGATTCATTGTTTGTGCATAACACCCAGTGCTCCATGCAGAACGTGCCCTCTTTAATACCCATCACCAGGCCAACCCATCCTCCCACCCCCCTCCCCACTAGAACCCTCAGTTTGTTTTTCAGAGTTCATCGTCTCTCATGGTTCTTCTCCCTCTCCGATTTCGCCCTTCATTCTTCCCCTCCTGCCAACTTCTTCTTTTTTTTTTTTTAACATATAATGTATTATTTGTTTCAGAGGTACAGATCTGTGATTCAACAGTCTTGCACAATTCACAGCGCTCACCATAGCACATACCCTCCCCAATGTCTATCACCCAGGCACCCCATCCCTCCCACTCCCCACCACTCCAGAAACCCTCAGTTTCTTTCCTGAGATTAAGAATTCCTCATATCAGTGAGGTCATATGATACATGTCTTTCTCTGATTGACTTATTTTGCTCAGCATAATACCCTCCAGTTCCATCCACGTCATTGCAAATGCCAAGATTTCATTCCTTTTGATGGCTGCATAATATTCCATTGTATATATACACCACATCTTCTTTATCCATTCATCTGTCAATGGACATCTTGGCTCTTTCCACAGTTTGGCTATTGTGGACATTGCTGCTATAAACATCGGGGTGCAAGTACCCCTTCGGATCCCTACATTTGTATCTTTGGGGTAAATACCCAGTAGTGCACTTGCTGGATCATATGGTAGCTCTATATTCAACTTTTTGAAGAACCTCCATACTGTTTTCCAGAGTGGCTGCACCAGCTTGCATTTCCACCAACAGTGTAGGAGGGTTCCCCTTTCTCCGCATCCCCGCCAACATCTGTCATTTCCCGACTTGTTAATTTTAGCCATTCTGACTGGTGTGAGGTGGTATCTCATTGCGGTTTTGATTTGGATTTCCCTGATTCCGAGCAATGTTGAGCACTTTTTCATGTGTCTGTTGGCCATTTGGATGTCTTCTTTGGAAAAATGTCTGTTCATGTCTTCTGCCCATTTCTTGATTGGATCATTTGTTCTTTGGGTGTTGAATTTAAGAAGTTCTTTATAGATTTTGGATACTAGCCCTTTATCTGATATGTCATTTGCAAATATCTTCTCCCATTCTGTCGGTTGTCTTTTGGTTTTGTTGACTGTTTCTTTTGCTGTGCAAAAGCTTTTTATCTTGATGAAATCCCAATAGTTCATTTTTGCCCTTGCTTCCCTTGCCTTTGGCGATGTTTCTAGGAAGAAGTTGCTGCGGCTGAGGTTGAAGAGGTTGCTGCCTGTAGGAACACCTTTACTTTCAATTATTTATGTATTGTCTATGACTGCTTTCTAAGGAGATAAAAAGGAAAAACAAAGAGTCTCCTATTTTCTTACGCAGAGAAATCCGCTTCTCCCTTGCTCGTCCTCTAAACTCCATTCCAGACCTCCTCTGAATGCCTAAGGGTTTGGCCAAAGCTTTCAAAGTACCTTTAGTTAAGGCCTGACCAGTGACATTTTTAAATTTAGCCCCAATATGTAGTTGGGGAGAGTTTGTTTTTTTTCTATTATTCATTCGAAATGTATATAATATGTCTGTAATCTTAACAAAAGTCTACTTTGGCCCATAACTGCTTTCATTTAATCTGAAATTCAAGGGAGTGAAGATATCTCAGAATTTCACGGGAGACTGAAATGAACATAGATTTAATTTTTTTATTTATTATAGAAGGGAAATCCATTGGTTACAAAGTGGCTGAAAAGAAAACTGTGGGTATTTCAGTTCTATTTCTCTAATAGCCAAGAAAACAAAGATTGGGAAAATCTGATAATGCCCATTCAAATATGACCTGGGCAGGAATCCAAGAAAGCTAGCTGTAAAACAAATAAATCACTTGCTATTTTAAAGCATGGAAAGCACAGTGATCTCAGACCTAAACAAGGAAATAATCATTATTCGTCTTATGTTTTAAAACACAATTATTAAAGAGAGCTCTCTGGAAACTTACTCTGGAAGTAGCAGATGAAATTAGTTCCGCAGGGGCCTGCACCTGACAAACCACAACTGGCTGGCTCTGGGTTAAAAGGCAATGTGACCTTTGGCCCAGAAGAGCTGGGGATAATTTTGTGAATTATCTCCACCCCTTTGTCTGAGATCCCTCCCAGACAGCAGGATGGCTGCTGGTTCCACCCCAAGATCCTGAGCTGGAGTAGACAGTTGCTACTTCTCTGAAAGCATGAAGCTTCTAGAAGCAGTGTCTGTTGGCCTCTGGGGAAGCTGAAACTTCCTTTGCCTACTGTAGTAGCTAAATTAATGTCTCCTTAAAGATGTGCGTGTTCTAATCTTTGGAACCTGGGGGTATGTTACCTTACATGGTGAAAGGGACTTTGAAAATGTGATTAAGTTAAGGAACTTAAGATGGTACATTGGATGTCCAGGTGGGCCCAGTGTCATCTCAGGTGTCCTTATAAGTGAAGAAGAGAGGCCAGAGAGTCAGAGTCCAAGAGAGATTTGAAGATCTACACTACTGGCTTTGAAGACCGAGGAAGGGGAACATGAGCCAAGGAAGACAGCAGCCTATAGCAGGTAGAAAAGGCAAGGAAACAGATTCTCCCCTAGAGCCTCCAGAAGGAACACAGCCCTCCTGACCCATTTTAGATGTGTGACATCCAGGCTATAAGATAATACATTTGTGCCATTTTAAGCCACTGAATTTGTGGTAATTTGTTAGAGCGATGATAGGAAACTAGTACATTTACTTGCCCCTTTCCTCTCTAACTATAAGAGTCTTGGTATGCCTCAGGCAAATCAGAAGACATGCATCAGATTACGGTTTAGAAGGTGCAACTTTGTGTGTGATATAGAGAAAAGCAGGGTTTTGTGTGGCAAATTTTCTGGTTTAGTTTTCAATGAAAAATTAAGATTTATTTGTTTTTTTTAGAAGCTCTTGTTTCTTATGTGGGTGGGATGGCATAAAGGTCCTGGGGCCTATTCTATCTTGGAAGGAAGCACGTTGTTCCTTTCTATCTACCTTAAAAGGCCAAGGAAAGAAGACAGTAGATTGGCCAAGTTTGCACACTCTGGAGCTAGTCCATCTGGTTGTGAAATATACTAACTGAGATTTTAGGCAAATAAGTTCACTTTGGTCTCTCTGTTTTTGAGTAAAGGATAATAGTATCCATCTGATGAATTATTTACATAAAAACCTTTGAATGGTGCCTAGAACATGGTACATGTGATGATAAAGATGACGATAATGATTAGCTGTCTAGGTTTTGATTCTGGCTCTCTTATTAGGTTTGTAATCTTGCACAGTGTTTTTTCCCCTGAGCAAATCTCAGTTTGTTTTCATCTATAAAAAGAGAGAATAATAGTAACCACCTGAAATGTTGTTATGAGAACTAAGATCATACATATAAAGCATGTGGCACGTAGTAACTGCTCAGTAAACCTGAGACACATTGTAATCAGTGGGGATCCAAGCAAACTAAGGCAGGAGTCAATGCTTAAGCCTCCCTACGATGTAATTCTTCTTCATCTTCCTTTATTTGGCTTTCCCTTCCCTAACTTTCAGGATAGTAAGATTGAAAGGACTAAGAAAGGCACCATTACATTCTTATTCCACAACCATGCACCTCAAAACTAGGGTCCTCAGCAATGAGTCAGGTGGGTGAGAAGACACTATATAAACATGGCACATCTTCTGGAAAGTCAACTTTACTCAAAGGTAAATAATTTAACATATTTTTCTTTTAAAACAAACATGGATGTATTATGAAGGAGAATGCAAATTTTGCATGAATTTTTAAGAACAGGAGTGGATTATTCAGCCACTTTCTTATTGAAGCTTTAGAAACCCAACTCAAACTAGCTTAAACAGAAAAGACATTCCTGCCACTGTAATTTGAAACTTTGGAGGGCTCCATTTCAGAGGTATGGCTGGGTCCAAGGGCTCTAACATTGTCATAGGAATCTTTACTTACCCATCTTCCAAGTCTGTTTTTCTCCAGATTTTATCCAGGGGACAGAGGAAATCTAATTGGCTAAAGTAACCTGCTTTCCAATGAGGGTAGAGTACCTGGGCCCTTATCTTGACATTCCCCCAAGATGTGGATGTGTCTAAAAAGAAAATAAAACATATTCTGGTAACTGAAGAAGGTGGAAAGAATTGCGAGCACAATCAACCCTCATCTACCATGAGGAGACTTTGGAGAGATTGCTTGCTTCTGAAGACCATGATCCCTAATTCCTCAGGATATAAATGTATTCTGTGCTTAGACATATTTGCCTGATGTCTAGGCAAAAAAACTACCTTTCTCTGAGCCTACACGTTCCAGCCAAATCCAGATGCACTGGTTCTGCTCTGTGGGGTAGAGGTGGGAATGAACACACAGACTCTGACTACCTTCTCCATTGAGCCTGAAAAAGGGGCCACTTACGGAGAGTATGTTCAAAGTATGTTCGATTTCCTCCAAGCCCCAGTGTAACTTCTGGCCTTGATCCTCAAGAGTCTACACTAGAGTTTGAGGAAAAGACTTTTTCATAGAAGTCAAGTGTGTGATTTTGTGTGAGTTGTCCATTTCTCTGTATCTCTCAAGGACTTGTGGCTTCAGTTGAAGATCCAGAGCTCTGTGTCCTTAAACATCATACCCACATTACTAAGAATGATCCTCCATTAAGTAGATAATACAGACTTGGGTTTCTGAATCTATGCAAGACAAAGAAGCAAATCAAGATGAAAACCATCTTGGGACTTGCCAGTGCATTTTTCCCAAGTGTTTAGGAGACCACTAAACCCATGAAATGCTCTGTGAAAAAAGTGTTGGATGATCAAGGAAGTGCCTTTCTGGGGAGCTTATATTCCATACTAGCACATTAAAGGCTCTGAGAAGTCTTGCAATAAGGGAGCCTGGTTGGCTTTGTCTGACTAGCCTTTCTCACACTGATTAACACCTTGTATAACAATTATTCAAATTTGGAACACTTGGTGAGAAAATGCTGCCTCAAGTCCAGGAACTGGAGGCTCTGGAAGTTCTCGCTTGGCTCCTCAGTTATAGGCAAGGAATATTCAAAGCCTGGTGCCCCGTGTGCAACACAGTCACACCAAAGCTGGTGTTTCTACCATGTCAAGGCGCTGAGCTGAGCACCAGTCGTGAGTATGATTATGTGATTAGGCAAATCCCTGGGTGAATCTTGGAGAAATGAACACTGGGCATAATACATTTGGGTCTAATAGAAGTTATCTTTTTAGCCTTTCTTTTAATGCTATGATGTTTATGTTCCTCCCAAATTCATGTTTAAGCCAAACTTTCAAGGTGATGGTATTGCTGAGTGGGAGAGGGGCACTTTGGGAAGCACTTAGGTTTATGAGGGTAGAGCCCTCATTAATGAGCTTAGTACCTTTACAAAAGACCCGCACAGAGCTCCCTTGTCCCTTTTGCCATTTGAAGACACAGCTGGAAGGCAGTGAACCAGGAAGTGAGTTCTCAGCAGACACCACATCTTCCAGCACCTTGATCTTGGACTTGCCAGCCTTCAGGACCGTGGGAGATCAATTTCTGTTAGAAGCCAGCCTGTCTACAATGTTTTTTTATTGCAGCCCCAAACCATGTTGTCTGTCGTAGCAGCAAATGAGTCCAGTCAGGCCTGGCCACAGACAAAGTTGTCAAGGAGTGGTATTTATCTCCCACTTTCCCGGACCCCTGCCGCGTGGGACCCAGCATGTTCTGCTGCTTCCTCTGTGCACTTCTCTCCCTCTCTCCCCACTGGCTAATCGGGAGAGTGATGATAATAATTCATCATCATCATCATCCCCGTAGCAGCTACTGTTGATGGAGCTCCTACAATTCATGAGGCACCATGCAAAGGAAGCTCTCCCCAACTTTAGGAAACGTGTTGTTACAGAAACATACATTGTCACTTACCAGTGAAAGGATTCAGATTCTAAGGTTGAAGCAAGTTTGTGTGTTCCAGAGTGAGATAATGAGGGAACCAAGTTTTGAAAGAGTTGGTAATAGCCAGCGAAATGTTTTCCCCTCCTAGTTGGAATATTTGCCTGTCAGAATTTGTGTTCTGGAGATGATGATGCCCTCGCTTCGAGGAGGGTGCTAAAAGTGGAAATTTTATGTTTCGTGGGAAATGACTTCAGAGATCTTTCTCTTTTCACCACATTGTCTATTCCTGGAAAGAATTGCCTCTGTGTGTGTGTGTGTGTGTGTGTGTGTGTGTGTGTGTAAGGCCAGGAAGGGAAGAGAGGACCCGAGGAGACTTGACGTATATAGGAGGCTACAAAAACACTTTGCCTGCTATTATAATTAGTATAATGAGTTTTCATTTTCAGTTAAAAATGTACATAATTTTTGTATTGGATTTTCTTTTATTTTTGTTCAATATGCTTACTTTTCAAGAGAGAAGCTGGCATCTGGCCTTTCAGTCTTGTTAACCTTTTGCCGTTTTTATAATCATTCACCCCATTTTTACAAATTTTAGTCTATAAAAATGACAAGATTTACCAACTTATAAAATAAAACATCTGGCAAAAATAAAGAAATGACAAAATGCTAAAAGAGCAGTCAAGAAAAACATAGCTTGTTTAAATGATGCCAAATGGATGTCTACTCTATCTGATTATAATTTTTTACTTTTCAAAAACTCCCTTTGATTTTCTGTAATTAATTGTCATTAAGGATCCAAATCGTTTATTAGTGCAACACCTCAAAGGATTTCTCAGATTGTGGTGATATTAACAGGGGAAAAAGTCAGCATTATTATATATTTTATTATTTCGGGACTGTTTTCAAGCCACTGGTGTAATTGGCCTGTAGCCTGTTCCAATTAATAAGGTTTTTAAATGCATTTCTACAAATCTGTTTTTTGGAAGCAAAAATCTTGACTTAAAAAACTTGCTCGCAGCGGAGGCTTATTGCTATGCGAGGATAAAGCCTGGGAGCCATTTCTTTTTTAATAATTATTTTCAAAGAAATCTGTGAAATCTTCATCAACACTTTTAAAGAAGTAGTCCCTATCAAGGAGAAGAAAGACTTTGAGATCTAAACCTGTGTTAACCACCCTGGTAGGTGACAGAGTCTCGTGTCGCCTGCTGAGAGGTAATTTTGCAGAAGGCAACGTATTAACAAGAAGGGACTTTTGTTTTTGCCTACCTAAATATTTTCTTTTTCCAGTAATCTCTTGTCCTTGAGTTGAGGCTGGAATATATGGAGATTTTCTACACACTCATTCTCTACGGAGACTCAGAGGATTCAAATGATATTATGGCCCCCATATGTACATTTGATTTCATTAAGGAATAGTGTGGTATGACACCCAGTACAGAAGGGAGACAATGGATTATTTCTAATAGCCCCTCGTGGTGGGTTTCTTTGCTGTTTGTTGTTTGTTATTGTTGTTGTTGTTCTTTTGGTCTTTCAGTTGGGAACATTTATGGAGCTAATTTCATTTCTCATTGCAAAATTTATGTAGTACTCTGGCTTGCATCATAAATTACAAAGGCAATTCTAATGGACCAGATGAGGTCCCTTTGGACTTAAGCATCTCACCACTTCACTTTGTCTTCCCAGGTGGCTTCTCTGGAATATCATTAAAGAATTCAATGATTCTGACTAAATTTGGTGCATGACAAAATGGTAGCTGCCATCGTTTTCAAATGTAAGAGCTTCTGTCATTGTAAATAATTTTTCCTTTTTTTTTATTCTGGGGATGGAGGAGCGATTGCATGGATACATTTCTTGTGAAGAAAAAGCTGAGTGGGGCACCTGGGTGGCTCAGTTGGTTAAGTGTCTGAGTCTTGATTTTAGCTCAGGTCAGGACTGATCTCAGTCCTGGGGTGGAGCACTGTGTCAGGCTCCGTGCTCAGTGGGGAGGAGTCTGCTGGATTCTCTCTCTCCTTCTCCCTCCTATACCTCCCCCAATCCGGGCATGTGCACATGTGCATGTGCTCTCTCTCTCTCTAAATAAATAAATAAATCTTAAAAAAAAAAAAGCTGGGTGGGGTGGCTATCTTCATGTGATTGCCCCAAATTCAGAAAATGGTTAGAGGAAAACAAAACAAAACCAAACAAAATAGAGGAATTGAATCCAAACTCCCTCTTAATGTGATGTTGCCCTAGATTCTAAAACATCTTGTTATGACATCAGAATTGCAAAACCTTAACTAATTTCGTACTCTCTCTCCTGAAGTTGCCTCCTTAAACATTATTCATTACAGTGGAAACTACCAAAATAATTTCCAGTCTCCAAGGCTAAGAATCTTCCAATAATTTTTCCATCTTTTTCTTTATTCCTCATAGTCATGGCTCTCCTCTTGGGTAGCTGTTATCACAGGCACCATTGACAATTCACATCTGGGAGGCAGTGTTCATAGTACATAAAAATTTGAATCCAACTCTGCTACACCCTCTCCTCGTGCTTCTTCTGAACTCAGTCCTGTCAGTGGCTCGCAGTTGTCCACTGTCACGAACTGAGCTACATGTACCCTCACTTTCCTCTTCTGCCTGTCTCAACCTAAATTTCCCATCCAACTTTGGTCTATCCCTTGTTCCAGATCTGCCTCAATCACTAACAGGTCCAGGTTCCATCCCTTGTTCCCACAGCGGTCCATCCCTTGTTCCAGATCTGCCTCAATCACTAACAGGTCCAAATCCCACTCCTCAGTGCCCATCTTGTTTTGTCCCCTAGATTGGCAGCTCTTTGATTCAAAGAACAATGCCCCATATCTCTTCTGTTTTCCTGCAATGCCTGTCACAGGTCTAGACATATAGTAGGTGCTTAATATTAAATGAGTATCTGGTCAATGGAACCATGACATGCTTTCCTGGCTGTATTGATATACCATGGTGTAAAACAATAGTTTACTATGATTTTTCATGTCCTAGCCTCTTTGTTTTTCAAAGTCACCTCTTCTATCTGCCCTGAATTAAAAATTAGCCATTCTCATTGAATATAGAAGCTAGGAGATATTACACAAGCATCTCAAAAATAATAGTAAAATTAGGTGCTGTTTATCAACAAGTTACCATATGCCATCAGACGAAATGGAAGTTGGAGAAAGTGAGATGCTTGTGCAAATGCACAGAGCTAGAAAGCAGCCCAGCCTCTGATGCCAGAGGACCACTCAAACATCACGCTCTGCTGCCTGCCAGCCGAATTTTGCTTTGTCCTGATTTCTGTCGTTCTCCACAGGTTCCGTTGGGGAAGAGGCAAAGAAAATCATCAGAATGCTCTTTTGTTGGCTGCAACTTTTACTCCAAACCTCAGTGTACAACTCTGCCACTTAGGTTGATCCCAGTAGAAGGCTGTTTTTTTTCCAGCATTGAGAGCCTCCATCTGGCCATCTGTTTCCTCCTGTCCCATGCAAATCGGGGGTCTGAACATTGATGGCAAAGAAAGAGAGATACCGAGGAAAAGGAGCGAGAGAAGCAGATAATTCGAGAACATTTGACTCGTGGGGTCTGTGGAGGAGCTGGTGGGAGGAGGTGAGAGAAAGATGACCTGTGTCTGTTGTGGTCATGTGCTTGTCCCATTCCTGGGGAAAGGGGTGAAGGGGCTGAAAGAGGCGGTGAGATTCCCACAGAGACCACCACGGGCTAATCCCCAGTTAGGTGCAGAGGGCATGTTATTTTAAAATGAAATCGGCTAAACTCTGTAACGTTTGAAGATTGCTGGGTGGGGTCATGTTTTGAGGCATGCTTAAGAGTCTGGAGGAAAAGGTATCTTGGAATAAATACAGTGGTTGTATGTCAATACTGGGTGTCCCGTTGCTTTTTTGTTTAATTTGCTCACAACTCCTTAAATCAGAAATCCTGTTCTCAGAAAGAACTTGGAAGAGAAAACAGAAAACAGGAAGAACAAGCCAGGATGATGGAAGTGGTGAGCATCGAAGGTTTCATAACTCCTAACAGTGAAAAAGGAGGAAATAATTTTGGAAAATTATTCAATGACACAATGATATGTTCCTTAATTAAATATTTTATTTTGCCAAGGTTCTGTAATTCATGGAAGGAAATAATGTCACTAGAAGATGGTATTCAGCGCTGCTCTGCAGTCGTTGAATATATTCTCTCTCAACTTCTGAGGATAAGATTTCTGATTTAAGATAGTTGTTAGCTCATTAAATATAAAACAATTTGAAGCTCAGCAATTTATTTCTTTTATCCATGTCTTTTTCATTCCTTCCTCCCTTCTGCTCCTCTCTGTTTGTCAGTCTCTCTGATTTGTCTGCATTTCTTTCCACCTCTATGTTTCTTTTCCACCAAAATCAAGATTTCCTGGTAGTTTAGTAAATCTGTAACAAATAACATGGGGACATGCCCTGGCAAAGACGAAAAGATGATGGAGCGTAGCAGCATCCCTGATCACCACAGATGAGTGGTCTAGACAGTCTAGGGATTTTTTTTTTTCCTCCCTCCACAACATCCTGTGGGAGGAAAGTAGTTGGCGTGTTAAGGTCAGATAATATGATGATCTTATAGCAGCCTGAGAGACCAGAGAGCCCCAAGTCTCTTTCGAGATTCATGATGGTGGGCATGGAGTTGAAGGAGCTGGTGGTGCCTTCTGAGTTCACCACACTCAGATGCCGAGCTGATTGGTGTGTCAACACAGTTATAGGAAATACACTAATTGGACGTAATTGTGAGATGGTGCATGCCTGGCATTTTATCCACTCAATCTTTTCTTCTTCTCTTAGCATGAAGAATGTCGATAAACTCCAGTTAAGGAAACATCATGGGCTGATGGGACAGGGTAGCAAGTTGCACCGTGGCATCCCTTGGCGCTCTCTCAGAGGCACAGTGCTGAAAACGGGAAAATAGGGCCAGTGCTCAAACTGTGCTGGGAAGTTTGTAAAACAGGTCCTCTGTACCCATTTTTTTAAAAGATTTATTTATTTATTTGAGAGAGAGAGAGGGAGACAGAGACAGAGAGCATGAGCAGGGGGAGGGGCAGAGGGAAAGGGAGAAGCAGACTCCCCAAAGAGCAGGGAGCCTGCCGTGGGGCTCGATCCCAGGACCCTGAGATCATGACCTGAGCCAAAGGTAGCCGCTTAACCGGCTAAGCCACCCAGGCGCCCCCACTCTGTACCCATTTTCTTAAAGAAACAATGTCTGTGGCCCTGAAGTTTCCTCTAGCATGCATGAATTGGGCCATTGAAGCATTTTCATTTGCCATATCTTCTTGGAGGTTGAATGTTCATAATGATTTATTTCAGTAGTTAGTTAAAATATTTGTGTCCTATTTAGGCAAAGTAATGGAGAGGACAGTATTCTGGACTTTGAAGAATGAAAATGAGGGAATTGAGCTTTGGAAAAAATGTATTATCAGCCATGTAGAAAGTTAGAATTTGGTATAGACTAATTAATTGTGACTCAATTTTGGTTCTAATACCCTTGAAGACACCAGACGTTAATATCTTCTCTCTCCTTTGGAGAATCTAGTGAAAAATTTAAGTGAGTGAGAGGTGGACTAAATTAGAGTTTTCTTGAAAGCCATGATTGAAATTTATCAAGCTCGTGCGAGGTTATCCCTCAATGTACCAACCCACTAATTTTAGAAACCTTCCTTCTTTGTCATGAAAAATCAGTTTAATGTCATGAATAATTGTGTTTTTTTTTAAATCAGGGAAGTTGTAAAGATTGTTATGTGTTCCAGGGTTGGTTGAAAATAGCAAATGCTGGTTTATTTCAGAGTAACACTACCAAGGTGGATCTATACATTTATTCTCTTACACCAGATCTATTCTTAGACCCATTTGTCCCCAGATGTTGCCATCTTTGGAGCCATACATCATCAGAGTGAGGTGTTCTTGTAATGTATTGCACTAATACATTGTGCAAAGGACAGCAGTGATGATAAATTTCTTAAATGATGGTGCTGTCTAAGGCTAATGACTCTAAGAGCAAATGCAAGGTAATGCAGTGATTTCTTTTCAGGCCCCAGCAAAGAATACAGAAGACATCTCAAAACCATTTTCACATGGGGGTAATACTGAAATAGACAGTATTTCAATGCCTTTGTAACAGGCACTTAGGCAGTATTAAGGAAAATATAAATGGCCTTGCATTTTTCAGTGAAAACTGATTTAATGCTTTCCCTCATGGGAGTTAAGGTGGATTTTGTTTGTTTGTTTGTTTTTTGGATTTTCTTTTTGTTTTACACGTCTCTCACCTGGAGTTGTTTCTCTGTGTGGATATCATGCTCCTTATGCTCCCTTGAATATGCAGAGTTTACTCTGAGCTCTTTACTTTGAGCAAGACTGATGTTCTCATGGTTGCAGTCAGAAAGATGGACTCACTGGCAGAATTTGTGGCTGGAGACTCTAGTTCTGGCAAAAGGTATGTGGGTGGGTGGCCAATTCCTGTATGTGCCACAGAGTTGTGTCACATCCATGCTCAGAAACTGTGTGGTCTTTCATTAGTTCTCAAACGCCAAAATCGAGAAATTGAGAAGCAAAATGAAACATTTAACGGAATGTTTTGGTGGAAGTCATTCCTTTGGTAAGTGTGGTGTTTTCTCTTTGTGCTAAAGAAAGCAAAAACTGCGACCGAATCATTTCTTAATACTTGGGGGTGAAGCCTCTCCACATAGCATCATTCCCATTCTTTGGGCGTAACCAAAATAAGATGTGTCTAGTGTTTTTCCAAGGAAAGAAATGGTAAGTCCAAATATCCACACAACAGAGCATCTCCCTTGAAATAAGGATAGAAATCACTGAAATGTCCGGGGTAAGGTGGGCCACTGCTCTGGGGGCTTCTGTGCTTTGTCCCACTGAATTGGGGCAGGCACAAGTTTTAGGCCCATATTACAGATGAGAAATTTAGGCTTGGAGAAGGTAAGTCACTTGCTCAGGATGACATAGTAGAACTGGTGTTTGGACCATCTAACTCCTGATGACACAATCTAAACTATTAAGCTATATTGCAGGTTCATGAGTTTTAAAATGAGTCCTATGTCTCCCTCCATATCACAACATGAGAATGTAGGCATCACATAATAGACTGTTTTGAAAATAATAATTTCTTTGCACTATTTATTGACTTTTACCAGATGATAATACATTTAATTCACCCATTTTTCCAGGCAAACATATGCACAAGAGGGGTCAACTCTTTTTAGCTAGGTGTCATATCAAACTTAGAGGTTTTTTTTTTTTACATAATCTTTTTTTTTAAGATTTTATTTATTTGAGAGAGAAAGTGAGCGAGAGAGAGAGAGAAAAACAAGCAAGGGGAGTGGCAAAAGGAAGAGGGAGAAGCAGGCTCCCCAACAAGCAGGGAGCCCGACGTAGGGCTCCATCCCAGGACCCTGGGATCACGACCTGAGCTGAAGGCAGACGCTTAACAGACTGAGCCACCCAGGCACCCTACAAACTTAGAGGGTTTTTAAAAATGTCATTATTCTTAGCCTTTAAACAATGGATAAGACCAATGTGAAATCTTTTCTTTGTCTAATATACCTTCAAAATTCTCTCCTCTCAGTTAAGAGCTAGAATAGTGGCTCTAAACTTCCCATTCTTCCAGAAGGCAGCATTATATTTTTACTAATTATACCTTAATTTATTGATGAAAATGGTTATGTATTGAGTTAGGTCCTTTGAAGTAGTGATTTTAATTTCTCCTAATAATATTTGGTTGAAATCCTGGCTCTTTACTGTTTTCTTGTGGATTACATTACAAATCATTTTTTTTTTAAATGTGCTGATTACCTGATAGTTTTCACTTCTAGAATTGTTTTCTTGAATTCATATTTATTCCAGCTCACTCAGTTCTGAGGAAAGAATCCAATTGTAATGATCTTTCTGAATGAGCTTAATTTTGGTTCACACTCTATGGAATATTTATCTTGTGTGAGTGCCAATAAGAGGGAAATAGGATGACAATATAGTTTTACTTGATATTTTTGCCAATAAATTTGAACAGATGTGACAAAAATTAATGATACAATAGTTATCACTTGTAAGCGCTTAGTTTTATACACAAAGTCAAGTGTTTTATAAACCTTTTATAAAATTTAACAAATTGTTTATTTATTATCTTAATCAGATTTTCCTTTCTGGAGCTTAAGTGATTGAGAGACTGGAACCAGCCTATAACTTTAGCTTTATTCTTTATTAATTTTCTTTAAGATGGAAAGATACCACAGGCTACCTTCATAGATTATATCAAGCAGCTAGTTCTGATGGGTGATTATCTTGCTTCACTTTCTACAAAGATAACCAGAGAAGATATTAATGTACCTCACCATTTCCCTAAGAAAAGACAACTAATATATTCAGAATAGAACTACGTTTGTTGAGTCCTGACCATCTGCTACCCATTGTACTAAGTGATTCTACATTATTATCTCATTTGTTTCTTACAGCAATATCTTGAAGTGGTTATTAACAACCTCATTTTACAAATAAGGAAACTAAAGATGAAATATTTTAAGCAGGCTCATCAGCTTGTAAATATGTTGTTTGTCTAACACCAAAACCCATGATGATATTGTTTGATATTACCAACTTTTTGGTAATGTTTCAGAAACTTCAGCTAAAGATAATAATGACACAAACTCTTGTCACTTTTTGCTTTGTTTTGCAATGCACATTATATTTTATTATATATATATTTTATTATACATATTTTTATTTATATATTTTGTTTTTTATTATATATTTTATTATATATATATTTTTTTAAATTTTATTTATTTGAGGAGAGTGAGCACAAGCAGCGGAGAGGGGCAGAGGGAGATGGAACAGAGCAGGGAGCTGGACTCGGGGCTCAATCCCTGGACCCTGAGATCATGACAGGAGCCGAAAGCAGATGCTTAACTCACTGAGTCACCCAGGTACCCCTCATTTATTATATTTTAAATATTTTATTAATAAAAACATTTTAGATGTTTTAACAAAAATGTTCTCATTAATACATTAAAGTCACAAATTTTAAAATGTTTTGGTGTTTGTCTTATAAGGGTAATGCAAAGGATTGTATAAAGCAGCGATTAAGTCTTTTTCTTCATGCTTTCTACCCCTACCACCTGGCCTCCTTTCTACACCTTCTACCACCTTTCTACACCTACACCTGGCCTCCTGGTGTCTCTTCCTCAAGCAAATCACAAAGCATTACTAAGAGCTGCTTTCTTCCCCCACCCCCTCTTTCTCACCTCCCCCCAGCATTATTGAGATAAAATTGACATAGTATCTTCTGTAAGTTTAAGCTGTACAGTATGATGATTTGATGCATGTATATATTGTAAAATGATTACCACAATGAGGTTAGCTACATCTCCATCACCTGGCATGATTACTATTGTTGTGTGTATGATGAAAACATTTAAATCTACTCTAATAAGAACTTTCAAGTATACAATACAGCATTTTTAGCTATTGTCATCAGGTTGTACATTATCAGATCACCAGAACTTAATCATATTATAACTGGAAGTTTATACCCTTTGACAAACATCTTCCTATTTTCCCCACCCCCCAGCCCCTGGCAAACACCATTCTACTCCCTGTTTCTATGACTTCAGCTTTTTCAGATTCATCACATATGAGTGAGATCATATGGTATTTGTCTTTCTCTGTCTGACTTATTTTACTTAGCATAATGCTCTCGAGGTCCATCCATGTTGTTGCAAATGGCAGGATTTCCTTCTTTTTATGGCTGAATAATATTCCATCATTTATATATACATCATGTTTTCTTTATCCACTCATCTGCTAGTGGACACTTCGTTGTTTCCATGACTTGACTATTGTGAATAATGCTGCAATGAACATGGGGGTGCAGATATCTCTGAGATAGTAACTTCACTTCCTTCAGATAGAAACTCAGAAGTAGGATTGCTGGATCATATGGTAGTTCTATATTTAATTTTTGAGGAACCTCTATACTGTTTTCCAGAGTAGCTGTACCAATTTACATGCCCACCAACCGTGCACAAGTCTTTTTCTCCACGTCCTTGCCAACATTTGTTATCTCTTGGCTTTTGGATACAAGCCATTCTAACAGGTGGGAGGTGATATCTGATCATGGTTTTGGTTTGCATTTCCCTGATGAAGAGTGATGTGGAGCACTTTTCATGTACCTGTTTGAGCCACAGGCTTCATAATCTCTTCATTTATGGAAGGTCTGACCATGAATTGCCTCAACTATTTTTTTTTTAATTTTTATAACAACTTCTATTTTTATGGTTTTCTGGGGTTTTTTTTGTTCTGGTTTGCCTGGTAAAGTTTTCAAAGGGAAATGCCATGCTCAAGATGAAGTTTGAGGTAGCTTAGATGTTTTCATTACTTTTTCTAAGTCCAGGGAATGTATGCCTTAATCTTAACCTAATTCTGTCTGCAGAATCTCTTAGCTAATAATTGATAATAGATTGAATTCAACTGGGCTGTAGAGTCAGCTAAATGTGGAAGTTGGGACTTATTATTTTGAAAGATACCACCATTTGTAACTTGTAGCCCCAGAATTCTAGAACATGTTTTGTTCATTAGTGAAATTATTCAATATGGTTAAAAGTCACTGCTAATGGAGTCATTCCTAAGCCCTCCTGAGCTCAAGAGCACTACAGTAGGTGGATCCAATGAAACTGACCCTTGAAGTGACAATGTGAGGCAATACTCTTTCTCTAGCTCACGTGTAGCATGATATGTTTAGATGTGGAGCTAAATAATAATAGGATCTTTAGGAGCGCCTGGGTGGCTCAGTCATTTAAGTGTCCGACTCTTGATTTTGGCTCATGTCATGATCTCAGAGTCATGAGATCAAGCCCTGTGTTGGGCTCTGAGCTGGGCATGGAGCCTGCTTGACATCCTCTCTCTCCCTCTTCCTCTGCCCGCCCCCCCCCACGCATTCTCTCTCTCTCAAAAAAGTCGAAGAAATGGTATTTTTAATATTTGAATTTCTCAAAATCAGGGATCTAAACAACATTGGCAAATACCATGCTAAAAATCCCATGTTTTGTGCCATGTCAAAGATCATTCCTTTTTGTGGAGTGTGTGAGATTTATCAAATTGTTTTCTAGTGCTTAATTTTTACAACTAACCCACTGGGACTAAATTCAGACATGTAAGAGAAACCCTTAAATATATGGCCAGTTGATTTTCTTTTTTTTTTTTTTTTTAAGATTTTATTTATTTATTTGAGAGAGAGAGAGAGCACAAGAGGGGGGAGCGGGAGAGGGAGAAGCAGACTCCCTGCTGAGCAGGGAGCCCGATGCGGGACTCGATTCCGGGACTCCAGGATCATGACCTGAGCCGAAGGCAGTTGCTTAACCAACTGAGCCACCCAGGTGCCCTGGCCAGTTGATTTTCAACAAAGATGCAAGGCTATTCAATGGGAAAAGGACAGTCTTTTCAACATATGGTGCTGGGACAAGGGTATATACATGCAGAAGAGTGAAGTTGGACTTACTTCAAATCATGTACAAGAATTAGCTCAAAATGGAATTGAAAGCAGGAACTCAGATACCTGCACACCAGTGTTCACAGCAGTCTTTGTCCCCGTAGCCAAAAGATGGAAGCAACCCATGTCCATTGACAGGTAAACAGATAGACAAAATATAACATTTACCTACAATGGAATATTTTTCAGCCACAAAAGGGAATGAAATTCTGACCATGCTACAACATGGATGAATTTTGAAAACATTATGCTAAGTGAAAGAAGCCAGACACAAAAGGACAAATATTGTATGAGTCCTTATACATATGGTACCTAGAAGAGGCAAATTCATAGAGACAGAAAGTAGACTAGAGGTTACCAGGTGGGGAGGAGAATGGATAGTTGCTTTGTCGTGGGTGGAGAATTTCTGTTTGGGATGATGAGAAAACTCTGCAAGTGGTGGTGATGACTGTCACACATTGTGAATGTACTTAATGTCACTGAATTGTACACTTAAAATTGTTAAAGTTATAAATTTTATAAAATTTTATTTTATGTATATTTTATTTATAGTGTTATATTTATGATTTTGTATATTTTATGCGCACATAGATGTATTTGTTATGTGTATATATATAATATATATTTTATATGTGTATTTTATATATGCCATATATCTATATATGCATTTTATATATAATACATGTTTTATATATTTTACATATAACATATATTTTATGCATAATACATAATACATATACAGAAGGGAGTAAAATACTGCTGGGCAAAGAAAAGAGTAGGTGACAACTGAAATGTAAATGTAAATATAATGTAAATGTATATGTAAATATAGACATTAGCTATAGCTCTAGTGATGAGCACCTTTAACAAATGGTGAACATCTTTGAAGGGGGAACATTCTTATTTTAGGTGTATGCATAATTAGTGGCATATCATTAGCTTTGCTAAATGGAACCAACTTGACTTTCCACGAGAGTCTGATGATAATATATCTGAGAGTCTGAGATGGCAGAATGGCTCTGTGTGCTTAAGAAGGAATACGTCCCCCAGCACAATGCCAGCACATGGTATGTGCTCAGTGACTACCTGTTGAATGGCATGCCTCACTTTACCAAAAGTCAACAGCTACACAATAATTTTGCTCTAACTTTCAAGATTATTTATGAGTTGTGTATTGCACATTTTTGTGTGCAATGCACATTTTTTTCCCCCAGCCATATGTTTTATAAAATGGAAAAATAATGCAAACCGGCATACTCAATCAAAGGCACTGGAAATCTATTTTAAATTTGTAGAAATTTGGGAACATGATTCTTTTAGGGAGGTGCACTGCTCCCTGGGATTAGAAAGAGACCGTTATTGTGATTAACATTTTCAGGCCGCCCCTCTGAACAACCACCCGTCTTTGTATTGAATTTATGTCAGGGGACATCAAGCAAACAGGAAAAGAAGGGTAGAGAAAAAAAGTCTTCAAATTAATTTGAATAAGGTTGGAATAGAAAAAAAGTATATAGTCACTTAAATTATTTTAAAGCTCACTTTTTATTGATTGAGTTTACAGTAACAAAAATTTTTTTAAAAAGATAATAAAGATGTATTGAATATTGACTTTAACAATACATATGTACACATTTTACATTCTTTCAGCCTGGAGGATTTTGCTCCCTCTGTCTCTGTTACTTATTACTTTTAAAATTACAAAGGACAAGAAGAAAAGAACTTTACTATAGCATTTTGAACTGAGTCTAAAGTATGTGGTTGTACATTTGACAGGGAGGACTGCAGATCTTAAGCTTCATGTTAACGAACTGGTACTTTTATTTTTTTATCTTTATTTTTTATCTTTATTTTTTTATCTGTGTTCAAACTATGTGGAATCAGACATTCAGTAAGATGGAGTGGCTTCAGAAAAACTTTATTGATTGATTCATTTAACAGACATTTGAGGAATTCAAGTATAGACCAACTGCTCCAACTAGCAGGACATGCCCTCTCAGAGCTCAGGGCTGTGTGTGTGTGTGTGTGTGTGTGTGAGAGAGAGAGAGAGAGAAAGAGAGAGAGAGAGAACAATAAAGAGACAATCACAATATACTCTACTAAGTGCTATCAGAAGACTAAGCCCCAGGGAGGGTTTCGGGAAGAACAGTCTTTGGAGGGGTAGGGGAAAGCTTTGCAAAGCATGAGTAGCAGGTGCTTCTGGGGGCCATTCACCACCTCTTCTTTGCCCATCTCTGATTCGGTTGCCAGGAAGGGGCTAGCTCTGACCCACTGACGGTGAGTTGTGCCTCTCAGCCTTTCTGACCAAGAGCTTTCTCTGATGCATCGGGACCTGGACCTATAGTGCTGAACTGCCCAGGTAGTTGATGCCCCCAGGGGCCACCTCCCACTGATGGGGGAAATGATCGCCCACAGGCAGATTCCCAATCACTCCCCCTTTAAAGGAACACATTCTAAGAAACATTCTGTGTGGTTTTCAGATATCCTGGTGTTGCCTACAGCAACAACCTTGACACTGGAGCTTTTTTCACTGTTCCTTCTCTTTCTCAATCTTCCCACTTTGCCCTCCTGCCTCCTGCGATCACTTCCCAAACAAACCACTGGCACTCAAGCGCTGGCTTCAGGCTCTGCTTTTGGAAGAACCCAAACAAAGACAGAATGTGGCAGTTGAGCTGGGAGATGAATGATGTGGGTAGGAGTTAGCTGGGGTTGTTTGTGGGCCACGGGGCAAGGTATCTTCCACCTGGATGGAGCAGCTGCTCTCAAGTCACCAAGGACTGGGAGCAGTTCTGGGAGGCCCGTAAGATGATAGGATGTGTGGGGAGCAGTGGGGAGGTCAGAATATTCTGGGCTAAGGGATCTGGGAAGGCAGAGAAGCCCTAGAGGTCTGCTGGGATCAATCAAGAAAAGCCTTATTAGCATGAGAAGGATTTGGGACTGTCTCCGTCCATGAGGGCAGGTGACATGCTCAGTGGGGATGCCATGCTCAGAGGTGAGAGACAGGAAGCAGGAAATTAGGAGGACTGTAACAGTCCAGGGGAGCGAGGATGGATGAGGGGGCTTCAGGTGTGAATGGGGAAGAGGTGACAGGACAACATGGAGAAATGTGGAAGCAGCAGACCCTTGGTGATGACATGGAGGGCTGAAGGAGACCAAAGCCGAAGTGGTCATCTGGTGTTTGAGCTTGGCAGGTCAAGTGGATGATGGTGCCTCCATATGTGGAGACCTAGTCCCCAGTGTGACGGCATCAGGAAGTGAGGCCTTTGGGAGGTGATTTGTTCCTGAGGGTAGAGCCCTCATGAATGCGGCTAGTGGCCTTACAGAAGAACTCCCAGACAGCTCTCCTGCCCCGGTCACCTGGGGGAATGCAGCCAGCAGATGGCCATCGATGACCCAGAAATGGCTTTCACCCAACACTCAGCCTTGCTGGTGCCTTGATCTTGGTCTTCTCCACCTCCCAAACTGTGAGACATCAATGTTGTTCAACCCACACAATCTATGTTATTTTTGTTATAGCAGCCCAAACGGACTAAGATACCTCCCTGATGTGGAGGGATGGGTTGTCAGGTAAATTTAACAAAGTTGTTGAGTTCAGAAGTGTGGAGGGATTTGAACGCCATATTAAGACATTTGGTTATATGAACTTGACGTTCCATGTTGGGGTTCTTAGAGATGAGAAGAAAAGATCAGAGAATAGGACTTAGAAAGTTTAAAACAGGGGCGCCTGGGTGGCTCAGATGGTTAAGCATCTGTCTTCGGATCAGGTCATGATCCCAGGGTCCTGAGATCAAGCCCCACATCGGGCTCCTGGCTCAGCGGGGAGGCTGCTTCTCCCTCTCCCTCTGCCTCTCCCCCTGCTCATGCTGTCTCTCTCTCTCTCTCTGTATCTCTGTGTCTCAAATGAATAAATAAAATCTTTAAAAAAAAAAAAAGTTTAAAACACTAATCTATTTGCTATGCAGAGAGAGAGTAAGAGAGAGAAAGAGAGATGGAAGCTGAATAGGGAAGGAGAAAGGCCAAGCAAGGAGATGATCTCATGTGAAGTCTAGCTTCATTCTGGTCCATAAAGTCATTCAGCCTGAGCCCTTTGAATCCTGTATTGATCAGTCACTGGCCATCTGAATGGGGAGGGCTGGGGGTAACCTTCCATGATGGCTAATTTAGAGAATGTTTTTGAATGAGATTAACATCTGAACCCATGAATTTGAGCAAAGTAGATTAGTTTGCTCTTCATAATGTGGGTTGGCCGTGCACAATCAGTTGAAGGACTGAATACAGCAACAACAAAAAATCCAGTCTCCCAAGCAAGAGAGAATTCTTCAGCAGATTGCCTCTAGACTTCATCTGCACCATTGTCTCTCTTGGGTCTCTGTCTGCCAGTCTTCAGGCTGAAACTGCACCTTCAATGATCCTGGGCCCACACTGCAGATTTAGTCTTGCTAGCCTCCATAACTGTGTGAGCTAGTTCCTTGTAATAAATTTCTTCTATATACACATTCTATTTGTTCTATTTCCCTGGAGAATGTTGACTAACACACCTCCTGGAGGTCTCTGTCTCAGAGGGTGTGGCTCACATCTGCCAAGGGCAAGGTCTCTGCAAAGGTCACAGGTCTAAGCAGCAGCTGGTGGCTAGATGCATCCGAGGGGCAAGGGGGTCTTGATGGAGCACCAATTTGGACGGCCCTTTTATGGAGTGCTTGGAGAATGATGTGGGAATAAATAGCAAATTAAATTTATTTAGCTGCAAGTTAAGTTTATGGCCCTTCACAAATCCCTCCTCAATACTCTGTGAATTCTTGCAGGGCTCCTTTTAGCGACATTTATTTGTGTGGCAGCACAGTATGGCTGTATCAGCTTTTGGGATTTGAAATCGAAGAGAGATATATGTTCGAATGCCAACTCTTCGCTTATCTGCTGAGCAATATTCACCCATGTCACTTAATTTCTGGGTTTGGATTCCACATCTATATGACATCTATATGTGTTGTGAAGATTAAAATGAAAGCTGATGTCATATGGGAAAAGCCAATAAATGTCACCTGCAAGTACTGAGTTCCTCCGTGCCAGGCAGTAGGTTAAACAACTTAAAAGTATTATCAGTTAGGGGCGCCTGGGTGGTTCATTCAGTTAAGCATCCGACTCCTGATTTAGGCTCAGGTCGTGATCTCAGGGTTGTGAGATCAAGCCTGACATTGGGCTCCGCGCTGGGCATGGAGTCTGCTTAAGAGTCTCTCTCCCCCTCTCCCTCTGCCCCCTCCCTGCTCTCTCTCTCTCTCAAAAAAAAAAGTTACCAGTTTATATTCTCACAATCATTCCCTGAAATAGATATTATTCATCTTGTTTCGTTACATGGAAACTGAGTTGTAGAAAAGACACATACCCAAGGTCACTGGGCTAGGAAGCCAAAGGAGCTAACACTGTTCCAAGTGTCTATCAGGAAGTAGAGCCCTGACATGGTGTTTGGCTTCGGACACATAGAATTCTAGAAGCTTTGTGACTTGACTGGCACTCCGGAAGCATGAGATCTTGCTCCAGGGACCTGAAATTATAGGCTCCTGCTGTGGGGCTCGTGGCCCCCAGGAATGTTGCAGCAAGGGAGGGGAGAGGTGGGAATGTCAAGGACTCCAGCCACTGCCATGGCATTTTGAGTCCGACGAGGCCAACGCGCCTTGTGTATTCCCACTGCCTGCCAATCACCTCAACGCGCACAGTGACTGCAAGGGGCGGGGGAGAGGGTCAACGGAAGTGAGAGCAAAATGACACCTCTAAACCCCAGTTTGGTAGGTCATTTTGTTATGTCTTCATTAGGATGGGAATCCCTGGGTTGAAAAGCTCATAAACGGAAAACCTGCTTCAGCTCTAAGTTTTCACAGATTTCAATGATTTGGTCCAAATCCAGAGTCTCGAGACAATAAAAAGGCTGCTGAATGTTAACTGAGAAGGACGGCTGAACTCTCAGCGAGCTACTTTGACGGTACCAGAGGCATTTAATTTTCATGGTCTTGCAGTAAATTTAAAGGCAAATTATAAAAGTGAGGCTCGGTTTTGGTAAGGCTCCAATTTCTGTGCTTTGGGCTTCTTCTAACTAGACTGTGGGGCTGCCGGCAAAGAAAGTTTAGATTTAAAGATTTTTGCCAGGGTGTCCTGTGTGAAAATTTCCAGCGTTTTGTCGTATTTCCAAAAGGCGTCTCATTGCATACTCCTGGGCCTCATATTATTCACAGGTTTGGAAAGTGGGCCGTGGCTTCTGGAAGGTAGTATTTTAATGAGCAAGTGCTAAAGTGAGGGACCAATTCACTTCGTCTAGTGTATTTAGGGAAATCACTTCGGATCTGTTTCAGTGTTAAAATTTACTTCTTGCTGTAGTTTCATGGTTTGACTTTTGAAGGAGAACGAGGCCGGCAAGGGTACGCATACCGATGAAGACCTCCAAGTCTCGGCTTCTTCATCTGCAGCTTGTGATGTTAGTAACTATCTCAGGGTGCTGTTGGACAGAATCAATTCCGTAATGATTGTGAAGCCTTAATGAAGTTGCTGCCATATGCTAAGTATTCATAGAGTAATCATTAACAGGAGAAATCCCTCTATAACAGGTTGAGCCGAATCGTTTGTAATCCAGGAGACTGAGAACGAGAACCATCTGTGGGTTTCTACCTGGACAGTGGTTGGGCTCAGGTATGGGATTGAATGGCTCTGAATAAGGTGGCCTTTCAAGGAGACAAAATGGATTTCCTGTCTCCTCTGAGCTTTAGCCAACTCTGAAAAGGTGGAGGAAGAGTTTCATGGTGTATCCTGTTCCGTTTTTACAACTGGTTGCACACATCCTTCATTTGAGGGTTCAAATGGGTAGTTTAGGAGAGAAAATGAAAGTCTATGTTCTTGAAGGCCAATTTGGGAGTGCAAAGCTGGGATTTGGGATCTCATTGGAAAGTGTGCGTTATTGAAATTTCTGAAATGAGCCCTTCTAATATGACCTCAAGCTAATGTGTGGGTGTGTTTGAATAACAGCTTCAAGTAATTTCTTCCAACTGTGCCTCCTTAGCTACCCAAGATGAAAGTATTGTTTTTCCCGTGGATGGTGGAATTGTCAGGAAGGTAACAAATTGCCCCAGACTTTTGTTGGTGAAACAGAATTCAAGCTTATTTCAATTGTTTTGGACTTAAAAAAAAAAAAAGAAAGAAACAACAACCTTTCAGAGACTACTGATGTGAAGATACCGTGTGCTTGCCAGGGATTCTATGTACGACAACGCGCTGGGCTCCAATCTCAGCCTTATTTTTCTCTTCCCTCTGCCCCCACCCACCATCTCTCACCAGACAGAATAGGTGAGGAGGTTGAGCTGTAGATCTCATTTCTCCTGTTTTGCTGCTTGTGAAGTCTGCCAACAGAATCCACCTTGACAAAGTCAAGGACTGTGCGTTTAATGTTGAACTGAGTGAATAAATTATGCATGAAATTGTGCCGGAGTCTCTAGTGTGCACAATTGCTTCTTTTGATATGAAAGGTTAATTCAGAAAGGAGTCCAAAATAGCTGGAAATTGTGGGGATAAGTGGATAGTATTCACTGTTGTGAGCTGTTATTACTAGAAATTGCATTCCCTCTCTGGCTTCCCCGGAGATTTCGCTTTGCCAGTGAATATAAACTGTACTCAATAGAATAGCATTTAGGAGTAACAAGAGTGTATGTCCACACACAATAAAATATTCTAATGGTGTTTTAAAAAGAAGTTGTACTTTTTCATGTATATCATGCACCCCAAGGAAGAATTTCTATTGCATTTAGGTCAAGAACAAGGCATATCAAACGTAATGAGTTTTGAGCATATATGCATTGCAAGGGGCTGCCTGGGACTCCCATTTCAGAGCCCGGGCTGGTCATGCCACTGATTAGTTATGCAAGCCTGGTTTCCGATAAAGCCCAAACCATCCTTGCTTAAAAGAAGGAACAGCCCCCAATTGTTTTATCACTACATCTTACACATCCAGCTTTAATTTAATCTTTGGTAAATTTATGAAGCTCTTCAACCTGTTTCTCTTAAATGTCCTTTTTACACACATCCTTATATCATTTTTATGTTAGTTCATTATTTCCAGCAGAAAAACGTAGTTGTCTGGAAAGCTAAATTTTACTTAAAATACACATACACATATTTTTGGAGCTTGTTAGAGACTCCTTTTTGTGTTTCCATCACAAGGGAACAGAATTGTGCCACCAGACTGTGGAAGTTGTTTATTTTTGTCCCTCTTATGTACATTTTCAGAAACCATCCCCTTCTTAATCTCCACTGGGGACTGGTAGTTTTTTTTTCTCTAATTATAAAGTGATCTCATTTCTGACCTGGGGTAGTTTTTAATTTTAATTCCTGGCTTGTGTTTATAAACTGTTCCACTATATTATCCTGTTGGGAACATGGAGAGAAAGATTTCATTCCTTTGTGTTGGTTTTAACAATTAGGTATTCACTTGGTGTCTTACGATGTATTTTGGGGGAACCAAAGATGCATTTTTGATGTCGATTTTTTACCTTCTGTGTTTCTCTTATCTATATATTTCACATTAGCGATAAAACTTTTACAACCCTGGATGAGTGACAGTGAATAGAGGTAGTATTATTAAAAATCTAACAGAAGTGAACCAAATTGATACGGTTACTTTTTTTTAGGTATTCTTTTTTGTTTCTAATGTTTATGTGAAAAAAGATATAGATATCTTGGCATAGGGAAGATATTCCTACAAATTTTGGCAGATGCTGGGTTAGAATAAAGTAGTTGCTCAAACATCAAGGTGCCGATGGGTTTTTTTTTTTTTTTTTAAGTGTTATTTTGTTACTTTATGGCATTACTAAGGAGCATTTAAAATGACCAATCCTTCCCCTCCTCATTAATGACAAGAGTGTTAAGTTTCTTCTGCTGTCTGTGACTCATGGGTCTAAGTTCTGGACAGCAAATTGGCAAAACGGCCTCTTGTCACTGGAAGTTGTTGCTTCTGCACGGTGAGAATAATCTGTGCCTGAGGGGTTGCAAAAAAAATTTTTTTTTCATGTGAACCTGAGTGCCCCAGGCTGCTAACACTCAACAATTAAGTCACAAGGCAGTATGGAACTGTGTGTAATATTCCGATGGCTTGATTACAGGGATGTCTACCCCTGTGATACTAGATTTGATGCATTTAAAATGTTCCGGGCCAACCAAAGATGCCTCTTTTGATGCAGATTGAAATGCCTCCAGCAGATCAAACTGAAAAGTCATTGAATAAACAACTCCGTAGCACTGAAGGCAGGGATTGGAGGGAGAGAAGGTGCTGATTAGTGTCTAAGTACCTTTTACACAATTCTGCAAGATAAACTAAATAGAGTTTTTCATAGAATTATGTGACATACACACACATTCACAAATAAAACAAAACCGAAGATCTTTTAAGAGACGTTCAATCTAGCATTTATGTATATATGGATATAAACATATTTACATACACTTATATATGTATACAAATGGTTTTACATATATTTATATATGATATACATATTACATGTATACATGTAATGGTTTTACACATGAATAAATTACTTTTACATATAAAACAAAGAATTTTAAATATCATTTTAAATACGTCTTAATTCTAATGACATTGAAATACAGCTTATACAAAAGAAAAAATGTAATTTTTCATACTTTCAGGTTGTGGTGATTTGAAAAAGTGGGAGCAGTAGATCTAACCAAAGTGAAATGTATATCTTTAGGTCATCTACAGTGTCTCTTCCGATAGCACCTGTGTAACATTCCTAATAAAGAAAGTTAATGACGAAAAAAAATACAGCTTATATAAATTTAAAGATCACATTTAAGTGTATCATTTAAATATGTTATTTAAAACTACGGTGACAGAATGTTCACTTTTACCCCAGACATTTTTGCAGGCAAAGAATCACCCAAAGAAACAATTTAGAAGCAAATGGAGAATCTTTTCCACAAGTAATTAATACCTTTAAAAGCATGTTTGAAATAATTAGTTAAGAGAATCAATCTCTTTTAAAAGCCTCCAAGTCCCCAGAGGCCCATTCAATAGCATACACCTGCTCACCAACAGTCCAATACCCCGACACCATCAACATTTTCTTTATCCACCCTCCTTTTTCTTGAGGGAGGGGAGAGGAGATACACGTTTTCTTAAAAATTTATACACCCCCTCCACCCCCAAGGCCCAAAAGCATGATGCATTCAATCTTCATTATGAGGTGACTAGTGAATATTTAAAAGCTTGGGTTTAAAATTGCATGTATTAAATGCGCATAAAATGAATATATTGTTTGTGAAATATTAAACACGAGTACTTTCTTCCCAGTTGTTAAGCACAAATATGGTCCTGCCATGCACTCATGCTGTCTTGGGAAAATCGGGGGCTTTATTAGCTTTTCTTTAAATCATACAAATTATTCCTTTTAACAATAAATGATCTTGTCTTTTGGTAAGTTTCCTTGACTAAAGATAACTTCACAAAAACATCTGTAAGTTAACCAGAAATGCAAGGAAAACGTAACTCTTGTTCAGAAGCGATTTATCTTTTTAAGCATCACTTGGCCATATAAAAGGCAATTCTTAAAATGCAAGTAATCTTTAGGAAAAATATTATGAAAGGCCTTTATTAGTATTCCGTTGTGTTGTGTTAGCATCCGTTTCACGGGAAAGATGTTTCATTTTAACAAGATCCTCTGCCGCAAGAAAATTAATTTTTTTTCTTCTTTGGCACAGCTCCGATCTTTTTTTTTTTCCCTTTCCCCTCCCAGTGGATGAAATGATCAGAGTGGAAAACACATTTTTATGAAAGAGCAAATTTACAGGTGACTGTGACCAGTGAAAATATTTGAAGTTAAACAATGAAAATCAAGTGATTGATGCGGCTCTCCTTGGTGAGCAGTGTGGAGTTCTGCTGACTAGTTACACAGAACGGCCATCTACCTCAACTCGTGAGGGAGCTCATTTTAATCCACTAATGTGCGTATTGATTCTGGAAGATTTGCGATGTGATACGTGCGATGGGTGTTTTTGCAGCTGGTCCTAACTGTATCCAACACTAATATTTACTTAATTATTCATTACGTTCTTGTACTTTCCAATTTTTAGGTGTAAAATTTGATATTTACCCTTGAAATACTTTAAAAAAACAGCAGTTTTCCTACTATTTAGAAATCTCGGAGAACTACTTCTTTCGGTTGCAGCGTGTGTTGGTTTCCTATGGCTGTTGTAACACATGACCACAAATACACAGTGTAAATTGATTATCGTACCATTCTAGTTCTCACTGAGCCAAAATCAAGGTGTTGGCAGGACTGTGTCCTCTCTGGAGGCTCTAGGAGGTTGTTTGCTTCCTTGTCTTTTCCAGCTTCTAGAAGCTGTCCACATTCTGTGGCTCGTGGCCCTTTCCCCCGTCATCAAAGCCAGCCATGTTACATCCCTGGGACCCTTCTTCCGTCCGTGGTCACATCTCTCTCTGCCTCTCCCCGGAGCAGGAGAAGGCTCTGGTGAAGGACTCATGTGCTGAGGTTGGGCCCAGACAGATAACCCAGGCTTGTCCCCCGTCTCAAAGTCCTTCCCATCTGCCAAGTCCCTTTTGCAAGGTAAAGTAACATGTTCACAGGGTAGGATGCAGACATCTTTGGGGGATGGTCATTCTGCCTCCAGGAGCAGAAAGAGGAAGAAAGTCAACAGCAACAGTAGTGGCCGCCATTTATTTTATTTGACGCCTCTGTTGTGCCCTTTACAAAAATGACCACGTATGATACACAACAGGCACTCAACAAGTATGTGTTGAGTAAATGAATGAAAGGTTGGTTGACTCTCATCTTTTTTCATCAGGTGCCATTATTTGGAGCATTTAGCAGAAGTGGGAGGGCACTTCAGGGTTGGTCACTAGCAGAGAAATGGGGAGGTTTTACAGGAGTTTGCTGATCGGGAGAAGTAAATCCAGAGCTTGGTGTCAGGTTTTGCCAGAGGCGTGGGGGGTGTACTAACTTACAACTAAGTGTCACGTGTTGGAATGAAGGCGCTGTTCACGCTCAAAGGTCCGAGTGCAAACCTGGTTGCTTGTTCCCTGATGGAAATAGTCAACATGACTCTGAGGATTCCTTCAACCCTGTGGAAAGCACAGGGAGGGGACAAGGCAAAGCTCTGCGCACACAGGGCACCAGACATCATCTGGCCTCCTGGATGATTCTTCTTGGCCACAGTCAACAGAGTTGTGAAGCTTCTTGTAACTCCCGAGGATTGGCTGGCAGGAACCTCGTGTTTCTCTGAGAGTAAGCAGAGCACACAGCGGCCTTTGCTTCTACTTCAGAGATGGAAATCTGAGGTAGAAAAGTGTTGGGTTTGGGACCATAAGATCTGCATTCAAATCTTGCATGACTGCGTGACATAATGTATTTGTAAATTATGATGATAATATCCACCTTATGGATCAGAGAAAAGGATTAAGGATATCTTTAGAAGGCTTTTTAGGACAGGAACAACATAATAGGCACTCCATAATTAGCAGGTCTCCTTGTTAGTGTTATTATAAAATTGCTCAGCCAGCTTCTAATTTTGCCCATAATGTGTTATTCAAAAATATCATTCATCTCAGAGAATTAAGAGGCTTAATTGGTTAAGAGTTTAGGCTCTGGATTTATTCATCCATTTACTCATTCATTTTTCCACACATTCCGAAGTTTTCTATTACTGATGACTCACCGTGTGATGGGCTGCAAATACAATACTGAAGAGAACAGATGTTGTCTCTTGCCTCATAGCACATTCAGTCTAGTGGGAGGGAGAGGCCATTAAGTAAATAAACAGATTAAAGTTCATATCCTGGTGCTGTAATTTATCTGCTGTGTGGTCCTGGGAAGATGACTGAACCTCTCTGAATCTCTATTTCCTCATCTGTGCCTGAGGTTAATAGGACTTCACTTGAAAGATTAAATTACATAATGCACATAAATGTTTAGCATAGTCCTTGGCACATGAGAATTATTCTTTTGTAATTTTTAAAAATTTTTATTTTTTCATTTACATTTTTTTTTTTTTTTTTTTAGAGAGAGAGAGAGAGTGCCAGCAGGTGGGAGTAGCAGAGGGGAAGAGAGAGAATCTTAAGCAGCCTCCACGCCCAGCATGGAGCCTGATACAGGGCTCTATCCCATGACCCTGAGATCACGACCTGAGTTGAAATCAAGAGTTGGATGCTTAACCGACTACGCCACCCAGGTGCCCCTCTTTTGTAATTTTTAAAATGATTATTTAGTACCTAAACAAGACGTGGTACTATTTTTGATGAGGAAGTTATACCCTTTACAGGGAAAGCACCAAATAGCAATAAACGTTAAAAAACAAAAAGTGAGGCTGTGTCCTAATCTTCCCTCCCTGATTCCTCATGCTCAGCATTTCAGGGAATACTACTACTTTTAATACTCTTGCTCCTACACCTGTATCTATTCATACGATTGCTATTTCTACTAATACTTACCTTTTACTAAGGTTTTGCTCAATCACATTATGATATTTAATCCACAGCACGGCCTGTAGTGTGTATTAGGTGCTGTTACAGAACCCATTTCACTGCTGAGGGAATGGAGGCAAGAGGGTGAAGCCCTAGATCTCCATCAAGGGGGTGACAGGCCAGAACTCTAACCCCGATGGTATGACTCTGGGTCCATCACAAGTCAGAAGGAGACAGGATTTGGGACAACTTTCCAGTGAGGTAAACTTCGTGGTGGGGGATGATGTGAAAATGGAAGAGGAATATAGCCCTGAGATTTTACATTGCTGCTCTAAGAGAAAACAGACAGCATTCATTTGCTCATATGTTCATTATTTGATCAAACTCTAAATGCCTACCAAGTCCTGAGTGCTCAGGGAGTGCTCGGTCCTCGGTGGGGGCAGGCAGTGACTAGGAACCCATTGTTAAATAAAGTGTGATGCCCGGTCTACCAGAGGTCTGCCCGTGCAGTGCTCAGGAAAGTTCAGGACATCTCATCTAGCTTCGGGTGGCCAGGAGAGGTCTTCCAGAGGAAATAAGTCCTGAGGAAAATTCAAGATTGCTTACTAGAGCCTCAGAAAATTATTTAGTAAGATATGCAGGTGAATGTATATCGTAATAGTTGAATGTATAGACTCTGGAGTTAAAACTGCCTATGTTCAGGGCTCAGTCAGTAAAGCGTCTGACTCTTCATTTTGGCTCAGGTCATGATCTCAGGGTTGTGGGGTCAAGCCCCCATCGGGCTCCATGCTCAGCAAAGAGTCTGCTTGTCCCTCACTCTCTGCCCTTCCCCCCGTTCGCACACTCTCTCTCTCAAATAAACAAATAAATAAAATCCTAAAAAAAAAAAAAAAAAAAAAACCTGCCTACTTTCAAACCCTGTTTCTGCCATTTTCTCACGTTTAGACCTTTTCCTCATGAAGCCCTTGGAGCCCTCATCTGAAAAATGGGAACAATAAACGTCCCTCTTTTACTTTGGATTGTGGTGAGGACTCCATACAAAGCTGTTGGCACGGTGCCTGGCATATGGCAAATGCCAACACAAGTGAACATTTGTTATCACTGCTCTTGTCATTGTCATCATTAGCATCATTATTGTCATTGTTTTTTAAGAAACCCAAAATAGCATGACAGGTAACAAAGGGATTATTTTGGTGGTTGCTGCCAAATTATCAAGAAACACAGTTCATTGGTCTTAATTTTTAAGCCTGGAAAAATTTCAGACAGTTTATAAGTCCCTGTGATCTTATACAAATATATATTCCTGGAATTGATGTGTGCAAAGGGCACAGTTTGTTTTTACCTCTGTTGAAAATGTGCAATGACATAATGTAACCCTTTAAGATAACAGAAGCCAGCTGCCCCATTCATATTTAAATATGAGTCACCTTCCAGGGAGACTTGCAAGATTCTATGTGCCAAGCTGGAAAAGTAAAAGTCGCTAGCAAGGCAGGAAAGAATAAATTCACACTTGGAAGTTGGTATTATAGGCTCGCGGCCCCATCTCGTCAATTCCTTTATGGAGCAGCAAACGGCACCTAGTGGCCAGAGGGAAGAACTGCAGCACCCTGGCATCCTGGTCCATATTTTCGAAGCCTAGAACCCTCTTCACATTCGGGGAATCAATTCCACTTGATTACAAATATTTTATGTAGATGGCACACATGCCCAGGCACAAACATAATCTGCTGTAATGACTTTTAAAAAAACACAGTGTAGTTATTTTTTAATCCCCCCCCAAGACCTTGGGATTGGGTTGGCCAACCACTTCCAATGTCTTCCAGTTCAGCAGAGCAGGTGTCAGAAGAAAAGTGAAGACCAGATTCTTGACAATAAGTACAACAAAAGGAAGGCCTGAAATTTCAAATAATGTGTGTCTTCGTGAGTGTTTGCAGAGAGCCCATCAGAAAGAGGAAGCCTGTAGGTGGTCCTTGGGAACAACATTTAAAAATTAATTACATATGTAAATTGAATTGACACATTGACAGTTGGATGAGGTTAGAAGGTTGGTTTGAAGGAACGATAAACTGCTAATTAGGGTTCCCCTCATGGCTGAATCAGATTTGCTATGGGTCTGTGTCTGTGAACTTTTACCTGAATAATTCAGTGATCAGTAATCAAGTCTGGTTGAATCAAAACCTGGAAGTCAGTTCAATTTAGGTAGCTTTGGATAGGCTGTGGCTTATCTCTTGTCCCATAGAGTAGAGCACATCACGGAAAACAATCATGCTCATCCAGAATGGCAGTGGGCACTACTTTCAGGAATAGAGTAAAACTGTTAGAGAAGGCAAAACAGCAAGTATAAAGGTGAACTTGAATTTTACCTTTCAATAAAATCTTTTGGAGGACAGTTTGGCTATCTGGCTCCTATACTTTGATTTCTACTCAACTTCTACAGAGTTAACAACATCATTCAAGATGTACATAAGGATTTAACAATGAAGATGTTCAGAGTAGCATTGTTTACTTTAATTAAAATGGAAAATAATATAAATATTTACAGCAGGTGATTAAGTAAATTATAAACACCCTCACAAGCATGGATTCTTGTGCTGTTAAAGGAGTTGTTCAGAGTTATATGTGTGGACATATGAAGATCTGTATATTACTAAATGAAAAATAAAGCAGTAGATCTGATCTTGATTATATTAATGATTCCATTTAATTGGTATCTTTTTATACAATATTCTTTAGATTAAAAAAATTTTGGAAGGTCTCTCCTATTTGACTTCTTTCCATTTCTATTAACTTAATTATTAAATTAGTTTTGGTGGAGTTTTAATGTTTGATTTCTTAGCTCTGTAAAAAGTAATATTTACTTTTATAAAGAGAGTTAAAAATATATAACCTATTTATTTTCTTAACTCAATAACTAGTTATTTATAAGAAAAGCAAAAAAAATTATTACCTGTAAGAATATTCCTACTTTCACAATGTCCCCGTAATAAGCTGGGTCTCTTATGTGTTCTTGATGGCCAATCTAATATCGGCATGACTCCATTACAGAGTCAAGAAATAATATTTTGGGGGCGCCTGGGTGACTCAGTCATTAAGCATCTGCCTTCGGCTCAGGTCATGATCCCAGGGTCCTGGGATCGAGCCCCGCATCCGGCTCCCTGCTTTGTGGGAAGCCTGCTTCTCCCTCTTCTACTCCCCCTGCTTGTGTTCCTTCTCTCGCTGTGTGTCTCTCTCTGTCAAATAAATAAATTAATTATATCTTTTTTTTAAAAAAAAAGAAATAATATTTTGTAGGAGTAAATGACAAAGAGGCACCCCTAAATCTGCTTCAGTAAAACCCATCTTACACTTCTGTCCCCTGTTACCCCACCAGCTTCCTGCAGTTATAGAAGAAGTTGGGAGAGTAAATGATAAATGGTGTCATATTATCATAAATCCCACCTCCATTAATTGTGTAGGAAGAAACATTTTATAATTTCTTTTTTTTTAAGATTTTATTTATTTATATGAGAGAGAGAACACAAGCGGGGCAGGGAGGAGCAGAGGGAGAAGCAGACTCCCCACTGAACGCAGAGCCTGACGTGAGGCTCGATCCCAGGACCCTGAGATCATGACCTGAGCCAAAGGCAGATGCTCAACAAACTGAGCCACCCAGGCGCCCCTCATTTTGTAATTTCAGTAACCAATTTCATTACATTGCCTTTCTGTTGTTATATAGTACCAACACTGGATACATTCTGGGAATCTGGGAATGCCATTCCACCTTGCATAATTTGGTGAAAGACATTTTAGGATGATTCTGGCATTAATATTACCTGTGAGTCTTCATATATGCATGTATTGTGGGCCGGGATTTCTCATTCTTGGCACTACTAACATTTTGGGTTGAATCATTCTTTATTGTAGAGGGCTGTCTTGTGCCCTGTAGGATATTTAGCAGCATCTCTGGCCTCTACTCACCAGATGCCTCATCTGTCCCCTCTTGAATTTCTGACACTCAAAAACGTCTCCAGAAATTGCCAAATGTCACTTGGGGGGAGGAGGCAAAATTGGGCTCCCCCCCCCCATTGGAGAAGCACTGGCTTAGCCTGATATATATGCACGGTGTTAGTGGGTGTTATTTTGGGGTGGTGAGAACACGAATGATATCCCCCCTTCTGTCTGCTTATCTTATTTAATTTTTATATGTTGATGTGTATTACTCTAATTTTAGAAAAAAGGTCAAAAGACAAAAAAAATGAGTCACAGCTCTGTAAAGCAGAATATATAGTGTTAGGTTGTTATGGTCCTTGGTCTTGTAGAGAGCTCTGCAGCGTGTCCTTACCTCCACACACACACGGCATCCTTTTGGAGTATTCCGATATTAGGAAGGAGGTAAAAAGGGATTATTACCTTCCTTTTTTACAGATACAAATGCAGAGGTCTAGGTTAACGCTATCCAAGTGGTTAAATAACAGCAGTTGGACCACAGCTCTGGATTCCTTAATTACATTAATCACTGGCTGGGAGCCCATAGCCTTTTCTATGTGTGACATGTAGGTGTGGCTCTGAGTTGTGTTTGCCCCAGGGACTGGTATGCAAAGCACTGTGGTTGTGTGGACGATTTAATGGGGCATTGGAATTGGCAAATAGCAGAGCAGAAAGGCCAAGCATCTCCCCATTAAAGATGCGAACACTGGGGGGTCTCACGTGGATGCTTATTTCCCGGACTGAACTCCCACACAGAGTTCCAAGCCACCTTGAGGTTTTTAGTACACAAGGAGACCGACAAGTGTCAGTTTTGTGAGTTCTTTTCTATGAAATCCTTTATGGACTCTGCTTCTCTGTCCTGGATGCATATTTATTTTGAGACATTTTAATGGAATTAATTCACCTACTTCCAAGGGAAGCAGACCCTTCCAGAGCTCCCTTTATATTAAGTTTCTGGGGTTCTCCCTCTCTTTTTTTTTTTCATTGGTGCATTTCCTCTGGTTCTATTAACATAATGGGAATTAAGCATGTGCATCGACTGGTGCCCATCCCCATATGCTGGGAATTTAATTTCTCAGTCTAGGTGTGTCTTGGATAAGGCACAGTAATTATTATTACCCATTAATATCAGAGTGCACAAAAATACCCTGAGAAGTAAATATTTAATATTTCACACTCATTGCCTTTTTTTAGTTTTTAATTTACTGTGTGCATCGCAAGCAAATTGCATGTGTCTCTTCTGCCCGTCTTAAAATTAAGCTCTTTTAATTTTGAATAGCATCTGGTTGTCAAACGCACACCATTTTATTTTCTTACACTGAGTATTGAGCATTCTGGCATATCTGAAAAGGAGTCAACATACAGATAGAGGTGAGTGTAAGGAATCTCATTTCAGATTTTAATTTTAGTTTCAATTTTAAGAGCATTAATACCTCACCCCAGTGACTATACTTTTAACTTAACCCACTGTGGCTGCATTCTCACATTTCAAAACTGACAAATGAATGGGGAGGAGGGGAAGGCTTTATGTAGTGTTGGACTTGGCATAACTCCTTTAAAAGCAACATTACCCATCTCTGGATCTTGGAATGCATTGCAAAGAAGAGAGCCCAGCACATAATTTGGTTCTCCAAATAATTCTTGAACTAATCAAATCAATCTGTGCCTCATAACTCCTCCATCCCCCTCTTGGCTTCCTTGTCTGTTGATTTTACATCTTCTCTTGTTCTGCCCTTGGGTTGACCTTCAAATCTGACCATTTGTCTTCAGGGTCATGACTTTCTGTTCGATCTGTGGCTTACTGTAAGGCGTGGCTATGGCCATCACTTATGTCATCAGTAACCCCCAAAACTGAAGGATGGGTTCCAATCACCCATAATTTCTGTCAGCTTAGATTTAGGATTGCAGACTCAGTTGTGTCCAAGAGCCAGGTAGATAGTGTAGACATGTGGAGTGAACAGTGGGCAGGACAACAGGCAGTTGTGAGGACCGTATCTGGAGCATGCGAGACCTGTATAAAAGGGGGAGTGGTGCTCTGTTCCTTCTCAGTGTTGCTATTCCAGAATGTGTACCCAGAGTGGCTAGGTATTTTCATTAAGAGAAAAGTCAGAAATCTAGACTTTGGGTTGAAATATCTCTATTTCCAAATGTGACAATAAGTTCCTAATTTTAAAAAATTCTATTGCATAGCTGTCAAGGAATTTTTAAATTTGACTGGATATTTGATGGTGTTAAGAAATTATTATTTACATTTTTGCTTAATTTGATATTGGTATTATAGCATGTTTTTTAAAAAATGTCCTTCTAGATGAATGATGCCTTGTGTAAGATCTGCTTCAAAATGGTCCAGAGAGGGGCGCCTGGGTGGTTCAGCGGGTTAAGCATCTGCCTTCGGCTCAGGTCGTGGTCCCAGGGTCCTGGGATCGAGTCCTGCATTGGGCTCCCGACTCAGTGGGGAGTCTGCCTCTCCCCCTGCTCACACTCCCTTCCGTGCTCTCTCTGGCGTGCTCTCTCAAATAAATAAATAAAATCTTTAAAAAAAGAAAATGGTCCAGGGATTTAAGTGGGAAGGTGGATATAAATTAAACAAAAGGTGTAAATAAAGCAACATTGACCATGAGTTGATAATTATTAAGGCTGGATGATGGATGAATATATGTATATTTAAATTTGTGTATGAGGTTTCCACAATAAAGAGTTAGTTAAAAAAATTTAAAAACATGGCCATAGGCCAGATTTGACCTTAGGAGTTGACCTGCTAGAATTGCCTCTGACCCAGAATGTTTCTGTACATGTCCCAATCTATTTATGTTTTCACTCTGTACTATATTTGGTTATAGCATTTTTTAAACTTTGTCACAAACATACTGCTCCAATGCTTTGTGAGCTGTCCCCTCATTCCAGAGTTCTTGAACTTCTTTGAACAAGTGCGTGTTCATCTCACTTATTTGTAAATTTTTAAAAAGATTTTATTTATTTATTTGAGAGAGAGAGAGCGCATGAGCGGTTGGGAGGGGTAGAGGGAGAGGGAGAAGCAGAAGCAGGCTTCCCACTGAGCAGGGACCCCGATGCGGGGCTCCATCCCAGGACCCTGGGATCAAGACCTGAGCCGAAGGCAGACGCTTAAGCGACTGAGCCGCCCAGGCACCCTATTTGTAAATTTTTAAGCCTCCAATCATATTCCCTTGAGCTTTCATTCTTCTAGAAGATTTTTAGTTTCTCATTTTTCTCTCCTCATATAACAGTTCTCAAATTTATCAACATGCTTTTCAGACACCTCTCTCTTTTGATCCATTGTGCTTTTTTTACGGTGTGTGGGATTTTGTGCAAATTTCAAATGTGTCACGTGTTGGGAAGAAAAGAGAGATTTATTTCCCTTTTAATTTTGTCACCCTTCTTACCTAGTTTTCCTTTCTTTTCTTCAGAACATGAATCTGCCCATTTATTCTTCCCTGTTTAGACTGTGAACTCTTTGAGGACAATTATGGTTTGTCACCCCAGTGCTGGGCCCATGGCTGGTGCATAGACAGCCTTTCATTTATTCAGAGATACTTACTGAGCCCCTTACTCTGCGGCAAATTTTTTCTTCTTACTTTTCACTGCTTCAACTCCACTTCTTTCTTGCTAAAGGTGAGGTCTTACTCTTGTGAAAAAGGAGAGTAATAATCCAATTATTCTTTGGGCAATTTCTGTGTTCTTACTCTCAGGTTCTATATGGGCTGACCAGAGACCCATTTATTGACTAGTTTTCTTCCCTCATTTTCTTTCCTCTTCTCCTTCTTAAGCAAACCTCAAGGTGACAGATGAAGGGCTCCTTGGAATTTCTTTTGCTTTTTACCAGTCTTTAATTTTATAACCTGCCTCGCCAAGCTCTCTTCCTTTGTTTTCTTATTCAACAAAGTTTATTGAGCACCTATTATGTGTCAGGCACTGTTCTAGACTGTGAGGATCTGGTAGGAAATAAAACAGACAAAAATCTCTGCCTTAAATTAATGAGGAAGATAGAGAAAAACTGGATTTCAACCCATGAAAAGGATTCAGTAGCTTCTTAAAACCTGTATCTATTCATCAACAATTATGGTATCTTTCATATTTTCTATGCTTGTTTTCTTTTTGAATACATTTATTTAGAGAGAGCTTTTCCCTCTTTTCCTCTTTTCAAGCTCCCATCAAAGTTTTACATATGGTCTCTCTCTCTCTTCATTGAACATGTTAATGGAAATATACTATCCAAGTAGGAAGTGATGGAATAAAATAAAGTTCAGTAATATTAAAATTCATAGCATATCTATAAAAATGTTTCTATTTCACATCCAACACTTTTATTAAGTGTTAAGATACAGTGTTATTTGAATTAACAAAAAATGCTCATTCATGTTAGGAGATAAACAGCCCTTATCCATGTATGCTTCCCACCAGGAATATTAGGCGGGGTTCGATCCTTATCAGTTGTAAAACTGATAAGTATATAACTTTTCCACTGACAGGAGGCCATATTTTGAGGCCAAAGTTAACTGGTGCTAAATTGAATAAAAGCCTTATCTATAGAAACAAACTAGTTAAAAACTATGATGGCATTTAGTCGACTGACCAGCTCTGAAAGTAGTCACATCCAGAGAAAACATCGATCTGTAAAAAATACCTTATCTATTTGTGTTCCAGAAAAAAAGGCAGGCTGGAATCTATGTAGATGATAGCCAGAGACCTGCGCAAAGAGAAAAAATATATAATTTCTTAATACTCCTACTAAATTACATCAGAGCTCTTCCTTTCTATTATTTTGTCGCAAAATGACTCTGCCCAATTTGAGTCAAGCAAGAATGCAGAATAAATTTTATGGATGATTTTTAATTTTTTATTGAGGAGGCTGATAACAGTGAGTTCCTTAAATACACCCTTCTTTTCTATCTTCCCTCCTTCCTTCCCTCTCTCATTGAATGTTTATGTTTTTAAGGTTATCTGATCCTAAAAGGGTGGAATATTTTTAATTCATTTTGCAAGAATGTTTCCATATACATTCTTAAAAATTTTGGATTATTCTTGTAGGACTTTAACACAACACTAAAAATTTGGCATCTGTAAGCATAATTCAACGAAGAATTGTCTTTGCCTTGTTTGAGGACATTTAGTTTTGAAATAACAGCATTAGAGTCTTTTGAAAATAACAGAACATGAACAGAAAATTATTTCCCTTGGAAAAAACTGTAGCTAATTTTTCCTTTGGCTGATTTGCTGCTGAAATCACACATTCGTATAAATGCCAAGCTATACATATGCATATACATATGTATATGGATGAGCACGTGTATGTGTGTGTGTGCGTGCATGCGCGCGCGTGTGTGTGTGTATGTATGTAAAATTCCACTCTACAACCATGGTATAAATTGGAGAATTTGTCTTTTTAAATTAACACTCATTCAAATACAGGTCAGGAAGTAATGCAGAATGTTGGTGTTGCTAGCACATTTCATCCAAGATTTCAATTAATTAAGTTTTACAATTCCCCCATGCAGTGGGCAAATACTATCATTATCTCTGCTTTATTGATGGAAAATCTGAGAGTAAAATCTTGCTCAAGGTCACACAAGATCCAAGCCCTCAGAGCCAAAGTGAAAGGGAAATTTGAGACATCTATTTGATATTTCAGTTGAAGGTAAGTATTTGTTGAATGAATAAAATATACATATTAAATAAAGATCTTGGATCTGAATTGGTCAAAATAGCTCCTCATTTTTTTCCTTTTGAGAAAAATGCCATCAAAACTGTGAATTTAGTTGTATTTCGTTCAGTCTCAAGAGAGTTGATGAGTGCAGAGAAGTCCAGTTGAATTCTCTCAGTGCAGTGTGGGGACTGCAAAAGGGTCCTGCCATTATGGGGTAGGATGCACACTGAATTCTGTAGCCAGAGCTGCATTTCTGCTTGACTTTATTTTGAACCTACAGTTCTAGCTTGCCTCAGTTTTGGTACAGTAAAATTTCCAAGTAACTCAGAACAGATTTGGATATTCCAGACAGAATCACCAGATTGAACGAAAAAGTCTCCTAAAAATTCAAAGAGCTATGGGGACAATTACAGGTTTATACACTTTGAAGTATAATGCATGTCCTGGCCCACTTCTACTCTCAATCCATAAAAACCCAGTGCTTTGTGGCTGCAAGATAGAGAAGGAAGAATTTGGTTTAAATGGATGTTATGAGGTCATTGATACTGTAACTATTTAACTTTTCAATAATCACGAAATGGGTCATCCCTAGGAAATATTCTTGTCCAAAGTTCTTTTCTAATTACGTGGTCTCATTTGTTTCTTTGTGATGAGAGGACCTGCATTCATTAAGCACTTGCTACTTACACAGCAACTGTCTACAACATCATATAGGTCTTACACTAAGTAGGTTTCTAGTTTTAAACCCATTTTACATTTAAAGAAACCAAGGCAGAGAGAGAAAATGATTACCTAAGAACACAGAGCTGTCATGAGATAGAATACAGATTTGCATCTGGTTTGTAGCATTCCACACCCTAAGCCTGCAGAAGTTATCATTGCCCTTGCCAGCAGGCAGATATTAATGTACCCATTTTATGGATTGAGGAAATCAGGGAGGTTAATCGATCTGTTTAAACTCCCGGGTCTCTATTTTCTCCTAACAAAGAACTGACTCTACCAGCTCAGGAACTTGTGGGATGATAAAAATGTGTGCTGACTAGAAGGGTTTTGTATGTATTATTTGTAAAGTGACATGTTCATTGTACAAATAAATAATAATTGAGCTTGAATCAATAGAAATTTAATTTTAAAATACCGGAAGAGAACATTAGGTAAGCATTTTAGACAGAGATCGTAAATTCAAAATTTAGTTTCTAAGGTTCAATTTGGTTATGGAGGGCTTTCCAGCTGTTTTAGTGAATAATACCATCATTTATCTATTTCACCTGCAAATATTTAGAATTTTCAACTGTGTATTCATCATTAAGGGTCATAATAAAAAAAACTTGAAGATACAGACACTCTTGAAGATCTTGAATGTCTTTGGTGATAAAGATCTGCTATCTGGAAAACTGAGTAAGAAGATGCTGTGACTTGCTGTATAGATTTATAGGAAAAGAAAGACCACTGTCAGTTGGCATTAGTTGGAGATGTCTTTATGGAGATCATTGATCTTGAGCTGTGTCTGGAAGGAGTAAGGGAATTGGGAATTGCCGAGAACTAGATGCGGGGCGTATCACTCTACTATTGCAAGGTTTATCATTCATTGCCAGAACACTCGCTTAGTGTCCTCTCTACTCCAGGCACTGTGCTAGGAGCTGGGGATACAGCTGTGAAAATGACACGTAGCTCTGTGCCCTCACGATTGTACAACCTAGAGGAGAAACCAACATTGAACAAGCAATTATTATAAAGTCTGGGCTGTCAGCTCCCAGAGCAAGGGAATTTGCCCTAGCTTGGGAATCAGGGTGGGAGGTGGGAGCAAAACCGCCCCAGGGGAGGGGGAGTGCTCTTTGCTTTGATAAGAGATAAAAAAGTCAAGAGGTATGCTACCTCTGGTTATTGGCAGGGTAATTCAGACACAATAACTTATAATCAGTGGCCATCCTTCCTCTGCCACTCTGGTTATTTCTGAGCAAACTTTTCTGCTCCTTATTGGTGAGTATGTAGAGAGTTCAAGTTAATTTGAAGGTTATCCTGGGAAAAATATTATGAGGGCTCAATTGTTCTCATCACATCTTATTCGGTAGGCACCGCTTGGGGGAGGTGCTCCTGGCACCTGGTGGGATGGGGCCAGGAGGCTACAAAAAATCCTCAATGAACAAGACAGTACCCACCCCCTACTGCCCCTTGAAAGATAATGATCTGGCCCCAAATGTCAACAGTGCAGATGTTGAGAAACTGATTGAGATATATGAAAACTGGGAGCTGAATTCGGGAAATCGGGCAGTTCCCACTGGCCAAAGCTTAGGATATATCCAGATATGGAAAGACATTTCGGTTAGAAGTGTTGGGTTAAACACATCTTATCGTGACGAGTCATGGATGGCAAGTGAGCTCAGGTTGATTGTACTTATTTTAATGAGCAGTGAGGAACATCATTTCCAGTTTCTGGGCATAGCCTGAAGTGTGTGGCGAAAAAGAAGCATATTTTAGAAAGACGCGTCCAGTGACATTGTAGCATGAAAGCAACAGCGGGGCACGTGGAGGTGGGAAATGATCTCAACAGTCTCGATTGGAAGTAGGGAGAGCTTACACTAGAAAAGAGGACAGCAGAGATAGGAAAAAGATAAGGACACATGCCAAGATCCTGTAAAGGCCGTGACTTGAGGATGTGGCTTATGGAAGTTTAGGGAAGGAAAAGAGGCAAGGCTGTGCCAAAGACGAGAACTTGCAAGGTGACCCTGGCCTTCATGAGAAATCGGCACAGCAGGAAGAAGGACTTGGGGGGAGAAAATGAATTTGAGTTGGCGCAAGTTGTAATGGAGACACTGTCAGGCCCTCGAGTTGCATCCCCGGGGCTGGTGCATGCAACTGTGAGTCGGGAGCTCAGAGCCATGACCGGGTCTGGGGACCATGCTAACGTCTTTCTTCCAAGCCAGAGGTCCTAAACTGGCAACCTGCACGCCCCATCTGGACTACAGATGTGTTTTGTTTGGCCCGCCTCGTGTTTTAAAATTCTTTAAAATTTCCAACAACACACATCGAGAGACTGCATATAGAAACCCATCTTTTTAGCTTGTCTTGAAATATCAGAGCATCTGGCCATTCTTGGTTCTCATTTTTGCATGGCAGGAGTCTGAGCTGAGGCTCAGCTGCCCCCTTGAGATGGCATGATGTCTCCTGGCTGCCTCCCAGCAACGCTCCCTGACCTCACCTGGACGTACCCCCCCCCACACACTTCCCCAGAGCATTGACTTTCCCTGCCTCAAATCTGAGTTCGTGATTTACGTGGTTTACATGCTGATTGCATTATTTACTTGTCTTCCTAAGAAGCCTTTCTGGAGACCAGCTCCCTCCACCTTTGTCCATTACCACGTCCTTTCCACCTGCAGCGTTCATTGTGCTTCTGTCTGTACCATCTCCATCTGGGGAGAGGGCTCTTCAGACTGCCTTTCTTCTGCTGTGGATAGGCACGAGTCTCCCCGAACTTGCAAAATGTTCACGAGATCCTACCACCCCTCAGGATCCTTTTCCCTTTAGCTCAATCATTTTGTTGGATGAGTGAATGGCTATATGAGTCGATGAGTCTACTGCTTATTTTTCATTTCTTCGGAAGCCCCATATTCTTGTGAACTGTCCTAACGTGTTTGTCTCTTTCCAGCCTGCTTTTCAAACCCTGTCTCCTACGACTGCCCTCGGAACCACTTAGCTATTTACCTCCACACGAGCTCCCTCGCCCTTCCCCGGAGAATGTAGCACTTGTCCTCAGTGGCAGTAGCTGTGGTTGTCCTGGGAGGTTTGCTCTGCCCAGAATCCCCACCAGCAGCTCATACCTTATCTAAACGGGAATCTGCATGCCTCCTCTGCAAACAATAGCTTCAAACAAGTAAGTCCCTGAACTATCCCCCCACCCAAACCAGATTTCCATCCTAAATCCCTCCTCCAGGGACATGTTAGAGCTGCCACCACACATCCCTGCCTCCATCCTTTTTGCTAAATGTATTGCATTCCTCCAGAAACCTCTCTACCCTTCTTTCTGGTAAATCTAATCCTTACCACAGGAGACAGTGGCAATGTGGTCGTTCTTCTTCATGATTCAAGACCCACTCGTCTGCCATAAATCTTTTCCACCAAGTTCAGTCCTCAGATCTTTCCTTTAAGTCCTACTGCCCTTCTTGTCTGGGATATTCGAATTCACCCATTTTACAGTTCCTAATCATATGACGAGGTTATGAGCTCTCAGTAGACCAGCACCCGATTTTCTACCTCTTTGCCCCTCCCCCCATCAGCATATTTGAAATGCCAAATATGTACATGGCTTTCCATGAATACTTGTAGGCTAAAAAATTATTTGAGGCCACGAAGCCCAAAACTGTTTTAAAACAGAGTTCCACTGCCTTTACATTTAACTAGAAGGAAAGTGGTTTTTGTTCCTTATCTATCTATTGTGCTGTCTTAAAACAGGAATAATAAAATGGACCAAGTACTAATCCAGCAGTCATTCTCAGAAAATTGGGATCTGACACTTTAATTAAGATCATGTAGTAAAGCGTTTGGCCAGAAGATGGTGCAGTGTTCAAGGGATCGGTCCCTCTGAAAGTCAAACTGATTTTAAAACGGCTGAAATTGCAATCCAACCAAGTCTATAAAGAAAGAGAAGAAAGTGATGCCAGTTCAGCTTTGACACCAACCTAGGGCTGAGCAAGTGTCATGCTTTCATGTAGTTTCTTCCTTCTTCCTGCCTAGCATAATGAGCTGGAGAATTCTTCTAATTAGCTAAATATTATTGTACATCAGAGTGGGGCCATGCTTCCTGTACATTCTTATTTGTGTTTTGCCAGCCAAGGGAAAAAAGCTGTCAGAGGCAGGAACAGATGTAAGAAAGGCACAAAACATGCCAAGAAGTCATGGCACTTCTTTACTCTTGGATAAGTCATTTAACTTTGCATATTCTTTATTCTGATATTAGTATGACTCCGTCGAGCCGGTGCGTGTGACTGGGAAAAGCTTTCGTGTGTTGGGGGGGTGGGTGTGTGCGGCGGGCGCGTGTCAAAGTCTCCCCCACCCTCGACAAGGTCCTGTGAGTCGGCTTTAGCGCTCAAGTATCCGCTGTTAAACACCCACTGACCCGGTCTTCTCCTTATTATTTTCCATCCTGCACGGAGCGAGGGCAAAAATATTGCAGATTGCTTCAGTTTCTTAGTGACACGGATTGGAAACTCATTAAAAAAAAAAAAAGGAAGATTCAAAGTTGGTGCTGATCAACCATCTTCTATCAAGTTTGTGTATCATGTACTTGTTCCTTTTTTTTTTTTTTTACCATGTAAAGTCTTCCGAAAATTGAAAACTAATTTATGATCATGTAGTTATTAGCACAATCACAAAAGAGGTCACTGGTCTTTCCTTTAATTTCTGTCACAGGCTGCAGGCCGTATTATGCTAAATCAAGGATACGGGGAGATAATTAACATAGCAACTCTGGCAAGTTTAATAGGTGAGTGATGAACATTGAGAGTTAGGTTTCAGAATTCATGTCTTAATTACCACCGCCAGAGTGTGGTGATGGAGCGGCGCTCCAGCGCATGCGTCACCGTTACCCTCTGTCAGGCCGAGGTTTCTGTGAGTTGTCCGTCAAACTGTTACTAGATCGAGAGACTTCAAGGAGAGCGGGGAAACAAAGTGTCTTGTGTTTTGTTTTAAAAAAACTATGTGAGATATCTTACGCTGTTCCAGCGGGCGGCTCTTCCAGAAGAATCCACTGCACTGGAACGTTCTCACCTGGGACGGTGTTGTCCCCCAGGGCACATTGGACACTGCCGAGAGACATCTTTGGTCTTCACACGCGGGGTTTGGGGAGAGGATGCTGCTGGCCCCTGGAGGGTGGCGGCCCGGGATGCTGCTACAATTCCTAGGACACACCGGACAGGCCCCGCGGCACAGACTTGGCCCCGAATGTCAATGTCAACGTCAATAGCGCTCCGGCTGAGAAACACCGCCCCCCACCATCGACGGTATCGGTGGTGGTTTTACAGCGCTGATTGCCAACAGGTGTCACCACAGCCCCTGTTCTATCAGCGGGGTTGTCAACGAGAGTCCATAAACCCTCCTAACATATGGAATGAAATCCCAACTGCAAAGCTTTTGTGGAAGGCAGTTACATGCTGGTGAGCTGAGGCCTATGCAACCAAAATTGATCAATTACACAAATTAAGCATAGCCCTTAAGGAATTTATTTTATTGGTCTGGACATCTGTTGCAGTATTGTCCAAATCCAAAACTCAAATGGTGCCTCGGGTTGCCAAGTTAGGCAAGAAAATCTAGTAGCTATAAAAGTACAACTGAAAACCCTATATTAATATCACGTCCATCTGCTGAATGTTACATAAATATGCAGACTTTTTATTTTCCTTGGGAATAACATTTATTTTTACTGTGCCCAGTTTGACATTCTTATGACATTCTGTTCAGTTTATTGCATTGTAACTTTAAATGTTTCTTCAAAAAATGCATTTATAATGTTGTTGTTAATCTTTTTTCAAGGGTCTGTACCACCTGTTTAACTTACAGTTAAATAGAGAAGTCCTTTTTCTTATAGGAAGAATGGGAAATCTTTGGACAAAGAGGCTCAGAAAAGATTTTGAGTAACACTTGTGTAGTGTAAAGGGAAATTATATAACAGCCATGAATGCTAATATTCCATCCTGCTCTTTTACAAGTTGAAATGTAATCTCCATTTTAAACTAAATTAGCATCATTTCCAAACAGAGTATCATATTTATATCAGATTTATACAACCACATCAGATTACTATTAACATGTAAAATAGTCTCTTTTATGCTGCGGGGAAAAAATAGATTGAAGAGAATGATTTGATTTCCCCTGTAATGTCAGGGATTTAAATTAATCTGAGTGGACATGTTTAGATTGAGAGTTACTCCGACATTGAAGAAACAGCAGGTAGGGGCGGCTTTACCTTAAGAACCTGTTGTGATCCTGGCACGAAGAAAACCTTGCAGTTATAAAAGTACATCTGAAAATCATGATGTTCCTATCATGTCCATCTGCCGAATGTTAAATAAATATGTTGGTTGGTTATTTAAATATGTTGAGTGGTTAAGCCAACTGGAAAATTATAGGATATGTGTAGGAAAACTTAGAGGACATTTTTGTTCATGTTTTTTCTTCCTTCATTCTCATTTTACGTATTCAGTAAAACACTTTTTGGTAGTCAATTATTGAATGGATTGTAGTCTAATAATAAGATTAGCTAGGATGAGCTGGGAAACTTAAAAAGCAAAAAACTAAAAAAATAAATAAGTCCATAATAAAGCAAACAACACTTGGCACAGACCTCTGGGAGACTTCCTTGTGTTATTTTCTATCTTAAAAGAAAAATGTATATACACAGCATTTTATCAGATTCATTTTAAAGAACATTTGAATTATAAAAGTGGTCCATGCTTGTGATGGGACATTTAAATTATATAAACAAAAAAGATTATTAAAAATAAATAGAGTTGTCTTCATTTTAAAAGAATATACATTGACCCTAAGTTACAAGGTTGTGAGAGTCAAGAAAAGAATAACAATGGATGTTGTGTTTTCTTTACTAGAAAGTCACATTGAATTGATCATCGTTTCTAACAGAATTCTTGTATCCTCCCACTTTTGGAACTAAATAAGTCCCAAATAAACTCACTACAGGGAAACACCTCTCTGATGTTAAAGAAGATAAACACTCAGAAAAATGAAGGAGGTGTCTGAGGGTCTGAATTGGCCATAAAAGCAAGAAGGGCCAGTTATTTGCCATTTATATATTGGCAAACTAAGCCTGTTTGAAATGAGATGAGATGAGGTACTTTTTACAGTTTTGCTTGTACTGGAAAGGGAGGAGCAGAGCTGAGGAATATGGGGTCACCTGTAAAGAATGCTAGGGATTGCCTTAGAAAAATGTGGGATGTGTAACTCGTTCAGGTAGAATGGCATAAAGGAACCTCCTCCAGATACATGTGAGACCTGAACTCACCCCCCCTGCCTTGGCTGCTGTCAGCCCTATTGTCTGGGGCAAATCAGTTACTCCATTGGTGAAATAACCAATATGGAGACTGTCACCAAACAATTTGTGGTGGGGGGAAAAAAAATCTATGGAAATGTGTCCATAGCTTAGCCGTCAGCACTCTATCACTATCTGGGGATCCTTGTGATTTATATTCATGCACCCACTTAAGTAGATGGATGGTTGAGGAGAGGAGGTAACTTGCTTTTGGAGAGATTGACTCTAACTGGCCCAACTAAGAATCTCTCTTTGATTCCCAGTAGTCTTAAAACCAACAGGCATTTTCTTTTCCTGTTAGAGAACTGCTGCATTTATTGAAGTCATAAGCCCGTAGTCTATCTTTAGAACCTTGATGTAATTTCTGAATCACCAACCATTTCTGAGACCACAAGATATTTAAAAATAAGATAAGAAATATTGACTGAGACTCCCTGATGCCTTCAAGGGAAACGAAGATACTGTGGCAGAGGTTTACAGTGGAATTTCTCTCCTGCAGCTCGTGCACATTGAAAATGACATGATCTATCCCAAGGAATAACTTAAGGCCCGATCCACTTAAACAGCTCCAAGTGATTTATCAGAAATGTGCTTATTTGGAACGTTTTGCAGTAACTGCTTATGGGAGGTGGTGGGGTTAACTACCAAAATTGTGCATAACTTGGGTCCTGTGTATGGCAATTAATCAAGAAATTATATTCTTTGACTTTCTAACAACCCACACAGAGGGCTACATCTGTGGTGTGTTTCAAGGGAGCGGGAGAGAGAGGGACAGAGGGATGAAATATTTCTTCTAATAAAATGCTAATGGTTTTGTTTTGGAGAAAAAAATATTGAATTATTGTGGGGTTAGATTTATCTGTATGAGGGTTTCTTGAGTCACAGTCAATAAGTACTTGTGACAGAAAAACAACTATTCTGAGTACCTTCCTCCTGTCCTCTGAAGGACTTCGGGATTATGGCAAGACCCCTCTAATAGTGCGGAAGCAAGAGCAAAGGAAGAAACGCTGTTATGGAAAACTGTGGCATCCACGGCTATTGCTGTGGGCATTTAGTACATGTTCAAGTGTATTATTCACCCAAAGCATGTGGGAATATGTTCATAAAGACAGGGAAAGCATTGCTGTTTATTTGTGGTGTCCTTCGGAGGCATAATTTGTACCTGCTCGGTCACTCCAGGACTCGGGTGTGCACAGCAAAGGTTGCTAGAGAGTGCCCGCTGTCTTTAGGAACCCAGAACTTACAACTCTCCTGGAGGACTACTTGTACAAATTCAGTGGCTGAAAACTTAAAGGAGGTTAACATCACCATAAAGGGGACATTTCCGGCAACCCCAGTAGTTCTGGAATGTCTTTTCGGTCCCCTGGTCCTTTGGGATGTGGTTCACATTGTGAGTCTTAATGTTTTATTTTTCAGTCATTAGCTTTTTAAAAATTACAATTTAACCAACATATAAGGAGCATCTACTTTGTTGCAATACTGGGCGGAAGACAGAAAGATGGAATAATACCTGCCCTCTGCCTTTCAGGATCTTAGAGTGCAGCAAAACAGGCAGAGTTATAAGCAATATTTAGAATGTGGAAAGTGCAATCTTAATGAAATAGTCTGGCTCTGGACACTTACTCCACGCCAGGCACTGCATCATTATTCACTTTCACGGACAAGGGAGCTTTAGTTCGGACAGAGGTTAGATCATGTAGTTAACAAGAGGAGGGGCTGCCGTTTAAAGGAAGCTCTGTGTGGTTCGGGCTCCCATCCACCTTCCACTTCACTCACCTGCTGTGTAGGAAGCACACAGCTGATGTCAATGGCGTGCTCCCCACAAGCCAGACCCTGTGTTAAGGGCTCTGTACCCCTTGCTTCACTTAATCATCACAACATCCCTATGCAGTAGATACCGTTAGCTCCATTTTACAGATTAGCAAACTGAGGCTCTCAGAGACTAAGCGATTTAACTGAGGTTGTGCAGGTAGCGTCCGAGCAGTGATTAGAACGTAGGCTCTCAACCACTAAACTTTACTGTTATGCACTATGAGGGAGACGTTATTTCTGCCTGGGGCAGTGGGTAGGTATAGAGATTGGGGTAAACAAAGTATAAGGCAATCAGAGAAAGTTAGAGACAGTCTTGATCAGGACTTTGAGGATGATAATACTTTCATCACACTTCCCTCTGATCTAAGTAGATTGAGGGATCTATTTTTGAACCTTCCAGAAATTTCTCTTAAAATTTGTAAATCTGAATTTTAGTGAGAATCTATTCAATTTCTTGCATTGTGAAAATGCAACACAATGTCTGGGAATTCAGACTTATAAAACTCATATAGAGGTACTTTTTCTACTTTTTATTTTGAAATAACTGTAGATGTATAAGAAGTTGTAAAAAGTGAAGAGAGGTACCCTATATCCTTAACCCAGCTTCCCCCAATGGTAACATTTTATATAGTCGTTATATGTGTCATAAGCGGGAAATCGACTTTCCCAAAATACTATTAACCAGACTACAGACCTTATGTGGATTTCATCAGTTTTTAGATGCACACTATTGTTTTGTACAGTTTAATGAAATTTTACCACATGTGTAGATTTGTGTAAGTACCAAGAGGTAGTTCTTTTTAATGCTGGCATGAAGAAAAAGGAAAGTAAAATATTTTGAACAGTTGTTTTGTTGGATGGCATTGTTATGTTAGGGATTTACTTTGCCAAATATCCTACTCCTTCAAAATAATTCATGTTTTAATTTCGATGGTGCAAAATTATTATTTGTAGTACAAAAAGGTTACACTTCATAGAAAACAACTCCCTTCAGAGGCTATAAAATGATTCCATCAAAAAAATTAGGTTCCCATAGTTGTATGACTTAAAACTTACCTGTTAGATTTAATTTCAAAACATTTGCAGAAGGAAGTGATGAGCTCTTGGTTTTTCTGTGTATTTCAAATGAATGAGCAGTCAATACCGAACTGAGGTGAATTTTGAAGGACATACATTATATTAACATAGTCTACTGTTCATTGCAATTCTGTGCTTTTTATTTTGTAGCTCTTATTTCTCAGAAGGATATGGAGGTAAAAACCCAAGCTTACAGTATGTTCCCCAAACCCCTAGATGCTTGAGCTTAAAGAAGGGTTAAATTTTAACGAAAACATACCTTCTAGTCAATGTGCTTTAAATTATAATTTTAAAAGCCAATCATTTTCTTTTTTGACTGACATGTGGCATTTTGGAGAAATTTTTAAATCTTCAAAGTCTGTAAGAGATGAATTTGGGGGGCTTGTAGTTACCGTATTTAGAACAGAGAAAAAAAAGGATAGCTCATCATGAAGGGGTTGAATTAAAATCATTTGTAATTATGCATCACAAAGAGACACAATCACAGAACATCCATTTATACGTACATCTGTGCATCTGCTTCTGACCCCAGCTTTCTGGTTTCTGTCCCTTTCTTTACAAAATCTTCAGTTCTGCATAGATGCACACATTAGGAAATTGGGGCTAATGGTTTAGGAATGTGCTAATTAATTCTCGTTATGTCCTGTGAACCGAGAGAAATAAGTGAAAGGTTGTCTGCATACGCATATATACTATGTATATTTTTCCACACTGTTTTTCTTCTGTAGGAAAGTTATGCTGTTTTTTTTTCCTCCTTAGGTTCTCACACACAGTGACAGCTAGCAGCGTCCAAAGTGTTGACATTATGACTTAGAGATGTGATAAAGAGAAATATGAACTGTGTTGTCTGTAAGTAAATGTGGTTCCAGCATTGAGAGAACATACGTAATCAGATACCTGTTCTCCTGGAGTTTCTTAATTTAAGCATCGTGATTCCTAATTAGCAGTTCTATGGCATTTATTGTTACTTTGTCTTTGGTCATCAATGATGATCACCCTTTGCTAAACAAAGATATGTAATCGTGCTAGGGACACTCATGGGTTTTTTTTTTTTTTTTTAAAAGGTTTTAACATTTGATAATAGGTTTTCCAATAGCTTGAAGGGTAGCTTTTAACCTTTCTTTTCCAGCTGAAGTATTTCCTGAGTTCTGTCCAAGCTCTCTATGGTTAAAGAAAAGTCTTTTTGACACTTAATAGACAATGTTGTGGCTTTTTTTCCTTCTTCAGACAAATGTATAGGCATTTAAACTGCTACATTGTACTACTGTAATTGAGACACCTTGCAGAAATGCCAATTATAGGGTGACTTGTGTCAAAAATATTCAGAACAAATTACATTTTACCTAATTTTTTAAAACTTTCAAAGATATCGCTTCCCTTCCTCCTCTCTCTCTCTCTCTCTCTCCCTCCCTCCCTCCTGTTGTTTCTTTTAAATATTAAGCAAACTCTTTGCATTTTCCCATTTTATTCAAGTTGTCCCAGATTTTTTGGGGGGGTTAGCAAACCTCCAGATGTGCTACCCAGATCAAAACAATCAGCAAAGACCAAGGTGTTCTTACTTCCTGAAATGAAAACAAAATAGATGTTCAGAAGGTTCTGTTTCGCTCTGGCTACCAGCTTGGCTGCTTGCTCTCAGAATATTCTTGCTCCCAAGTTAGTTCCAGTTCTGTTTATTCAGCCCTGAGCTTGGTGAACTTTCCAAAGCCATCCTCTTCAAACAACACTTTTTTTTTTTTTTTTCCTGAGCTGCAGTTTATTTTGTGCCCAGTCTTCGTTGCGTGGGTCGCATGAATAATTCTAACACAAAGAAAAACTCTCCTGACCAGTGAGAGAAGGGGGAGGGATCCGAGAATAGAGGTAAAACTTGCAAGTTAATCCAAAAAGCAAAGGGCTTGGGAAAAGAGAGAAAAGGAAAACCAATAGATCAGCAAAGTAAAAAATAAAACCTTTTAGTGAAGATTTCAGTACAAAACAGGTGTCTGATGAAACATGAGCAAAATAAACCAGAACACCCTCAGCATATATGGGCCACATACTTGACACAGATTTTTAACTGCCGGGGTGGTTTCATTTATGAAATAAAGACGTTATTTCTACAAATGAGAATTTAGAGCAAATGTTTACATAGTAAAACCTATGATATCTTGACTGATACTATGAAATGGGGCGACGGCCCATTGAAAATATGTTTAGGTGGGTTACATATAAATTTTTTTGGTTTCCAAAAATGGTTAAAATGATCTTTCACCTCTGTGGAATGTTGGAAGTGGTAGAATTTCTGGTTTTCGTATTGTCCTCAAACTGCTTCACAGGGAATTTCATTTTCAAAAGTTAAAAGAAGGCAGAGGATCTCTACTCTTTGTTTTAAATGTGCCCAGTGCCTAGTCGGAGATGGAAAAAAAAAAAGAGAAGAGCACCGGAGCCCGGGACTCTAGTGGCCAGACTTGGGAGGCACACACTGAGGGCAACTGCATTCATTATGCCATTATAGAGACCTAAATGGTTTCTGACTGCAAATGCGCGGGTCCAGTGTAATGAAACTGTCCTACCCTTGTGGCCTTTGGCATCGGCACATTTCTTTTTGAGGCCGTGTAGAACAAGGGAACAGCTAGTTGAAAAGTGAAATGTTGGGGCACCTGCGTGGCTCAGACGGTTAAGCATCTGCCTTCAGCTCAGGTCATGATCCTAGAGTCCTGGGATCGGGTCCTGCATTGGGCTCCTTGCTCATCGGGGAGTCTGCTTCTCCCTCTCCCTCTGCTCCCACTGTTCTCTCTCTCTCTCTCGCATGCTCACTCTCTCTCTCTCTCAAATAAATAAATAAAATCTTTAAAAAAAATTAAAAAAAAAGAGACGTGAAAAGTTCAAGCCACGAAGAGAAAGGAAATAGATTGTTGTATTTCATTCATTTGTTTATGGAGTGCCCATTATTGGCCAGTTCTGTCTAGCTGGAGGGATACAGTGGTGGTCAAGATGAACAGAGCTCCTGCCCTCATGGAGCTTATAATCTGTCAGAGAGATAAACCAGGGAACCCGTAATAAGAGAGCGTGAAGAGCGGGGAGCTCCCAGAAGCATGGGGTTCTTGCTTTCGCTGGCTTTCGTCTCCTTCCCTCCCTGCTCTCCTCCGTTTTCTCTCTTCCTTTTCTCCCCTCTTTGTTCTTTCCTTTCCCTCTCAAGATTTCTTTTTCCAAACAGAATTCAGCCAAGCTCATTTTTAAAAAGAAAGAGGTGGGAGATTGCAGTGGTTGGAGCCATAGGCTTGGGAGGGTGACCCAGATTGGAATCCTGACTGTGCCGTTAACCACTGAACAATCTTGGCCATGAGAAATTACCTCAGTTTCTTATTTTATTTAAAAAAAAAAAAAAGGTTTAAAAATACTTAGTTCGCAGGAATGCTGTGATGGTTAGACGGCATACTGTAAGTGAAGTCCCTGGCTCAGTTCCTGACACAGAGTGAGTGAGCTGAAATTATTAGCGACTGGCATATTATGATTATTAATTATTACTCTTATTATTTTGCCATTTATGTTCTAGAAGCAAAGTCTGTATTATAAAATAACTAAGAGGGGTGACTGGGTGGCTCAGTCGTTAAGCGTCTGCCTTCAGCTCAGGTCATGATCCCAGGGTCCTGGGATCAAGCCCCTCGTCGGGCTCCCTGCTCGGCGGGAAGCCTGCTTCTCCCTCTCCCACTCCCCCTGCTTGTGTTCCCTCTCTCGCTGTGTCTCTCTCTGTCAAATAAATAAATAAAATCTTTAAAAATAAAATAAAATAAAATAAAATAGCTAAGAAATAGTGAATGATATATTAATCAATTGAAAAATTTTCTCTGAAAAACAACCGACCAGCTTTGATATTATATAACTCCTTATCTCTTGTAATTATTATTATTATTATTTTTTTGCCCATTCACAAAAGCAGGGTTTTGGAATGTTAAAATTAAAAACCATTTTCAATAAACTAGGTTTTTAGATAAACCTTTAAAATCTCTGCCACATTAAATACGATTGCTGTCTTTTCCTCCAAACATTTTGAGGAGTAAGATTGAACCAAATTTCAATTAGCCCATTCGACAGAGAAGTTTGTTAGTATTTACTCTGATTCAACGTGATTGAGACACAACACACTCTTCAGGGTGTCCATACAGAGTCAGATGATAAGATTTTCTTGTGTCTTTTTTTTTTTTCAAGATGTTATTTATTTATTTGACAGAGAGAAACACAGCGAGAGAGGGAACACAAGCAGGGGGAGTGGGAGAGGGAGAAGCAAGGCTTCCCGCTGAGCAGGGAGTCCGATGCGGGGCTCGATCCCAGGACCCTGAGATCCTGACCTGAGCTGAAGGCAGACGCCCAACGACTGAACCACCCAGGCACCCCGATTTTCTTGTGTCTTGTGAAATCAGCCTTACTGTGTTATAGACAACCCCTATAGAGTTGCTGTGTGAATATGTATTTATGGAATTTGATAGCAATACAGGTAAAGTTTAAACATTAAAATTGTTATAATTTTTTTCCTTAATCAGGGTATCTTGTGGCCAGTCTTCATAAGCACTCTTCTATTTCAGAAGGGCTCATACAGCCTTCCCTACATTTGGTCTTCTGCAGAGCATAAGTGTACACAAGGTAAAGATGACGCAGTCATTTATAGAATTTAGATCTCTTTCTCTCTGTTTATAATTGTATGGATGCTCCTGTCACTTCCCCCTGCCCCCCAGGCTAGATGCTTTAAGCATCCCCCCAAATCTCTCTTCCACAAATGGTCCATTTAATCTCCTGTTTTCTATTTTGCCTGCATGGGTCAATGTGCCTGAAATACCTTTCTCTGCTGGATTGAAACATTACTTATCGTGTAGGATCTGATGCCAATGTCATCACTGGTGTGATGTCTTTCCCAATCCCCCTGGGCAGAATAAACTGATCTCTTCTTTGGAGCCCGTGGCTCTTTGTTCTTCGCCCTGGTACAGGAGAGTTGCAGAAGTGAGCGTATTTCCCTGCCCCCCCAAACACCACAAACTCCTAGATGGTGGGGGTCTATGTCTTATTCGCCTTTCCAGAAAACCTGATTCCTGTCTTCAAGGAGTTCCCAGTCCGGGCAGGGAGACAGATACATAAACACGCAATTATACTGCAATTTGGAGAGTGATGTAAAACAATTGTCTAAATTAGTGCACACAGATGAGCACTAATTTACCAAAGAACCCTGCTCTTCTCGTGTAAGAAACAAGCAGTCGGCATGTAGGTGTAGTGTGTTTCTTAAAATAGCAGTGTTTTTTCCCAGTGTTCGTATCAATATTTATATTGGTGCTTGTGCTCTGTAAAAAAACAAAAACTCTCAAATGAAACTGTGATGTACGGCAGGAGCGATATACACCCCTCCAAACCAAATACAGTCTCACTGCAACTTTGCTGTAAGCTAAGACTTTAAGTGCCATTTATTGGTTGAGTTTTGCCCCTCTAAATTGCTCAGTTTGGCACAAGAACTTTAAAAGTATTTATAGTTTAATTGGCATGTGGTTTATTTTTAATTATATTAAAATGACCTGCTTATATTAAAATGACATGCTTTCCAAAACCTCATATTGCCTTAAAAACATTGTTGTAGCAGGGAAAGATTTCAAAATGTTATTCTAAGGAGCAAGGGAAAGGATTTCAGACTAACACACAGTCCATATCTCAGTATTTTTGTTTGTGCAGAGCTCCCAGGACATAGTTATAAAATCGTTTTCTATTTTATATATGGTCAGTGTTTGGGGCTTTGGGAAAAAATTTTTTTTTAAATTACTGTTATTTTTTTGGTACCTGCCTTTTTTTTTTTTTTTTTTAATACTCACTCTGAGTCAAATTACAGCAGGCTCATAACACCATAACCTTTATCCATATATAGCCAGGCAAAGCTTTCTCCTGTTAAGTAGAACTTAGAAATGTTTTAGAGAGGGAAAGCATTGCTATTTTTGAGCAAACTCAGAGAGTTTAGAAGCATTATTTTGAAAAGTGCTTCCTTAAAGTCAGAAAGAACTTAATTAAGTTCCCAGGGTTAATTGTTTCTGAAGTGTTAACATGTCATTTGTCTATTCAAACTCCAAAGCAAATCTAATACGGGATTTAATAACCTGTTTATGTGAATAGAAATTTGGGGTGGGGGTGGCGTGGGAGAAGAGGGGAAAGCTAATAGGGCTTTTACCTAGTTAGTGGGTTTAAGGAAGAATCCTTTCTGTCTTCATTTGAAACAAAAGGCAAATCCTATGTTCAAAACTCCTTCTATTTGGGAGTATAAATTGGGATGACAAGGAAGTTGCGGAACAAAACAGTATTTTTATACTTTGTTCATTTCATATTTATCACTAGCTTGTTTGCTAATTTTCATTTGCAAGAGGCAATTCTTCCAGCTAACTGGGTGCCTCAATGGGCCACTGATTTCTTTGAAGTGACAGTCTGTAAATATGCATAAAAAAGGGATGCAATTAGCGTGTGTGTGGTTCAGTGCAGCCTGATTCCATTGGCAAGTTTACCCACAGTGTTGATAAGCTACATTATCTAGAAAATTGGCCGCTGAAAAACAGCACCTCTGATTGCCAGCAAAGGTTCCAGATAACAGGGTGCTGAAGAGAAATATAATTGAGGTTGAATATATTAACCAAGGTGTCACATGCTCCTTAGAAGCTCTAATTTATCAGCATGTTGGAATTTTTATTAACATTTGGAATGCATTTCTACCACACTAATGAAGTGGAATTGGCAGTTCAGGTTTTGGTTATTGTCATTTCTGAGAAGTTAAATGTAATTTCTCGTTAGACACAGTTATGTAAATATATTTGTTCAGGGGCTAAAAAAATTATACATTTTACAAAATACAAATATGTTGTTAAGAGGCAGTGTGACAAATCAGTGATGGCTGAAGTCTGAAAACCAGCCACGTATTTATGCTGCGTTTTGTACATTACAGCTCTTCTTTGTGGGGGGAGTTCGAGAGAAATGAAGGAAGCTTAATTTTATTAACTCTGCGACGGGCTCACCATTACGAAAAACAGTTAAAATTAGCCACTGTTTTAGTAGGTTAGCTATCCAAAAGGATTTTATGATTAAAATATTTTTTTTAAATGAAAACTTACTTAAATGATAAGGTTGAAGCATTTCTGGAGGATATCTGCTTTTCTTTTCTCCATCCTGTTTGGAAGATCCAAGACTTCTATTCATTTTCTAATTCTGATTAATAGGTTTTGACAAATGTATGTGAGCAATAACCTTAATTTCTATCCATTAGAAATAAACTGAAGTGTGCAACCTGAAATTATTTCAGGTTGCATAAGTGTGTGATAAAACTAGATATTTTTTTAAGGCAAGGGTATGAAAATAACTAACTTTGGGATGATAAAAGAGGAAGAGTCAGAAATAACAGAGGAAACACACAGGCAGCTCATTGGTATATTTCTTAAGTTACGTGGGTGGGTTCAAGGGTATTTCATTATTGTAAGTCTTCCTTATGTATGTGTAACATACACTTGCATGTATCACATATCAAAGAAAAAACATTTTTTTGAAAGAAAATACATCCATTTCTATTGACTCGTAAATTTTGTTCTTCAGGGGAAATGATTATGAGTTGCACCCCAATGGTGTGCTTTGTATTTGTAACAGGCTTAGTATTACTTAATTGTACACATCTCCAACCTCAGGGAATGATGCCAGTAGTTTTCCTCCATGAGTAATAGATATGGTGGTCACAAAGCAATGGTTCCTTAGGATGAATGACCCATGTGAGGCATTTTCCCAGCTTTCCCTTTGCATTCATCCTTTTGCAATTGTCAGCCTTCTTCTGTCCTACAGGGCTCCTAATTTTACTCCTTCTTCTCCTACTCGCTGCCACCACTCCTGGTATCCCCTGACCCAGGTTTTTATCCCTGCTGCAATTCTTCCCATGCATCTTACACCGTCATCCTATAAACTTCCGATCCCTATCATCAATCCCATTATAAGTGCTTGCAGTGGTGGAGGGACAGGGTTGGTGTTTCCTTTGCGAGCAGGAACTTCTGCTTGGAATCGGATTTATTGTGGGGAAGTCTCATGCCTGTTGGACAGGTACTCCTAAGCTCTTGTCAAATTAGACGTTTCTTAGGATGCCTATTATGGGATTTGGTCAACTCTCCCCTTATCATGTGTTTTATTCTTTAGTGTCACGGGTTGGGCAGCTAAAACCCACAATTCCCAGACTCCCTTGCAGGTAGGGTTCTGGAGGAAAATTAGGTTCACACAGGTGCATGGAGGCGCTATGTGGAAGGTCGAAGCAAGGCAGGGGTATTTTCCTGCAGCTTCAGCTGCTGCTGCTGCTGGTAGGATGAGCCTGGAGGTGTTGGGTCTGTTTGCAGCAGGGTTTTTGTGCCGTTCACTGACTTCCTGAAGGCTGAGTGGCAGTGCTAGTGGCCCGGATCCTGGATCATGCCTGTGCCTCTGTATTCTTGAACTCAGCAGTTCTGCGGCTGCCTCCAGAGTGATTCTTTAGATTCTTCAATGAGACGGATGTAGAAGCTCCCTTGACAGACTGGTTGTCTTGCCCGGTTCTTTAGCCCTTCCAACATTTTTGCAAGCTCTTAATTCCATGTGTTAGGTTTCTTGAGGCTCAAGGATTCAGTTTTGACCAATTGAATCTAGATCAGTACATCTGTAAGTCTGGTTCAGGTGCCTCAATAACAGGGCCAGGTTTAGGGCAAGGCAGTAAACGTACCTGGAGCACAAAATGTAAGGAGGCGCTTGCTTTCAGGGCTACAGAAGTGTCTCCTTAAATTTTGTGTCCTTGGTATCTCTCCTGCCTCACCCTAGTGCCGGCCATGCACCATAATTAAATAGCAGATGTTGCTAATTATAAAAATAACTAAATAACATCTATAGCAGGTGTTAGAAAAATATAACCCATGGGCTCAATCTGACCCACCGCCTGTTTTTTTGTCAATAAAGTTTTATTGGAACAGAGCCAGATCCTTCTTTTATGTAATGTCTGTGGCTACTTTCACACGACAGGAGCAGAACCGCGTAGTGGCAACAGGCTGCCAAGCAGAACATGTTTACTATCTGGCCCTTTACAGGAACCTTTTGCTGATTTGTGCCCCATGGCCCTGTGGCCCTGTTGAGATCAACTTCTGCCTCCCCGCTGCGTCTCGGGACGTTGCCCAAGCTTCACGCAGTGATGTGCTGGAGTCCACCGGGGCTGATTAGGTGAGTCTCTGGCCAACTCCACATTCCTGGATCATGTTGCTAGCTCGAAATCAGCCTTCGTTAGGAGTATTTACACCAGGAAAATGGACAAATGCTACATATCAGAGCTTTCTCAGAGACCTGGCAATTAAAGATGTGCTGCCTCTGGAAGTGTCAGATTCTTCTTCAAAATGATGTGATAGATGCACTTAGTGGCCCATCTGGATCCCCAGAGCCAGCATTGCACCTGGCCCCAAGGTGCTGCTATGGACAGCTTATACCTGTGTCCTCCACAGGGGCCGTCAGTGTCTTGTTGCTACAGGGAGTAGACAGGCCCAGCTCCTGTGCTCCAGAACACGACTCAGATCACTGCCAGACTCTGCCTGGGACCACATTCTCCACCGGTTCTTTTAGCTTCATTGGCCTGCCTTGCTCCTTCCACTGAGGGGTGGTTTTAAAGAGCTTGACCCAGGATCTGGATGAGCAGAGAAAAGTATCTACAGCACAAAATTTAAGGATACGTTTCCCATCAAGGTTAAGCAAGTTGCACAACCCCAAGAATGAGTACCCCCTAAAATTTTGTGGCTTAGATGCCCCAATCTCCTTCCCCTGTCTGGGTCCTGCTGGCCCTGGTATGCCACACACGCCTGGATTCCTGCTTTAGGCTCTACTTGTCAGAAATCCCACCTAAAACAAATGGGGGTAATAATGAATCTTTTGTTACCTATTGATTATTTTAATAACTGAGTGAGGTAAGGTATGGAAAGCATTTAGAACAGAAACAATAATGGGCGGGTGGACAGACACATGGGATGGAAAGACGGATTGGACATATAGCTTTTGTACTTCTGTGCATACCATTCTTTCCACCTGAAATGCAGTCTCTGCTTCTATTTGCTTATCCAAATGACACTTCCCCTCAAGACCAATTTTGTCTATAAAACGCTTACTAGTGGCAGCATTCTGAATCATGTACCTTCACTCTAAATTCCACAGCTCTGCGCTTCCAGCTCTGCTGTGGTGTTTTGCCAGATGAATTGTTTGTCCCCCTTCTATTGTGTCCATGCCCTATAACTTGTCATCTATATGGTAAACTTACTTGAATCTATTGACACACATGGTAAAACCAATTTAATAATAGGGCAACAATTATCCTGAAGAGCAGTTTTTTAAAAAACCGAACTGATGGCTTTGGAAATGTGGTTCTTGTGTTTCCTACCAAGTATAAGGATCACCCGGAGTGCACAGCTCATGAGGGGGATGTTTGAATAGAGTCAACTTGTACTGCCTACAATATTTGTTTCTTAGACTTTCAACAGATTTTAATGGCTATATATTGGTAGATTCGCCGCCCCCCCCCCCCACATACATACTATTTTAGCTAGTTTGTAAGTACTATTGTGGTCTATCCCAGCATCCCGTTTACTTTAATCATGGTTCTCATCACTGCTTATGCTTTTCTAGTTGGTTAATTTAGTGGAAACCATCTTTGTCCCTAACGAGGTTCTAAGTTCCATGAAGGCAGGCTCTTGGCTCTTCCTGCCCGTTGTCTCTTGCCAGCCTGGCACCAGACTGGCACACAGAGAACATATGTTTACTGTGACCGACACAACGAATGAAATGTGTTAACTCTGGAGCTATAGTACTAGAGTGTAGGCTTAAGAAAGATTTTTAAGGTGAGTAAACGAAGGAAGTCACTTAAAGAAATTCACCAGCATTGGTCCTATGAGTCCAGGAGCTTCTCTCGTTTGAGCTGGATAAATCCTGTACTTTTTTACAAAGTGCAAATGTATTTTCATGTGTCTTTTCCCTGAAATTAGAACTTATGTGAAAAAATATAGAAACGATGCGATGTCTAAAATTGCAATTGTGCATCACAAATTATTTACTCCAGGTACATTCAAGTTGTGAGAAGAATGAATTTCAGGTAAGGATTATAGCTGAAATGATGAGGGGGACACTCAGATGGCTTTAGGGGTGGACACAAAGAGAGATGGGTCCACCCCATTGTTTTGCTGTGAGGGTACAATGCTGTCAGAGTCTGGGTGGCCTGTAATCTCAGCGCAAGTGCAGGTAGCTGGTATTTGAAGGTGTCACCCGTGCTGGTGTTGGCCATGTTTGCAAACTGGGGTCCTTACAACCCTAGCTGGGTCCTAAGAGCCTCCCTGAGAGGCTGCATCGTGGTGTGGTGGTGGAGGGCCAGAGTGGACAAGGCAGGTGGGAGGCAGGAGACCCACCCTGGCTTATATGAGAACAAGGCTGCTTCCATCTGTTAAGAATGTAATGGGCACTTGCTTAAAATTTAATTTAAAATTGCTTAAAACACACAAAAATGCTTAAAATTTAATTTAAAAACGTACTGAGAATTAAATTAGAATCCCCAAATCAGAACATGTTGACACTTGTACTCTTTCCAGAGGATTGAGGTAGTTTAACTTTCTGGGCAGACAACCTCAGTCTATTAGGTTATTGCTTTGGTATTCACAAAACAGTATCAAAATAAATATCCCTCACTAAAATACACAGAAACATTCGAATTCCCTTATGCCTAATAGAGAAGTGGTGTTTAGTAAGTACTTCGTGTGAACTTCTTTTGATAGTAGAAAAAATAAGTGGCTTAACTTTTGACTTCACGATCTTTTTGCTTCCATGGCTAACAAGATCGTGTTATGGCCAGTATGTTGTGCCCCAGTATCCACCCACCTTTGTATCCATGGCCCCTAACGACCCTGTTCCTGACCCAAAAGTCCATTCATCCATCAAACATTTATTGCACTTCTATTATATGCCACACATGGGATCTAAGGCTAGACAGATTACTAAAGATGTACCAGCTTCCTGCTCTCATGAAGCTTACACTCTCCTGGAAGAAATGGAGTCCAAGCAAATAATTATACAACAAACATTTTGATAGGGTTGTGATTAGTAATAGTTAAAAAAAAAAGGTCCAGTGTCTTTTTTTTTATTAAAGATTTTATTTATTTATTTGACAGAGAGAGACAGCGAGGGAGGGGACACAAGCAGGGGTAGTGGGAGAGGGAGAAGCAGGCTTCCCGCTGGGCAGGGAGCCCGATGAGGGTCTCGATCCCAGAACCCTGGGATCATGACCTGAGCCGAAGGCAGATGCTTAACCAACTGAGCCACCCAGGCACCCCAAGGTCCAGTGTCTTTAAGACCATTTATCAGAAGGGGCTAACCTCGGCCAGGGGTGCAAGACAGTGGGGAGGGAGCTACTCAGCAAAAATGATACTTAGTGGTATTTAAATAAAAGTGAAGGATAAACAGGTCTTGGGCTACAAGTTGCTGGGTAAGGTGGTTTGGGGAGGAATCATGGCTAGTTACTTCTCTGCCTGTCTTCTTTGGAAAACATGCCCTTGAACCACCTTGTTTTCTGGTCCTTTTCTTGCCTTCACACACACTCACACGTGCTTACAGGAAGCAGCATGGTCAGTGGGGAAAAATGTGGAGAAATGCAAACCTGTGTTTGAATCCCAGCTCTGCTGCTTCCTGAGCTGTGCATTCTTGGGCAGTTTTCTTATTTTCTCTGAACTTTATTTGTTAAACACAACCCTCCATGGAGGATCAGCAATCCCCCTCCTACAGGCAAACTCTGCTCTAGCATCTCTTTGTACTGACTTTGCTGTATATCATTTCCAGTTCCTAATAACCCTATGAGGTAGGTGCTGTTGCTATCTCCATTTCTCAGATGTGAAAACTGAGGCAAACAGGTTAGCTCTCTTGCTCAAGATCACATTGGCTGTCAAGTGTTGGAGCTAAGATTCAAATCTAGACAGTGCCTGGGTCTGTGTACTTGGGTACTAACCCTTGATGTGTAAAGCAGCTGGCCAAGTGAGCACCCGAAGGGAGCTGAGATAATCTTAAAAAAAAAAAAAAAAGGTTTATTTATTGATTTTAGAGAGACAGAAAGTGAGCGGGAGGAGGGGCAGAGGGAGAGAGAGAGAGAGAGAGAATCCTCAAGTAGACTCCCTGCAGAGCATGGAGCCTGGCGCGGGGCTTGATCCCAGGACCCTGACATCATGACCTGAGCCAAAACCAAGAGTTGGCTGCCAAATCAAATGAGCCACCCTGGTGCCCCAAGAAGCTGAAATAATCATCTCTCTCCCCTTGATTCTAGGCAAGTCTAGGACCCCGAAGGCCTTTATTGATCTATGGAATTACTCAGGGGCACATGACTTACTGGAAGAAGAAGCATTCACTTTTACTAAAGAGCTCAGGATTCCAAGTATTTGCCAGAATTGGTTGTCTTGAAAGGCTTTTATTGTTTGCCATTTGGTTTTCATTCTGAAACCACATGTGACCGTAACTTACATACTTGTGGAGGGATATCATTACTCCAAAACTTCAAGTCTACATGTCAGTTCCCTCTCTTTACAGCAAGTGCTGTGGGTCATTTCTCTTCTTGTTTAAGATGAGAACTCTAGAAAGTCATTTTCATCCACAGATTTTATGTTGCCTACAGCCATGACTTCCCTCCACTCAGGGAAGGGCTGGAGTTCTCCAGCCCCACCTCATCCTGCCAAATCTAGCAACTCCCCACCTCCAAAGACAGCAGGAGGACCTTCAGTGATGAATGATGAGCTGTCCTCCCACAATTGCTGGGGTTTCCATGGCTGCTGTTTGGTGCTGTGGGCATCAGGAAAGAGATGTGCTTCGATGAGGTGCAGACTAGGATTGTTCTTGCTCTCCTTCACCCAAACCTAATCCGGCTAAGTGCTACAAACCCCTCAGATGTTGGTTCTGCATGTTGTTTGGAATATAATATATAACCTCTCTTCCCTGAATAAATCAGTTCTACTATAAACTGTCATCTCATCTTTACTTAAACTTCTTGTATTTATTACCCAGTATCTACTACTTACCATCCATCTATCCATCCATCCATTCATCCATCCATCCTTTTGTACGATTAATTTTGATGTCTTTCCAGTGAAATTGTAAGCTACATCCCAAGTAGGAGCTCTATTGGTTGAATGAATGAATGAATGCATGAATGAATGAGTGGAGATGAAACACACTTATGTAGGTATCTTTTCTACTGTTCGGCCATTTCATTAATTCATGCATAACTGGAATCCCAACCACAGAGCTTCATATTTGCTAGGTGATACACCAGCACATGCTCTTCAAGTGTATTTCTGTTCCCTGTCACACCCTTCCACCTTGATACTTCTCCATCAGCTTGTTTGTTATATGCCTCTTTCTCACTTTTTGTGGGGCTCCTCAGTATGGGATCAATAAACAAACCTCAGTGGGGCCCTCAGGAATTCACCCAAACCATTTTGCCTAAAGATTATTTATTAGGGGTTACCTCTTGCCTGCTGCAGCCTTTCCTAGAATCATGTAAGGGTAAAGTGGAGAACAAGAATGGATTTGAAACGGAAACCACCATTGCAACTGACACTAATTAACAGAGCTGAGAAAATCTTTCATTAGGAGCATTTAAATCGTGTAGCCTGGTTCTACTTAGAATGGAAAAAAAAAAAAAAAGTGGCCTGTGAACCATTTAATGAAATTTGAAGAGATTATTTTCTTTCCTTTTTTTCTCAGATAATACATTGGGATCAGAGAAGTTATATTTGTTCAGAAGTAGGGTAACAGAAGAGGGGTACAAGGCCCACTGCCTTCATGTCTGTCCCCACGTCCCCTGGTCCCTGTCCCCTGTGCTGTGCTGCTTAACTAGGCAGCTCCCTGCATGCATGACAGAACTTTCCTTGTTACTTCTGTATTTTTCAATTCCATATCCCCAACCGTGAGACTTTTAGCTTATCACTTACAAAACAATAGCAACAACTACAAACAATAGCAACAACTACAAATGTGAATTCTAAGCACATTACAGGAATTGTTTTATTAAATCTACAAACAACTCTATGAGGTAAGTACAACTATTATCTCCAATTCACAGATGGAAATTGAACCATAGCCGAGTTAACCAAGTTGTTAAATTGATAAATTAATGAATCTGTAGCAGTGGGTTACAAATTAATCCCTTCTGGTCAAAGTGTGTGCATTATCATAGCATGTGTTTGAGAATAAAATGTCTTACCTCAAGAATGGGTTGGGAGTGGGGGGAGTGATGTCTGGGAAGGAGTCAGTGAGGGAGTAGGGAAGAAGGTTAGTTACCATGTCTAATAAAAGAGATCAAGAGTTCATATCCAGAGGTGGCATGGCTTCAGATGCCTCTCAAATCAAACCACGGAGTAGGTACCCTTTCCAACTATGAGATCAAGAGTCAGACGCTTAACTGACTGAGCTACTCAGGGGCCCTTCCCTTTCCAAATTTTATAAGTAAATTCTACATTGCTTCTTAATTTTGAAGAGTAAAGTGCTCATTGTTAAAATTTTAACAAGCATAATATGATCATTGTTAATGGACCCAATTTAAGCCCAAGGAATGTTGTCTCAGCTCCTTTAAAGTCATAACACAGTTACTATTAATCCCTCAATCTAGTTCCTCCAAATAAGGGAAGGACTAACATGACTGGCATAGCAATGGGACAAGTTCTCTTACACTGAACAGAGATAGTCTTTTAAAGAAGTCATAAACCGGTCACCTCATGAAACCACAGACCTGGTCCATGGCTCCAGGCTTTCTGTTTAAGGGATAAAACAATATTCCGAGGTCTAGGTTGCTTATGAATGTCTAAGAATTGACTCAAGTTTTCTTAAAAGCATCTCTTTTCAAGTAAGCATTTATCATGGCAGTTGTATTATTTCCAAAAAACCTTCCAAGAGATTGTTATGGGATGTAGTAGGTCAGTTCAACAAAAGGTCAACCTGTTATCACAAAGAAAAACATTGAGGGAAGCAAACTTTGATACTGACAAAGAAAATCTCCTCCTGAATCTATCTTTGGGACCACGGCTTTCCATCCTCATCTCACATCTCCATATGTTATGGTTATACTTGACGGTTCTGTTCTGTGGACTCATGGCTGTCCTCTGTGGGTGCACCAATCCCTTTATCTTATGCTTCCAGTGTGAAAATTCTTTCCCCTTATTTAAACCAAGACAAATTTGAGTGTTTTCGAAAGGATCTGTTACTCAGAAACTGAAGTGGAAGAAAATCGTACTAAGTCAGGGAACAGAGCTCGTCCTGCCCAGAATCTTATCCTAGCATAGTTGAGGTCTTGCTACCTATTGACTTGGCTGATGAAGCTTACTGGGTACCCTGCCCTGGTTTCTTTTGCCACATTCAGCCCTGTATGGTTTGGATGCTAGAAAAAGAAGCTCAGACTTCCAGCCTGAAGTAGGTTTTGGTTGGAAGTTTTCTCAGGCCTGATGAGATTTTTCTGTCCTTTCTAGAAACAGCTTCTTATAATTCTATAAATGTAGGCTCCCAAGTCCTGGACTATGTCATTCTTGAGTTCTTTCAAACGTCCTTGTTTGAGAAGCCTTCCCATATAATTGGTTCTTGTGATGATTAGAATTAGTTCTGATGGCAGAGTTCACATTGGTTGAGCACCTTCTGCATGCCAAGCAATGGCCTCAGTGTTTTACACATTTGGGGCCTCATTCATTTCATCCCCATGACAATCCCATAGGCCTTTATTAGTCCCGTTTATCTGAGGAGGAAAATTGAGGCTTAGAAAAGGTCAAGTAACTTGCCCAAGGTTACAGAGCTCATGGTTGAGCTTTGATTCAGGGCCATAGCTGTGTGAGAAGTCCGTGTACCATACTTCCACTCTCTCTGAGCCCAAGAGATTCCCTTTCTGAGCCTTAGGCCATCCTTAATTGGCCTTAAGCCTTTCTTTTGGAAAACAGAGAGTTTACTACACTGAAATTTTCTTGCCTAGATCTCTGCCATGTTCTGTTTCTTAGAAATGTTCCTAGTGGCCGCTGGTAGAAGGATAGTCCCTTACTTTGGCCAAGTTGGTCAAGCGCTACTTCTCAGCCTCTGACCTTGGCTTGCTAGCTTTGGACCCTAAGTTGTTGTCCAGGGTGACCAATTCCCAGCTGACAATCATATCTGCAGATAAACATTAGTTTATTTAATTTGATGGGAAATGATCTTAGAAAATTTCCCAATAGATACAAGTGTATTTTATAGGAGAACCAGCCAGTACTGTGCAACTTGGAACTATATTCCTGCCATCCTGGAGATCTTCACCTAAGACCTTTTCCTCTGAATGTACCCATAGGCATAAAATAGACCCCAAATTTGAGAAGAAGTAGCCTGATTGACTCAGTAGTCTTGTGGATCTCTTCCACGCAGAGCCTACTGATGTTCTCATTAGCAGAGATGACACCTGAGTTATTTCCCCACTCAGTTAAGCATGGGAGAGAAGAGAAAGGTGGCTTTCCTATTTAAGAAATGGAGTGGGCTGGGAAGGCATCATCTTTGTTATTTATCATCCAAACTGCCTAAGGCTTGGAGAAATGTGCCAGGAGTGATTAAAAAAAAAAATCACAGACACGTCAGTTCTCCAGACCCTCACTGTCTATGGCAGGCACACTAAGGCAGGTCATAACTCAGAAAGAGGGCAGCATGTTCACAGATGTAGGCATGATTAGTGTATTACAGAGAAGGCCAAGAAACACAACCCACTTTGATGTAAATTAAAATGTAAATTGGCTTATATAACTGAGAAATCTAGGAGATAGCATTGCTTCAGGCATGGCTGAATCCAGGCACTTGAATATTGATAGAAAAATTTGCTTTCTTCTCTATTTTCCGTCTGCTCTCCTCTCTGTGATGGCTTAATTTGCAGGTAGGTTCTCTTCCCTTAAAGTCTCCAAATGTTCTAGGCTTGTAGTCTAGAATGGGAGCAACCTATGATAAAGACAGCTTCTCCTTTCCAATGCTTCCAGTGGACATCAAACAGGAGTCTGGCTTGGGTTGCATGCCAGTTCCTGAACCTGTCTCTTTGGTCAGGTTAATAAGTGCTCTGATTGATCAAACCTGGTGCCGACACCCAATCTTGGGAGCAAGTTAGTCCTACCAAGTAAGCCACAGAGAACTGATAAGAGATGGTTTTGAAGGAACACTGTGATAATATTACAATCAAGGGGAGGAAGGCAAATATAACAGATGTTTGCCACGGTGCATCTGTCATGGAATTAAGACAGTAACTAGGGTACAAGGCAAGGCTTACCGTGCAGATCAAAATGACAGAAAGTCTCATGTATAGATTGGCTCTTCTCTGTTAAATTCGGGAGGCTCTGTGGAGAAGAAGACCACAGATGTGATGTGTACTTGGTCCGGGTGGGCCATTGTGGTTCAATTGATGAGCCTCTGTTTCCTCTTTTTTGAAACTGTGGGTGACGATATCTCTACAGTAGTTTCATTGTGAATATCAAAAGGTCATATTCACAGATTAGGTGCCAAACGATTCCACGTTGCCATAGTAGTTTTGTATTCACAAATCTGCAAACATCTTCATGGCATATGATTCTTGCTGTCCAATGGAGTAGAGATGCTAGGGAAATAAAGCGAACCCTTCAGATTTCAGATGAGAGTTACTGCTGATAGAGACCGGGAGGTCGGTGCTGGGTGGGGCAAGTAGGAACCTTCCCTGGCTAGACGCTTGTTTTCACTCACAAACCTCCTGAGGAGATCCAAGTTTGTGCCTCAGCAAAAAAGACAAGCAGACCCTCGGGGCCGCTGAGAAAGAGTCAAAATAGAAGTTGCTAAATTTAAAAATAGGTCTCCTCTGCACTGAAGTGGGGCAATAAAAGAGGATGCTTGAAAAAACAAACCGCTTGCTATCGAGGCTTCTTTGAGAACGTATGCTTTTTGCATCTGAGTTCTATTCCAGCCTTGTTCCTGGAAGGCTCCTTTATTTGGGAGTCTCTCAAAGAGACCAGAAAAGAAGACCTTTATTAAAGAGAGCTGATAGGTATGTGGTGAAAAGCAGTAACAAGAAGCGAATTGTCATTTATTAATCCGCGTACACTCTGCGTCAGGTTCTAAGGGCTTAATACGCAACACCGCACTGTCACAACTCTCTGAGGTAGGCACAGTTATCATCCCCAATTTATGGATAAGGAGACTGAGTTAAACAGAGGCACAGTAATTTTGCTGAGGTTTTTCAGCTGGGGAATGATGAAGTTTGGATTCAAACGCAGAAAGCCTGGGCTTCCAGCTGCTTCACTGTCCTAGGGCCGGGCAGACAGGGTGGGGTGGGGCTCCTAGTACGAGGAACCACCAGTAACGTTGGGACCGTGGCTCGCTTATATGGGAAATGCCGGTAAGAATACCACCTACTCCTGGGGCGCCTGGGTGGCTCAGTCTGTTAAGCGTCCGACTCTTGATCTCTGCTCAGGTCTATGATCTCAGGGTCTTGAGCTCAGGTTTGTGAAGCCTACTTAAAAAAAAAAAAAGAAAAGAACACCACCTATCCCTTTGGATTATTTTGAGGGATGATAAGGTGATGGTCAGGTGCACCTTTTACTCCCATGGGTCAATCTTCATGGGCAGAGTGTGGGTCTCCATTTTCCTCAGCCCTGTAACTCCCTTGAGGCCCCACTTGGGCCTCCTTTGATGGATTAAATGTTCCTATTAAGCAGATGGCTGGGTGGATGTCCCTGTCTTTGCTGGCCTTACTTTTCTTGAGTGATTTCCTATGGTAGGAAGGGAGTATCCCATAATAATGAAAAATTGACAGGAGCTATTGATTAAATTCTTTTCTAGCCTCTTTTCTTTGACTTCCCCCCATTAGTTAAATATGAACACCTCAGAGATAAATGTAAAGAGGTGAAGGGAGGTGAGCTGGCGTAGGGCTGCCTTCTGTCTTTTTAAGAACAAAATATTATTATTTTGTTTTGTTTTGTTAAAGTCCTATCTTCCTAAAAGATCAAGGGAAGGGAGAAAAGTTTACCCAATTACTGGCAATAAATTATTTTCTTTTCTCGGGGACATATGAAAGCTTATTCTGGCAAATACCATCTGAGAAATGTTCTTTTTATTTTGGTGGCACAGCAGCTCCAGAAAATAGGTTAATTGGTTCAGAGACTTGCTCTTACTGTTAATGGCATTTAGCTTGTGAAATTGAACAACTGCATCTCAAGACAGAATGTTCATAAAATCGATATTCTGGTTGCTAAGTGTGTGTTTTTAAGATATAGTTTGAATTAATTTATTCAAAGCCAGCTGGTGCTGTTCCCAATATAACCTCTAGGAGGAAACCTCAACCCATGTTGTGCCTTAAAATAATCGGGTTTTCCGTGTTCTCTCTCTATTCAACTTTCATATTGTATCTAAGTTAGTACTTTTGATATTTCTAAGTTTTTTTTTTTAACATTTATGTAGAACACCACATAATTGCAGGAAAGATAATAGTCACATACCCTAGGGCCTACTGTACACTTATGTTAAAAGTACAGCTTTTATTGGCAACTAAAGTAATAACCTTTCCGTGTCAAATTGCTTTAAATTAAACTTAAAAAAAAAAAAAAAAACACTGGCTGATACCCACACTTAGTAATTGTCAAGCATTAGCATAATGTGGAATGCTAAAGCTGCCTAAATCTTAGGTTTAAAAATAATTATTTACTTAGATAAATTTTGTATGCAGTGCCATATTATTAGAAATCCTTTTTTACCCTTCTAAAAACGCCAGATCAATGTATGTGTTAATATTATGCTTAGGCTTGCCATGTAAGTGGAACTGTAACTTACGTTAGCCTCAGAGAAAGGGGTCTCATTTAATCTCTGCTCATCCATCCATCACGGGCCACATACAAATGGGGCGAATCGACACTTTGGATGGCTTCTCGTATTGTTCCTTGTGTTAGGTGACCTAACACGTGACCTCAGGGGGGAAAATGTACAAGTCTATTTTTGATGAGGCTGCAACATGGCCCAGCCTGCATAATTTCCACCCATTTCTAAGGCACTTGGGAGATGAGGATCCTAAATGATGGTGTGTGTGAAGCCCTCAGGCGGAGGTCGCAGCCGCCTTTCCCACTAATGCGCTTGTATTTCCCGGATCTCTCTGTGCTCAGCCGTAGAGCTTTCAATTAAAACCAGCCGCCAGTGATTTTACAGTGGTGGGATGCACTTGGTTTTGCAAAGTCTGTCCAGAGATTGGGTCCCACCTGAGCACACCTGCCAGCTAAAGCCAGGACAGTTTTTGTCAACTTTTATGGTACTTTGCTGATTTGAAGTAGAAATTCATTGATAGGGATTGACTTCCTGTTGTTCACTGATGTCACAAAATCCTGATCCTCACCTTGAACAACTACCTTCCAAATTTATGGATAAAGCATCTTGAAAGTAAGCACTTTGATATTGAAGAATGTACAGCCTGAGAAGCACGTTGCCTTCCATAGGAGTGTCATGCAATTGAAAAGTCTGGCAAGGTCCACGGTGGGGAGCAACATGCAAATATTTGGTAATGTTACCAGAAACCAGAGACTCAGAGGACGAGCACATGATACATGCTGGAAGGAGCAGCCTTCAACATTCTAAACTGTATTCTTCTAAAGTCAGAAGATGTGCATTCAAAGATAGCTTACATCCATGCACATGCAGGATTATCAAGAGAATAATATTCTCTCAATAATGTTGGATTCAATCTTTACTTGAACTCCAGTTGCCTGCATTTTGGGATGCCTTCTTTCATTTCATGGAAGAAGTGAAAGAGACTAGACTTTTTCCACTTTTTCCTCATTGAGCCGGAGACCATAATGTCTAGGATGAGCGTAAAAATAAGGAACTGAAGATCTGGCTTCGGGACCTGTGTCTCTACTCTGCTGGTTAGCTTTGTTTGGGAGATGAAGCTCTCTTGATCTCAGTTTTCTCATGTGCCAAGTAATACCTGTTTTGAAATTAAGCAATGAAGTGAAAAGAGATTAGTTGATGTTTTCAAAGATGATGCTTCTTCAAAGCTGTATGTTCATTTTTCATGTATTTCACTTTCCTCCAAACGTGCCCTCTTTATTCCCTCCTCTGGATCATCGCTTGGTTTGTTTTTCTCCTGCAACAACCTCTACTTTCCATTTGATCCTCTTTCTCCATCCAGTGCTTGTTTTCCTCTTACAGTTCTCTCATTGCCTTAGAATCCTGCAATATGATCATCTCTACTACATCCTTTCTCATTTTACGGTATTCTGCTTTGTACTGTTGAGCTTTTAAAACTGAGCTTTAACACTGCTAGTCATTGTCCCACCCAAGGAGGAAGTCTTTTTTTTTTTTGGTCCCCAAGCTCAGATCTTGCAGAGATTCATTTTGCATTCTGTTCAGCATTGATTGCATCACGGAGCACAGAGTAGGTGCCTCATACACACCGGATTCATTGCTTTTGCCTTGCAGGGGCCTGTTCATTTAGCGTCTCCTCTGATTCTTTCCTAAATGCAGATGCGCCTTTGTGTATAGATCAGACTGTGGCTCCTTTCATCTGTGGAAGGGGACCTGAGAGGCAAATGTAGTGATTTGCTTTATTAAGTTCTTAGGCAGAGGTCTCTGGGTGTATTATCTGGTGTTTTTTCCACCAGATCTGTGTTCCTCAAATTTATTTCCGCAGATTTGTGCCAGAGCTCCCCAGGGGGCCTGTCTCGGGGATCAGAACAGCAAGAACATTGAGAAGGTCAAGGGATGTGAGTGGTCAGGGGCATGGCAGGATATCTTGCTGATGCTCCTATTACAAGCCTTCATTTTTACTGAGTCTCTTCCCCTGGAGTGTGAAGCTCTTTTAGCCAAGGGCTGTCTTTTCTCTACCTTCCATGTTCTCACTTTTTTCCTGAATATCACCAGACAGGACATAATCATAATCATGAACATTTATAAAGAACATACTCTATTCAGGCAGTGTGTGGAACATTTGGGTATCACTTCCCTCAACCCTCACAACAACTTTATGGGTAGCTATGATTATACCCATTGTGTAGATAAGGAAATTGAGGCCAGCAAAAACTAAATGGAGCTGGAGAAAAGCTCTGGACTGGCCATAAGCCTCTAGAGGATCATGTTACCTTGGGCTGCCACTGGCTTGGGTTGTGGATCTTTTTGTCTGGCTTGGAAGATGGCTTAGTTATTTGGGGACAACTAGACAACAAGATAGCATGCTTTGTGCTAGATCTCTGCCATCACCATCTTCAGAATGAAAGAAACTTAGTTTCGTATTTACAGGGTGGACTCTGGGCTCCTCTCCGAGTGACATTCAGGACTGTCCTGTCAACTGGATGCCAGGGTGGGGCTTGGGGTCTGGTGCACGCAGGAGTCCTGGGCAGCTGTGGAAGGAAGGAGTGAGATTTGCGGAATTCTGTGCAGCTCATGTGGTGGGGCGGACTGGGCAGATCCCTTTGGTGCTCTAGTTTGGCGACGCAAACTGAGACTTGGATATATTTCTGCAGAGAGTTTTTGAAATGATGCCTGGAGCAAAACTATATTAGCCCATTCATTAAAAAAAAATCTGTTTTCTAAAACCAAAGCTATTTGATTTTTAAATGAGTGATTGAAGTCCTCAGTCAAAGCCCCTAGGTGCCTCTGAGGGATGTTTTGCAACCCCTAACCTTCTGTAGCACGTTTTCTATGTTTTATGTTGTGATATATGGGGAAACCACAAACCTGACTCCAGGGGCCAACTTTCCTGAGGCGCTGACTTTGACTTTGGAAATCATATAACCATCAGCCTGCAATTGGTGTGTGTTATATAAAATTCAAGCTGTGCACGGCTGAAACCTATGAGTCATCTGTCTTTGAACTCTCCCTCACTTCCCCTTATCCAAGCTCGGTAGATTTTCATCTCCTAAACATCTCCTGGTTGCGCCTGCTTCTCTTCCTCACCACCTCCTCCTTCGTTGAGGCCACTGCCATTGTCTCCTGCCTGAACTAATCTAATAGCCTCAGACATCTATTCGTGCATCTTTCAATCTGTTTTCTTTTCGAATCTGCGGTGATAGTTTCAGATGCAGACATGCTCATGTGAGCGTCCTGCTCCCTCTCATCCCCGTTGAATACTTCCAGTGGCATTCCATCCATTGCGCTTAAGATGAAGACACAGCTCCTTAACACGGTCCACAACACCTTAACATGGTATGTTGTCTGGTGCCTTGGATCTAATCTCTCCCCGTGCCTCAGCCCCATTCCCAATGTCTGCCTTATTTTATTCCCTCTGCCTCAGGCGGTTTCTGCCTGCCAAAGGGCCATGGCCTTTGCTATTCTTGCTCCCTGGAATGCCTGCCTCTCTCTAGTAAACTCTTACTAGTCATCGTTCAGATTTCAGCTCAGGTGTCTCTTATGGCCTGGGTGGGTTAACTCCCCCATTATAGCCTCTTTCAAGACCACATAACTTTTCCGTGTAGAACTCATCACAGTACACATTTTGCATTTGTTTGTGTGATTATAACATCACGGTTAAGAAGTAGGCTCATCGTCCAGCCTTACCAATGACTAGAAACGAGATGCTGGGCAGTCACTCAGTTTCTCCTGGCCTCAGTTTGCTCACTTTATAAAATGTGGACAGTGATAGGTCCTAGGGGTTCTTGCAAGGATTAAATGAGAAAATGTATACTGAAGTGTTTAGAATGTTCAGTGTCTCCACATGGTAAGGGCTATATAAGTGTTAGCTGTAATATTAGTATATGATATTATAGATCTCCATGCATAGCACTGATGCATAAAAGATAATTAATTAATTTAATTAGCTGTGTATTGCTGCATAACAAATTACCTAAAACTTAGAGGCTTAATATAACACACATTTATTATCTCACGGTGTCTATGGGTAAGGAATCCAGGCATGGCTTAGCGGGACCCTTTGCTTCAGGGTCCCTCACCAGGCTGAAGTTAAGGTGTTGGCCAAGGCTAAGGTCTCACCTGAAGGTTGTACTAGGGAAGGGTTGACTTCTAAGCACGCATGATTATTGGCAGGGCTTTGTTTCTTGCTGGTTAGGGGAGGGAAGCCACTCTGTTTCTTGCCTTGTGGGCCTCTCCTACGTGGCAGCTTGCTTTATCAGAACCAGCAAGAGTGACAGTCTGCTAAGAAGACAGAGGTCACATCTGTGACTAATAACAGAGGTGACATCCTATCATCTTTTGTTTGGAAGTAAGTCACAAGTCCCATCCATACTCAAAAGGAGGGGGTCGCACAAGGGCATGAGGACCAAGAGATGTGGATCATTGGAGGCCATCTTAGAAGCTGCCTGCCACATCATTTGATGAATTAAGGTGTCACTGTCTATGCGGCTCCTCATGCTAGTAATGAGGTCACAGGATGCATATATAGAACAGTGTTTACTGAACCCTGTTCTGAGTAATTCCAGTGTATTATGAGTTAGTGACAGATGTCCATGGTCTGATGATTTTGAGGGACATTAGATTACCAGAGTAAATCTAGTTTGTGACTTTTTCTGAATTGAAAATACCAGTATGACCTGTGATTTTCCTAGAAGAAGATACGGTGATAGGCAAACGATGACCTGTTAACATTGTAGAACACAATTTGGGAAATGCCGACCCACAATTTGAATGTGGGATGCCACCCAACCACTGGCTTTAATGCAGCTAGTCAAGGAAAGCTGTGAAAGACATCTCTTTGGTACATAGTTGTGGAATAAATGAATAAATGTGGAATTATCACAAAATGGCCAGAATTATTTGTTCAAGTAGGGAAATAACAAGGCTAAGATCAAGAGAGGTGTAAGCCTCAGATGGCCCTCATAACTTTGTTTCTAGGCCATGAGTGAAAGAGAGCCAGCCTTATGCAAGTATGTGCTTTTTCCAAAAGGAGGTCATGCAAGGGAGTGTGGGTGAATTGCTATAAACCATTACCTGCTTCTAGGAAAACTACTCAAAGGAACTTCTTTAATTATCTTTATAAAGAAAATCGTCTCTATTTCCATTGAATTTGATGACTTGATTTGTTGCTTTCCAGCCCAAACCCTAGCTTATTCCTGACAGACCCCCCCATCAGGATGTCTTTGTATTGGCAGACATTGGGTGCTAAGGCCAAAGTTATTTATTCTAAAGTCTTCAGAATTATTGCAGCAAATTGAAACTACAAATACAATTTATGTCATTAACCTCTTAGGGATTATATTTTTGACTTTCTCCTATGTGACATATATCTGGTCACATCCTCATTGTGAACCAGTGCTTAAAACGCATAATCCCCAAGGGTTACGAGCAGTCATTTCAAAGACCCCCATATTCATCTCAAAATGCAGAAGTGGGAGATAAGGTTTAAGGGATGGCTGAATGGGACATTGGAATAAACAAGCCACTTCATAGTTCTTAAAATACTTATGGAGCACATTTTTATCTACCAAGCTTGAGAAATGAATTTATTAATCCTCGCAACATCCCCCATGTTATTATCAACACACAATAAATATGGAGCTAGGGGTTGAAAGGTTAAATTAGCTTTACTTTCCCCCTGCAGGGAAGTTGGTATGACTTTTGAATTAGAATGGAGTTGTCTTGTGCTCTCCAGCTTTAAGTGTATGTCCCATTTGCCAAATTTGCCCATTTGTGGACATTTTGGGATATAAGATTCTCACAGAGTCAGTTCTGAGATTCAAGTCCAGGTGAAGTCGGAGTCTTGTCCAGTCCTCCTGGGAGAATGCAGTCTGTGTCATTTCTTTGAAGGCACAGATCTCTGCAAGTAGAGGTTGGTCTTACTGCTTCTTGCCTCTCCTTCCTACTGGCCTCCACCTCACTCCATTTTCCTTCCTGCTATCTAAGTGAGCTCTCTCTCTCTTTTTATCTTTAAAATTTTCCTTTGAGGTGTTCTGAACATATAAAAATGTACAAAGAACATTGTGATGAACGCTCCTATCCCTACTATCCAGCATAAGCAGAAAGTCCCAGGGTCTTTGCCACATACCCACTATGGTACTCTTCTCTTCAGTGTGACGATTATCCTTCCCAATTCCCATGGCTTTCTTTATATTTTACTACATATTTATGTGTCTCCAAGCAATATAGATTATTATGTGTCTTGTTTTATTTTTTAAGATTTTATTTATTTGACAGAGAGAGAGAGACAACGAAAGAGGGAACACAAGAAGGGGGGAGTGGGAGAGGGAGAAGCAGGCTTCCCGCGGAGGAGGGAGCCGGATGCGGGGCTCGATCCCAGGACGCTGGGATCATGACCTGAGCTGAAGACAGATACTTAACGACTGAGCCACCCAGGCACCCCTATTTTGTGCCTTGTTTTAAACTGGCATACGACTCACATGATAAGATTTATATATTTCTGCAGCTTGCTTTTTCTTTTCTTTGCTCAATATTTTATGTAGGAGATTCATCCTTGATATGTGTGGTCCTAGTTCATTTTCCATGCAATTTAATATTTCGTTCTGAATATGCCATACGTGGAGTTGTTTCCTGTTGATAGACATTGGAGTTATTTGTATTTGAAATAGATATTTTTGAAATGTATTTCAAATATTTGAAAAAATATAAATAACACTCCTATAAAGTTTCTTACACACATATGTTTATAGATACATGTGAGACTTATTTCTAAGGGATATTATAAAGAGAGGAATTGTTGAATCAAAGGGTGTTGGTATCCTCCACTTTTATTGATGATTGCCAAATTTCTTCTAATTGAACCATTTTACTCTTAACAGTGTATGGCAGTTCTGGTTGCTCCATATGTTCATTATACTTGGTATGATCAGATTTTTATATCTGATTGGTTAAAAATTGTACCTTGTTGGGTTTTAATCTCCACTTTTCTAATTCCTACCACAACTAATAAACTTTATAAATGATTTTATGGTCATTTAGGCTTTGTGTTCTGGAAATTGCCTGTCCATAATATTTGCCCAGTTTTCAACTGGATTGTCTTTTTATTTTTTATTTTATTTTTTAAAAAGATTTTTATTTATTTATTTGAGAGAGAGCAGAAGTGGGGGAGGGGCAGAGGGAGAAGCAGACTCCCTGCTGAGCAGGGAGCTCGATGCGGGACTCGATCCCAGGACCCCTCGGATCATGACCTGAGCTGAAGGCAGATGTTTAACTGACTGAGCTACCCAGGTGCCCCTGGATTGTCTTTTTATTGATTTGTAATGTTCTTTATAAATTCAGGATACCAATCATTTGTTAATTATGTGTGTGGACAGTATTACTCGTATCTTTGTCAAACTTGTTCTTTATTGCCTTTGGGTTAAAAATCTAAAATTCTTAGCATATGGCAAATGTGGATAATTTGGCCTTGATTTCTCCTGTAGTCTTGTTTCTAAAAATCTTCCATCTCCTACTCATGTTTTGGCAAATGTCTCATCCTTATAAGTTCTTACTTATGTTGTTCCCTCTGTTTGGAGTGCACTTACGTGATCTTTGCCTGGCTAACATTTATTGCTTTTTCACAAACCAATCTTTTAGGAAGATTTTGCTGCCCCACCTCCTGCCACACCTCTGAACTTGCATAGCCCTTGTGCAGACCTGGGAAGACTTTCAGCTTCTCTTTTCCTAGAAATAGTGCCTGATGGGTTTTGCCACTCACACATATGACTCTGGTGAAGTCTTCCTGAAAGGTCTACCAGGAATGGGTGGTGAGATGGCCTTTTGAAGAAATATTCAGCCAGGGCTCAGCTAGAGAATCCAGGTCCTATATAAACATTCTGATTAATTTAATCTTGGCAGCATTTCCATTGGGTTCCATATCATCATAGTCTTTTGAACTAGCAGCATAGTCTTTTTGAACCAGCATAGTCTTTTTATCTAGTTTTCAAAGATGGTTACCACTTGAAAAAAAACAAAACAAAACAAAACCCTAAATGTAATTTTTGGAAGCCTAGAAAAAAATTCCATGGATATTTCCCCCTAATCTTTCCCAAGTATCTATTCCAAATGGAGCTCATCAAAGAACTTAACGATTTCCTGCCCAGTGCGAACCTGGATCTGACACACACCTCTGTTTATTCAATTATTTTTCTTGTGTGAATGACCAGAACATGCATTGGGACATCTATAATTTTGAAGTTGGGCTTTAACCCAGCGAAGGGGGGAAAAAAAACCCAACACCAAACTGTGTATTATTTACACATTTCAATATTTAATTTCCTGTCTCCATTAAACACATTTTAGTATGCAGATTATTTGCCCAACATAATTTATCAGTTCCTTGTTAGATAATATTCTCCTCAGGGTACATATTGTTCATATTTAGAAATTCTTATTAATCTCAAGAATCATATTGTTTATCCAACAAAATTATTACAGCTTTGATGAAGCTTTTAAAGTGTAACATGTAAATCACTATTTTCTCACTTTCATAAGCAGCTGAATTTTTGATCTGGTGGATTATTATGGTTTAGAAGATATTTAGTCTTGGGGAAAATGCACAAGATGGTGCAGTCATGTGTAGATGAGGCTATTTAATTAGAACTGCTGTTAATGACAAATTGCCATCACCAGAGCTACCCCTCCTCCAAATTGCCTTTCTTAAATAGATAAATGAGTAGTGCTATCCAATGTTGTTATAAATAAGATGGGGCTAATATTTAAAGCTATAAATGTTAGAATAACAAATGACAGGATAGAAGCTGAAAACGAATATTCCAGGATTCTGATCACTGATTTTCTAAGTGGCATATTGATTATTTTACCTGAGAAAATACTATGGGTGTTCTTTAATGAAAAATCATAAAAGACGATTATAAAGTAAGATAAAATAAACATGTCCTTTTCAAACATCATTAAGAAAGAAATGTAACTTCCTTGTTTATGAGTTCTGTTTTTATGTGAGACGATCACATGATCTCTACAGCAACATGCTCCTATGTTTAGTATCCTTACATCTAAAGAGTATTTTACCTTGTCCAAGCATTTTTATATCCAGTTACATTTTGTCCTTCTGCCATCCCTGCAGCGGTAGAATTCCTAATTTGACAGATGAGGAAACAGACCAGAATAGGTTACGTGGCTTGAATAAAACTGAAAAATCAATTAATAACAAAACTAAAATTATAGTTCCCTGACATCATCCATAATGCCTTCTTGTAATCACACCTGAAATGTAAAATGTGGGAAAGTTGAATACTGCTTACAGGTGGTGAGGGTTTAAAATACAAGAAGACGTGGCCGTGTTCCAGTACTAGAATATTAGAAATGAATGATCAATTCCTCAACTGCATCCACTGGTTTCTCTCTTCGAAATATTTTCAGCATCTCCTCTATGTTCTATAATGAGGTCTTTTCCTTCATAGTTCACATATAGCTCAAGTCCAGTCACCCTTCAACTGAGGGGAAATGCTTGCCACTTTTAGATTGTTTAGGGATCCCGTCTTTGTCTTCTTTGAATTAAGTCTATGAGATCTATAATTTTTATTACTAGAATCAGTGTGTCATCCTTTTGTCCTCTTTTCTGTTCTTAGTAACAATGAGGTAAGAACCAATACAACTTTCAAATCAATGGCCCTACATTACCACCCAGGCGAATTGTAACAAAGTCTTCGTGACACAGCTGGAAATGTCTGTTCATCAGTTGCTGTAAGAACACTTGAACGCTATGCTTTAATTATAATGCCTAAGTACTGGAGGGTGAGCTCTATGAAACTTGAGGGCCACCTGTTGTTGTTTTAGGCAGTCCTGGACTTTTTCTGGGAATCCCAGTTTGTGGTTGGGTGGCAAGACCACAGGAGGAGCATCTCCATTCAGGTCCTTGCCTCTTTCCCAGATCCTTCTTCCCTCCTTGACCTTAGGCTGGGAGTTTTATTCTGCACAATGAATTGGACAAAGGAGGGAAGATCCTTCTCTATTCAGGTATGAATAGTGCCAGGTTCAAGTTCATAGTCAGTGAGCTTGAAAGGTCAGTTACTGGTTCAGAGGACTGCATTTGTCCCTGGTCTTCTGAATGCATGCTTACTGAGTCTTTGTATTCAACAGGAGAAAATGGGCATAGGGAGTGAAAATTAATGAATGTATTTGGTTGTTTCTTAGGCTCTGATTGCTAAAGGCATAGGATTCTCTGCTCTTATATTTGATTTGCCCGTAAGCTCATCTTTCCCCCTTCCTTGTGTATAGTGTGTCTCTCTATTGAGAGGGACTATCATTAAAAAGAAGCATACCAGCCCTTTGGAAAGTCAATTTGGAGATTTTTTGACCAAAAATCATTCTTCTATTTCAAGGATTGCACACTCAAGTGCATAGTGAAATCGGAAGCATGAGTGTGTTAGAACAGGCTGAGGGTTGCAATCGTGAGTGGCTGTGGCCAAGTAGCATCACTCTGCTCTGTGGTCTCCACACAGCTTCTGCAAATTGGTATCCTGCTGGAATGCAGGCCCACAGCTACCCAAGCCTCTCATGTTTTTCCATCACAAGTCAGAAATTCGAACTTTTATGTGAGATCTCTTGATTTCGCAAGTTGAAAAAAAAAAAACTAAGTAAATTACCACGTAGGCTACGCAAAATATGCTAGCTTGCAGCTGCTTATTTCCACGTGTGTTAGGAGACCAGGCTGAAGAAGGGAGCTGAGGTAAAGATCATGGGAAAACTTCCCCATTTACATGCTGTTATCCACACCCAGATGCATGGGATGCATACCAAGACAAATGATTTCCGGCCATATAGACGTGGCAGAGCAAAGCTTCTTACCCCAGTGTATGCGAAATTTTGCACATGTATTCATTTTTATGGAGAAATTGTCCATTGCCTTTATGCCATTCTCAAAAGTCTGCCACCCTAAGAGGTCGTGAATCTCTTTTGTTACATCCTTGACAAGTTGTCATCTAGTTTCTACTTAAATTCCCCTAGGGACAGGGTACTTACTACTGCACAAGATAGCCCACTCCTGTTTTAGACAGTTCTGAAGGTAGAAAAGTTCTCAATGGCAAAAATTCTTACTCAACCTCTTTGTTATTGGGAGCTGAAAAGGCATCTAATCTTTAGGAAAATGCACTTGAAAAAAAATAGTCTTAGAAATTAAGAGGTTGCTATAATTTCCTGTAACTATTATCCATTCTTGGAAAAAAAATGAGCATTATTAAATTGTGATAGTTACTAATGGAATTTCTAATTCTTTTACAATTAAGGTCATTGAATCTTTATGTCTTGACCTTCATTCTGAGACTATTTGCATGAAAATAAAGACCCCAAGTTTCATCGTGTTCTATTGACTCATTTAAGCTTCTTTCGTATCATAGATTTCTAGAAGTGTAGAACTGCAAATGATCTGAGTGTCTGAGGTAGAATGGAAAACCCGACAGTCTTAGAGTCAGAAGATGTTGGATTGATTTTTCCGCTCATTATTAACTATGTCATGTTAAGCTGGGAGGCTCGTTTTCCTCATTTGAATGTGGAGTCTGATAAAGTCCTTATGGGTTGTGTGACAAGCCAATAGGAACGGGCAGCACACTGTAGGAATCAGCCCAAATCTGTTTTTCTTGTTTGTGATACTGAGTAATTTAACTTTTCTAGGCCTCAGTTTCCATATCTGTACAGTGGGGCTAACTATTCCTGCTTACAGGGGTGTTTTATCTATTAAGTGAGATGATGCATGAGGGCTTAGAGAGTGGCTCACATACAGTAGATATTCAATTAATGTTGGCTATTAATATTTTGCTGATGCTGATAGAAGTAAAAGCACTGGGTAAAATCAGAAGCCTGAAACTTTTACAATCACCTGGACACTTCACTTTCAACGCAGAGAAGAGGGTTTGAGCAACCTTAAGGTAAGAAGAGCTTGGTCAAGATGTGCTTAGAAGCAAGGGAAAACTTCAAAAAGTGCCAGTTAGACTGTAGGGCAAGGAGCTTAAAAATATGTTTTAGATCTTTAAAATAAACAGATTAAGGAACAAAATGTAGAGTTGGTATGTGATTCGGCTACAACAAGAGATCTCACAGAAATTTTGCCTTGTGATAGTGCATTCAAGCTGTATGCCAAGACCTTGGGTGCGTATCTTTGTCTGTGGATGGGTTGAAAAGCCTGAGGCTCATTACTTTCCAGGCTCTGATTTTTCAGATGTGGGGCCCCGGTGGACATCATCTGACGACTTCATGATGCTGTTCCCTTCAATGGGAATTGCTTGGCGGCTAAGACCCCTGATGTAGGTTCTTGGTAGCCTTGAACCCCACTATGTGTATTTAAAATAGTAATGGTGTATGGATGCAGGGGAAAAGGAGTAGGGGGAGAAAAATCAACATTGGACAAAGAGATAAAAACATGTCCACCCAGAGAGTAACTGAGGCCCTTTTAAAAGTTTGTTATTAGGTACAGAGTTTTACACAGGGAGGGATTCTGGACAGAATCGAGGGAAATATAATCCCAATTAGAAAGATAAGGTGAAATCATAAGAAGGTAGTCTTTTCCTTGACTAATTCACTTTGCTTCCTCATTGTTAAAGGTAAAGTTGTTGATTTTATACTTTGTTAAATGCAAAAGGGACATAAAATAGCGATTATTTTTTGCCTTTAGCCTGCCTTTCTTTGTTTGGGGGTGCGCTATGGCAGATTAAATGTCTGCGCTTCAGAAATAATGAGCAAGGAGAAGCTATAGCATAGTTGATACATCAGTCCTTTTGTAGTGAGTACACAGAACCATTTTATTTGGGAACTGAATATTTGAGGGCTAGAGGGACCCCTCCCCCTGAAAGTGCAAAGACCCTGAAGCGTGACTGCTCCCTCCATTTCAGGATTTGAGTGGCATGTCGAGATCCTTCCAGCACGAGGTGCATAATGTATTGTGCAGGCTGACTCCCATGTGGAAGAGAGCACAAAACTTCCTTATGCATGAGGCATTTTTAGCAAATTGGACCCCATTTCAATCTTGATGAAACTTGATGACATTTCCAACTTGCAAGTGCACAAAATGAAAAAGCAAATTTTTAGCTATTTATGTGTCAGAACATCAAAAGCTCAAAAGCCATAATTAAGGGTGTCAGCATGGCAGGGAGACCATATTTCTACTCTTCTCAGGGGTCTTGTGGGTCTCTCCTTGGAGGTTAGATGAAGCTCCTCTTCCCCTTGAAGACTTGAATCAAACAATTTGGATTTCATGAGCCCCACCTGGGAAACTGCCTCTTCACTTCCAACCCTGTCATGTTGATATTTAGTGTCTTTTCCTCTCTCTCGTGAGAAGAGATATTTGGGAAAGGACTATGTAGTTGATGCTCTGTATTCCTTAGTTTCCCTGTGCTGCTTTTTGGAAATCTGAAGGCAAAATATAAGAGACAGTGATTTGATGTGATATTTTAATTCCTTTTCATTTTGTGTTTCTATTGTATGCAATTAACTTCCTGACTTTGCATTCAAGGGAACACATGAAACAAGCTTTTATGATATGCTCATTTAATACATATATAGATATAATAGAGTTGAACATAAATATATGTCCAAATAAATGGAAATAAATGGACATTAAAAATTTAAAAAGTGTCCATTGAAACCAGGCCTTCTAAACTTCCATTGTGTATATGTGTTAAAATGTGGCTCTGATTCAGTAAGTCTGGAGAGAATCCTGAGATTCTGCATTCCTAACATGCTCCCAGGTTGAACCATGCTGATGGTTTCTGAGTCACACCTGGAGGGGCAAAGCTTCACATATCTTTCTAACTCAGGGAGGAGTCTTAAAATTCAGCTGTGGTCACTGTGATTATCAACAGGTGCACTTGTCTGGGATATACATGTTTTGGTTAAGATCGCCTTTGAATTTTATAACAGAAATATTATTAAAATTAATCCCTAGTACTGCTCTTGCCTGTTAATGATTCACAAAAATCCTTGCCTAATAAGAGCTATTTTCTGAAGAGCTCACATTGAATTGCAAATACTACTTCTAATCTGAATGACATCCACAACTCACTTACATAGCCCCAGCCGGAGACAGAGCTGCTCCTGCAAGTGTTGGACACCCATTACGTGCAATGCATTGTCTTGAGGACTGTGTGGAAGGATGTTGAATAAGGCACAGATCTGCTACCAAGAAACTTAAACTCCATCATGGGTGGGGTGGGATGGGAGAGATAGAGCGTAGATACATGAAAACCCCCATAAAATGGAGGCTCTTTCAAGTGATATCGGATCTAAGAAAGACCCCAAATAAAGATTAATTAGATTCAAAGACAAGAGAGAGAGAGAGGGAGAGCTCATCTGACGGCAGGGCCTAACAGAGCCTTCATGGAGCAGGCAGCATCTGAACTAGGCTTGAACCATTGGGATTAGGCGTGTAGGAATGGGGCTGTGAGCTGTGGACTGAGATGCAAATGTATTAAAGGGAGGGAAACTCAGAGAAAAGACACGATAGGAAAAGGAGGTTATGTGTCATAAATTGGGAATAGTTTCAGTTTGGCTGAAGTGCAGATTTCATGCAGGGATTTGGTTGACAATAACCTTGGAAAGAAAGTTGGAAATGACCTTAAAAGCCAGTGGAAAGAGATTATAATAAGAAGATAAGTTTGTCGTAGGAACTAACAGGAAATAGAGGATGGGGAGAAGGAGGATTCCACGTAGTGCCATCTGAGAGGTGACTCTGTCTTATAAATTGCAAAGAAGGTATAATCCAGAGTAGTGGAAATTTTTAACTAGGAAGCATTCGAATTTATGCCTCTTACATGGAAGGCATCCAGCAATGTGTTAGGTGACAAGGGAGGGATAAACTTGCTACATCTTCCTAGATCATCAGTTTCATTCAGTCATAGTTTCACTCCACACTATATAATTTAAAGCCTTTAAAAATATATTAGAAACAATTATATTTATCCTTAAATTTAATTTATACAGTAATTAACACTAGTCTAAAATCAGTCAGAGGTACCATTTTAGATTTAAATGTGCTTTCCTCTTGTTTTTTAAACTTTAATGTTTACTAACGCTGGTTATGTTAGACTGTTTTAATTAAGAGCTCTTTTTCATTTAAAAAAAGTATAGATATACATAAAGAATTAAAAAAAAAAAAGCATGCTAATCCCTCACTGTTAATCATACACACGGGATGCCTGACTGTTGAAGCTACGTGGCTTTAATAGGACCAAGGCACCCTAGTGGCAGCCTAGTAAATTGCAGGCATAGGGACAAGAGGGAAGTAACCTTTTGAGTGGTGCATGGGAAAAGCTAAGTTTGTAGAGGCAACACAAATACTACAGACAGGCTCAGCCACTATCAAGCCTGGCATGGTTTGCCTAAGTTTTTCCTGATTGTTACTCCTCCCCTGCTATCATATTTTCATACTCCAGATCTACTGTACATCTGCTTATATTCTGTGGCCCTTTGGAGGCATTAGGATAACCATTAAGAGATCTAAGATTTTTAAGCCCATTAGAACCAATTTTTGCCCCCTTGGAACATTATTTCCCATTGATGACACATGATCTAGAGTTTTCCAGCCTCTTCCTCTGGGGTAAGAGCTTGTCCTCACACTCTTGTGGCTATTCTAAACTGGGACACCTGGACCCACCCTTCTATCAAACAGATACTTTTCAGAGAGGCACTTATTGTGATGCCTGCTATTGAAACCCAGAAGAGGTCCCTTTACTAAATGCTCATATATATATATTTTTTAAAGATTTTATTTATTTATTTGAGAGAGAGAGAATGAGAGAGAGCACATGAGAGGGGGGAGGGTCAGAGGGAGAAGCAGACTCCCTGCCGAGCAGGGAGCCCGATGCGGGACTCGATCCAGGGACTCCAGGATCATGACCTGAGCCGAAGGCAGTCGCTTAACCAACTGAGCCACCCAGGCGCCCTAAATGCTCATATTAACACAAGTCCTCCTATATCACCAGAGTAGTCCTGTTGATTGATTGACCTTTTAGTCATTCACCTAGACTACACTAATCACCATTCTCAGGGTTCCCCTTTTCTTTTTATAGTCATTGCCCTGAGGTCCCAACTGCATGGAGCCAGCTTTTGTCTAGTTACAGCAGATCCTTGAATCCTCCCTGCTAAAGTGGGCCAACAGCAAATTCAGAGGTGCTTAAAGCTGCATTCCCATCCCCGCCCCCCATCCCATTTATAAATGGTAATGGGATGACATACAGGAGAAGAGCTTGATCTTTTATGCCCTACAGCTTCCGTTCCTCTTCTCTTTCCCTGAAATCCAGACTCTAACTAGCAGGACTGTGTTTGTCCTCTTGGGTTCTTTCCCACACTTAATGTTCACAATAGTTCTGTAAGGCATTTATCAAGAACATCCCTGTATTACAGGCGATGAAAAGGTCACACAGCTAATGAATGTTGGATCCAGCCCTTGAACTCAGGGATCTCTGGCTCTAAAACCAGTGCTCTTATCTTATACTGTCTTTGAAAGGTCCGCCAAAGCCTTTCTAAATGGAAGTAATAGCTTATTCTTTCCTCTCTCCTATTTCTAGACAGATCCCTATATTTATTTTTTCATGTAGTCATTCACTCTGCAGCTATGTATTGAACAACCACTATCTGATAGGAACTTTGCAAGTTATTAGAGATACTATAATGAAAAGCACCATTTCTGTTTTCAAGCGGCTCACAGTTTATGAAGGAGATGGACCAGTGAATAGGTATCTGTAACTGTGTCTGGCACAATAATGATAGTGAGAGCTACATGGTGCTGTAGGAGAGGCACCAAACCCAGTCTGGCTTGTGGTGTGGAAATGGTGAAACATCCAGAAAACTTTGTGTTGGAGAATCATCCCATTCATTGGTTCTCTTCCTCCTCATGCATGAAGACTTTAATCAATTTAAACCTACTTAAATAATACTGTTTTATAACATATAATCATGCCATTATATGTTTCTGTGTCTTTCTTTCTACTCCTCTACTCTGTAAGATACTCAAGGGCTAGAACCGTCTTTTGCATATTTGATTTTCCACCACCAGCTATAGTTTGGTACTTTGTCAATGCTGGACCAATGTTTGCTGTCCCAGGGCCCAGTGTGTTTCCCCTGCTATTTGCCATAAGCTCTTGTGTCCCCAGGAATAATGTCTTTGGACTCTTCTGGTTTGAAGACACAGTAGCCAATTTGATATAACTTAAGTGAAGATGGGTGATTTATTATAAGAATACAGGGGTGTATCATGGAAATCAAGTGTAGAATACAGCTGATCCATAGAAGAAAACTAGAATCAGAAATAGAAAAAAATGTCAGAATTCTCTGTTGAAATTTTCATTCTTTTTTCTCTTGCAGAATGACTATATTCTACTCTCTCTCCATGGCATAAAATATGGCTGCCTTACACCTCCCAGGTTTAGTTATTTTAGGTTCAGTCACATGAAAAGACTAACTCAGCTCTCTCAGTCTCAATTCTAAGTTCCCTGAAGAGAGAATCATATTGGCCCATCTTGGGTCAGTAAGATATGGCTGTTGAGGACCCATTCTTGTGGGGTTGGGAGGGGTTGAGAAAGAGGTGGTGAAAAGCAGGAGCCTCTCCCTGGACACAGGAAATTAGTAAACTTCTAAGAAGAAAACGTTCTTTGATGAAATGTAAGACCCTTCTGAAGCCATTTTCTCGCAATGATCCTGGTTTTCCTGAAGGACTCTGCTCCTCATTTGATCAAAGTAATGTCCCTTGGTTTAACCTTTTGATAAATGATGATTTTCACCAAGAATAGTGTGCTATATTGATCTTGGACATTTACATAATGATATGGTGTATGTGTGTGTGTGGAGGGGTGGAGGGGGGACTTCTAGCTTTTCTAATACATGGAACAGAGTTAATGAAGGTACTTTCTGACCCGTCATGAGAACACATGGATAGGCTAGGTAGAATAAATGATAAAAACAATTTTTAAAAACAATTAATAGCTGAGTTAAAAAGAAAGAAAGGGAAATATCCAGGAATCAAGGACTTATAAACAGAAGAAATCATGTCCAGAGTGGTTTAAGACATGAGACTGAACTCTTAACACTGATGTGGGAGCTTAATACACAGCTTAGACACTTTTCAGGCCAAATAAGGAGTATCATGGAGTTGTTTCCATAACTCGTGGTACATAGACAGAACTTCTACAGAAAAATATCTCAGCTAAAGATGTATTCACAAAAAAACTAAAAATCACACAGGGAAATTATCCATTATTAGAGAGAATCAGCTGACTCTACAAACATAGTGATTGATGCTAAAAATGACCTTGAGGTTATAAAACAGTATTATTTAAGTAGGTTTAAATTGATTAAAGTCTTCATGCATGAGGAGGAAGAGAATCAATGAAAGAACAGACAATTTTGATTTCAAAAAATTTCTCTGTAATAGGAGTTACAGAAATAAGAAATATGGTCATAAATTAAACCTCAGTGAATAAGTCAAATAGCAGATTAGATATATGCGGGAAGGGGAGTTAGAGAGAGAGAGAGAGAGAGAGAGATCTAAAGAAATAATTCCAATCACTGTCCAGAAGGATAAAGAATTGGACAATAAAGAAGTCACATTAAAAAATATTCAAGATAGAATAAGAAGATCCAAGAAATTTGCTGGATTTTCTGGAAGGAAAGAATATAATGAATAGGAGAAAAACTATATTATGGTTGCTAATTGTAAATACTGATAGAAGATATAAATCTTCAGATTGAAGAGTTATATTGAATCCTAAGCAGGGTAAACAAACAAACAAAATGACCATCTAGAAACACTGTAAATAAATTGTAGAACACCAAAGATAAAGTGAAAACTTTAAACACAACTAGAGAGAAAAGATAGATTTCCTCCAAAGGAGCAGGAATTCCACTAAGAGTAGGAATCTCATAAGTAGTAGCAGGTGTGAGAAGATAATAAAAATCTGCAACATGAGGAGAGAAATAACTATCAGCTTAAGTTAAGCACCCAGCTCATCTACTATTCAGGAGCATCTTCTCTCATAGAAGCTTGCTAAAATGATCACAGGAGGATGGGCTTTAGGAAGAGGGGAACAGAAGCCCAGGACGGAAAGAGTGGGATGGAAGAAACACTGGTGGTCCTAGATATTGGAAATTATGTGAGTCAGCCTGAAAGGATATTGATAGGAGGGAAAAGACTAATATGGTAGAGGACGAAAAACCAAGCAGAGTTGCAATATTCTACCAGAGAACATGACTGACCAGAGTTCAAGTGCTCTTGGGTACACCTAAAATGCTTCTATATATTGTTAAGAAAGTGCGGTAAAAATTTAAGTTTAAGAACTTGTTTTGTTTTGTTTTGGTTGGGGAGGAGCATGAGAAAGGCAAAGGGAAAGCATGGCAAATAGGTTACTATTTGTAAAATAAAGTGGCAGAAATAAATCCAAATATTTTAATAACTACAGTTAATATAAATGAATAAATTTGCCATTTGACAGTCTGATACTTACATTGGTTTAAAAAAATTCCAGTTAATAAATAAATAAATAAATCCAGTTATATACTCTTTCAAAAGACAGACCTTAAATATAAAAGCACCTACTATGATAGTGGACTTGGGTTCTTTTTAATCTCTTGAGAACCCTAATGAAGTCACTAAAACTCCTTTCTCATGATAGATGGGAAAACTCACATGTACCTATTCTGGAGTATTGAGTGTCTTCTATGAACAAGAAGTAACAGCAATCAAACATAGCCGGATGTAGGATTCCAAGTATTTTAATGCTTTATAACATCAAATTGAGGAACTGCTGATCCGTGTTTGCCACAGGATTAGTTTTCACAGATGGCTGAGAATAAAGCATATGAAAGGACATATATGTCTCCTTTTAGAACAAAATGGACACATCTAACAGCATATGGTATAGTTATTTTAATTATGAAGTTTTGCCACACCATAATTAATGATAAAATAGAAATTCAAAAGGCATGGAAGCATTAATTAGCTGTGATAATGCTATGACATAAAGCTCTTGTTTTCTGTTTTTTCCGAAATCCATTTTTCCATGTTATTAGGCTGTTGATATTTTGATCATGCACATAGTTCTTAAAAGCCAGAGTAGATAATAGGCCAGGTTATATTCATGTAACTGCACACAAACCAAATTTATAATTATATAAAATCCGCATATAGACAGAGGCAAATTTGGGTGGCTTTTGAAAATGTAGATAATCAAATCTCACTACATATTTACCTGAACACATCTATATTTACATTCCACTCCACCACTGATTCAAATAATGAAGGGAGAGCTGGCCTTCACGGATCCGATCTGGCACATTCATAAATAAAAAGTGACGTGTACAAGTTGATCCCCTGCTAGGATTTTGAAAGTCAGATACAGCACACTGATACACTGAAACAGGTGTTAAGGGCTGAATGTTTCTATTCCCTCAAATTCATATGTTGAAGTTCTGACCCCCAGTGTGATGGCATTTGGAGGTGAGGCCTTTAGAGGGGAATTATGTTTAGGTGAGGTAGTGAGGGTGGAGTCCCTATGATGGGATTAGTGTCCTCGGGGTCCAGAGCTTTCTCTTTCTTTGCCTTGTGAGTGTGTAGTGGGAAGGCAGTCATTTGCAAGCCGGGATAGAAGATCCTCACCAGGAACTGAATCTGCTAGTACCTTGATCTTGGACTTATAGATTCCAGAACTGTAAGAAATAAATGTGTGTTGTTTAAGCCACTCGGTATATGCCTTTTGTTACAGCAGCCTGAGCTGACAACAGGGCTCCCTGATGAGGTTGGAATTAACAAGTGGATCAGACTGGAGGTGCCAATTCATTCACCTCTGTTGTTATGCCCACCCGAGGGGCATGTGGGAAGGGAGATTGAACCTTGAGTAGCCTGTACCATGTGAGCCTAAATCTCTGATGTGTGTTGGTCTACTTGTATGTGTTCATAATAAGAATACTTAAAACCAAACCTTACTTTACATTTTGTTGAACGTTACAATGAGTGCATTACCCTATGTTTCTTGCCTTAATGGGCTCTCAGGAGGAATTGATGAGACATCCAGTTGCTGTATTCTTAGCTAATGTTCCTTTTGGCCTCATGTAGAAAATACCAGACAATTTTTTTTTTCTCCAACAAAACCTCTTTGTAAATAGAGTAAAATATAAATAAAAATTAAAAGGGAAGAAGTCACACATAAGTTGTTTACGCAAATGGGCATCAAAACACATGAATCAAAGCCATTCTGAGTAACGTTTCTATTTACCGTATTTGTGAAGAGACTCATTTGAGCTAAAGTGGGTAGAGGTCCTAGAGTTTCACACACAGTGCTTATATTTTTGTGTTTCTTGCTGACTCTGTTCAGTCCATGTTCATTCATATCTCTGGACCAAACAGCGAGTTCAGGGAAAAGCAGAATTTTTGACAAATCAGGACATTGGGAAGAGAGTTTTAAGGAAACGTCTTTGACAGAGGCCAAGTAAAGATGAAGAACACTGAATTTCTGTGATAAAACATGTTCCATAGTGATTTAAGCATAATATGAAGTTCAGAGTATCACTACATCTGAAGATATTAATTATTTTAGTGGAGGTTTTATTTTTTTGTTGAAAAATATTTTTTTCCAATTTTAATATTTTCAATGTTTTAAAATAATGTACACTCAGAAAAGTGCAATTAAATTACATACACATCTTAACAAATAATTTAAAGTCTAATATCTATGTAAGTATTATGTCAATTTTTTAGTGGAGGTTTTAAATCACAATGTGAGCTCTGTGAATTGTGTAAGACTGATGAATTACAGACCTGTACCTCTGAAACAAATAATACATTATATGTTAAAAAAAAAAAGATAGTAGGAAGGGAAAAATGAAGGGGGCGAAATCGGAGGGAGAGACGAACCATGAGAGACTATGGACTCTGAGAAACAAACTGAGGGTTCTAGAGGGGAGGGGGCTGGGGGGATGGGTTAGCCTGGTGATGGGTATTAAAGAGGGCACGTCTGCATGGAGCACTGGGTGTTATACGCAAACAATGAATCATGGAACACTACATCAAAAACTAATGATGTAATGTATGGTGATTAACATAACATAATAAAATAAAATTTAAAAAATCACAATGTAAGTTCTGTTTAAGATATAGCTTCCTTTAGGGTTGGCATTGGCCAATCTTATAGGTGGTGCCTTATATTCTATATGTTTGATGAGAATTTTTTATAGTTACAATAATCTTGTTGTATCAGAGAAATTTGTGCCAATATTTCCCTAGAGATAGGGAGAGAGAAAGCAGTAAAGAACAAGACCATTGCAAATCATACAGAAAATGATGGAATCAAATATATAGCCCTGTATTTGAAGGATACTAAATTTACATCAGGTCTTTATTTCAGTTGGCCCAGGTAGACTTTGACAAGATTGCAAAAGATGCCTATTACTTCTGGTCATTCATTATAATAATTCACTATTCATTAGCTCATGTTCATTAAGTGCTTGCTCTATGCTGCGTACTGGGGTGAGCATTTCAGAAATGTTTGTCTCCTTTAATCATCTCAATAACCCCTGAGATAGCTACTATTATTATTTCTCCACTTCTAAAAGAAAGGAAACCAAAGTTTAGAGATGGGAAGTTAAATCTTGCTGATATTTAGTCAAGACAGAATCTGAACCCATGTCTCTCGGACCCTAAGGACCATGTGTATAATCGCTGTGTTAGGTCTACCCAGATATCCTCAGTAAAGAGCATTTCAAAAAGAGTTGTAAAATAAACGTTAATGTTACAAAGATTCTTCATGAATAATTTCATGAAAAAGATCCTTTCTCTGATAGTCATGTATTAATACATACTTAAATATATATTAAGTATGTAAATTAAATTAAACTAGTGAACTTCAAGCATCCATATCTGGTCTAGAGAGGTAGTGCTGAGGGATGCTGATTAAGGCAAAATGTGGATTCCATTTCTTGCGTTTTGTCATTAAAGTATTTGCCATTGTAATGAACCCAAAGCACTTTATAAAATGGAATGAGTGAAATTAATAGATTGAGGCAGTTATAAGGGATTTCTCATTCCAGCTGGAACAATGTCTAGAGATGCTGGAAATAATTCACTTAATCTCACCCTAATGTAGTTTCCCACTGAAGTGGATAAACAAATGCTTTCCTTAAACAAGATTTGAAACAAACAAAAAAAAGACCCACCCACTTACAATAATATTCAGCTGAAACCACTTCATCTGACGCGCGCCTTCAAATTTCCCACAGCGTTGTCATCGCAAACATGTTGGCTCAGGTTTGTGAGATAAACTGGTGATATTCACTGTACGAAAAGTTCAGATTCTTGTGTTATTGAACTCAAGAATGCTGCCCATAAGTCCTGTGAAAGTTTGGACCGTGTTCTAGAATTCTGAATGCAGAGTCTTCCGGTTACGAGTTCCACGGTAAGAGTTTATTTTTATTTTATTTATTTTTTATTTATTCATTTGAGACATAGAGATACAGAGAGAGAGAGAGAGAGAGAGAGAGCATGAGCAGGGGAAGAGGGAGAGGGAGAAGCAGGCTTCCCGCTGAGCAGGGAGCCAGATGTGGGGCTCGATCTCGGGCTCGATCTCAGGACCCTGGGATCCTGACTTGAGCCGAAGGCAGATGCTTAACCTACTGAACCACCCAGGCAACCCCAGTGTAAGAGTTTTGCCCACACCTCATAATGAAGTTAAATTTGTGACACGCTTTTCAATTTGAAGGCAGAAAGATTAATAAATGTAACCAAATTCATGGCAAGAGAAAGAAGAGCGAGGAGATAGATGATAAGAAGTCTAATGTTTATCTGAGCACAAATATTGGAGATCACTACACAGGGAGTAGAACAAAATGGCTTAAGTGAATGACTTGGTTTCAAGTTCTATGAGCAGGGTGATGCTTCTCTTTTTTAAAGGAAATTGTCTGCATTGCCCTTTTCTCACTGTGTCATGCTTTATTTTGATTTAAAATATTTTCTGGGATTCTATAGTTTTGCTGTCTTCTCTGTCTGCACTTTCCAATAAGTGCTCTATTTATTTACATGAAAGGCAAGTTTTGCTAATGCAAAGACAACATGCAAGACTTTTTCCTGCCAATTTTCTAATGAAAACCAGTGACAGTTTTTTTTATTTTGTCATAAGTTTCATTTGCTTAAAATGAAAAATGTATTCTTAAATCGAAATAAAAAAAAATATCATATTATCAGTATTTCTGGCAGCAAGTGAATGAATACTTATCCTGAATAGATCCCTCTGAATGGCCACTCTATAACTACCGTGTTTTGTTAGAAAAGTATATTAAAAAGTAGAAACAGCATCCTGAATGAAGAAAAGGGATAGAAACAAAGTATAAAATGTGTAATCTTTTAAAAGAACCTTATCAAGGAGAATCTTAGTGAAACTTTAAATGGGAGAGTCACACAATCCCAAAGCTTTCCCATTTCCTATTCAATGAATAATTTACTTTTTAGATGAGATTCACTAACATTATTGCAGAATAAGTGTAATTGAAAATTATTAAAGCTCTATCTTTATTGCATTTTAAAATCTGTGCATTTGGTGTTTGACCAGGTCTGCCTCATCATTAGGAGTTTTGAGGGGAAAGCAAAATCTCTGTCTCCCGAAGAATAAAGAGCAAAAACCTTAATTGCTTTCTTGTTTCCCACAAAGATGCTAATCTGATGAACTGAATGTCAGGAATAATAAGACAAAATGATGGTGTACACCCTGCAAAGAGAAAATAAAACATCTTTTTATGTAAACTGTCACCAGAACCTCAAGGAAACTCTTTGCTCTTTTCCTGCCCTGATTTTGAACTGCTTCATTAAAAGTAATTTTGTTTTTCAGGAGGATAACACCCACATTATTCTATAAAAATAATTTTAAGAGAAATCTTCAATTAAGAGGTTATTGTTGCCTGAAAGATTTTTCCATAGTTGGTTGGTAGCTGAAAATGTGATCTTCCCAAGTTTGAATGGAAATATGACATTCATAATGGTTTAAAATAGATAAGTGTCTTGTCTGTTTGAAATGCCAATGAACTTGGTATTATTTATCAGATCCTTTGAAAATGTTGGAATTTTCAGAGGACAGAATTTTCAAAAGGGAGAGAAGTTAATCATCAATTCTTCCTGCCTTCAGTTGGTTGAAAAGTTAAATTAGAGAGACGGATAAAGCCCTTGTTCAGTGCAGTATTTTGAAAATAAACGAGACATCATGGACTCAAGGTACAGCCCTCCCCTGCCTGCAAATCTTCCTTTTGGTTCATTTTGGATGGAAAACCTGTAAAACTCATCCCACCAGCCATCAGACTCCCTCCCAGTACTTGTCTCATCTAAATTTAGGTACTTGCTTGGTCTACTCTGCAATGTGATAAATGTTTAGATACATAAATACATATAAACCACTTAGAAGGGGAATTTCAAATTTTTAATTAAAAAAAAAATCCCAAATTACTTAATAATTTGTCCTCCAGAGAGTACCATAGAGGGGTTTCTGTTGACTTAAGATGCCCTTAAAATCCTCCCCATCCCTCTTTCAAACTCTCTTCTGGGAAACAAGTGATCTTCAGAAATACTCATCATAAAGGGTTCCAGGTCAAATAATTCTGTGGAATTCTCAAGACTGAGTTATATTTGTGATGTAAAAGATACCTCAGTGTATATGCAAGGCTCTGAGAGGCTCTGCATTCTGTTCAACAATCTGTTCTACATTGTCCAGTGTAGAATGAATTGCTCAGTGCAGCACTTTCCAAACTTATTTAGTTATGGACCCCTCTTTTATTCCCATCTAGACAATCCTTGTGAGGTAGATACCTTCCTCTTTTACAGATGAAGAAACAGGCTCAGCGAAGTTAACTAACCTGCCTATGGTAGTTCAGCTCTTGAATGATACAGCTAAGATTTGAGGCCTCCAAGGCTTCTATCTTATCAGCACCGTGACCTAAAAATACAAGGAAATCCATTCATTTGAATACATGGACTATTTCCAGTTATGGTTAGCATTTTTTTTCTGTGCAATCTTTAACAGATTTCTTTTTTCCTCATGGTCATGCTGTTGGGATTATGTAAACAAATAAACAAACACCCCCCCCCCCCCACCACGCAGTTACATATAGTATATTTGCTTAGAAAAAGGTTATTAAATTCTGTGCAGTCCAATAGTTAGGAATGGGCCCAAATAGCAGATAGAACACATCATTTTATAACCACTATGTAACAAATATGGAGTCAAGAACAGCAGGAATATTACCTTAAAGCTGGGAATGATATTCAGGAAAATATTGAGCGAGTCTGTAGGGAAACATGATATAAAGAAATCCATTTGCCTGGAAGGACCTTGTTCAAGTTAATTTCAGAAATATTTAAAGGATTCAATTTTATATGTAATAGTAAAATGAAAGTTACATTGAAAAGAAAACATTTAAATGCATTAAAAGATTCCTGTCAGTGAGAAAAAATGTATGTGCTTTTAATCTTTACGTAGACATTTTATCTACATGTATCCCTTTCTTCTCTTTATATACATGGATAGTTTTGTGATTAGGAAAGCATGCACATGCATATACAAATATATATATAACTAATAAAAACGACCTTGTATCTGAATTGTTAAAATACACATTTTTGGTATTTTAAATGTAATATAATTTTAGATCCCTTTCATAAATGTCCAGTGGACAGATTTATTATTATTATTATTATTTTTAATTTCCTGCATCAGATCTAGGTCTCTGATAAGTACCACAGACAACCCCAGCACTGTAGGATGGGCTTGACAGTTCTTCAATAAAGGACTGTGTGGTTTTTTTGTCAGTGTCTTCCTTCTAGTGACAGCCGCTTTGTTCTTTTCTAGTCAGATTTTCTAGTTAACACATCAAAAGTGTATCTGTGTACACGAAGTACGAAGAAAACAGTTCAAAGAGGTAAGAGATTCACTTTTAACTCTTGCTACATTTTCCCCACACTTGTCACAAAAGATGTCTCGTATGGAAGCTTCAGAACAAGGTGAGGAGTTCATGATGGAGCCCAGGCCTCTGTGGCATTTCAGAACTCGTGTTCTAGAAGGCGAGTTGGTCAGGCAATGTACTGAGAGTCTCCAAATCAGTGAGAACAGATCTGGGCTGAGGAGTTTGCATTTTCCAGAGATAACCAAGCCCAAAGAGCTGGACACAGCTTTTTATATTTAGTTTATTGCAAAAGCCTGATTTCTTCTTCTTGGCCTATCTTCGTGACAATAGCCGTGTGCTTGATATACACAACTCTGGAACTATTGCTTGGGCCCCTGCCAGCCGGGGTTCCTGCACACACATGAGAACAAAAGTTAGCTGTGCTTCCATGCTTAAATAAATGTTCTGGGGGTGGGACTCCAAGATCTTTTTTGACTAGGGTGGCTAAACCTGGATTGGTGTCAGCGTAGTCAAACCCCAGGAGAGTAGCCTCTTACACGGCCTCCATCTTGCCGTGTGTAGGCATCACTCTCTAGTGATGAGTGTAGGCAGAGGTCAGGTAGAAGGCAGCTTCCTTTCTCCTCCTCCCAGCCATACCTCCCCGAAGCCCTGAGTAGGGAAAATGTCTAGAAAGAACTACTCCCTCTCCTCCACCCCCCGCCCCCACCTCTGGTGAATCAGGTTGAAATAGGCCAGCCCTGGGTTGTGCTATATGTAGGCTTTCGGGTTACCAAGTAAAGCGAGAGTAAACATTTATTTTAAGGAATTTTTACATTTGATCTTTTAACAAAGCATCTGTGCAGTCATCGTGAGAAAAGATAACTTTGTTCAACGTTCTTAGGCTTACTTTAATGTTGAGCGTAGTTTTAAAATTTGATATATGTCAGCTTTTCAAAATTTGATATATTTCAAAGTTGTAAGGGGCTCTGGAAGCCTTAAGCCAGCCCAGGCAAAAGCCGTGTGCACAGCAAACAAACAAAACAGCCCCGCATTTCCTGAGCGTTCTCGGTACACAGTAGCATGGTAGACAGGCAAGAGGGACGCAGGATAGTGACAGGGAGGGGACATGGACTGGAGACAGGCTGCTTGGGGTCAACTGAGTCAGCCATGTGGCTTACCCTCTCTAAGCTTGTTCTCTTATCTGAAGTAGGGATTCTAATGGTCCCACACTCACAGTGGTTTTTTTTTTTTTTTTTTTCTACTGGAAGGACAATTATGCACGTAAAGTACTTGGCACAGTCCAGACACATGGCATGAATCTCATGAAAGACTCAGAGTGACCATGTCATTGACCAGGGTCTCCAAAGACCTGGGATTTAACGATTATCTGTAGCGTTCCAAAAGTATATTCTATTATAGTGCCTCTGCGGGCCCTTTACTTTGCATTCACTAAGAAGTAAAAAGTCTTACCTACCAAGGATTTTATTTTTCACTTGTACTATATGCAGCCTACAATCAAGAATGTGATGTTCTTCCTAGATCGTACCTCTTTCCTATTAATTTTCAATTATTAAAGAACATAAAGGACATAGGTATGCTTAATCAACAAAGATAATCATATTACAAGTACTTAAATAAACACAGTAATGATTTCTTTTTTTTTTTTTTTTTTTTTTTGGGGAGAGAAAAAGGGGGGTGGGGGGTGGGGGGAGGGTGGGGCCAGAGGGAGAGGGAGAGAGAGAATCTTAAGCAGGTTCCATGCTGGGCGATCTTGATCTCATAACCCGAGCCAAAATCAAGCATTGGACGCTTCACCAACTGTGCCACCAGGTGCCCTCATAGTAATAATTTAAAGTAACATGAAATGTAAGTAGAAAAGATAACAGGAGAAAAAAATACCACACATTTTATTCAAGGTCAAGAACTCTGGCAACAGGACTATTTTACCTAGTGCAGGCAGGTATTCTTTAAATTGTTTTCCTTTAAAAATCATGACTTTAGAATCCATAACTTAAAAAGATTACATCTCTAGGTCTCAAAATGAAATTATTTTGCCAAATGAGTGTTTTTTTAAAGAATCTTTTAGTGTAACTTTTGAATGCACTCCTCAGTCTGTGAATCCTCTACCAAATTTCTCTATGTTTATTAATTCCCGAGGGTTTCTTCCCCCAATATTTTGTTTTTTTCAGGTATTTACCTTACCTCCCCGGGGCATTCCAAATGGTGTTTTGAGCTGTGATGAACACTCTTCCTTTTGGTTCCCAAACTTTTTAGTCTTCAAAATTACCTGAGGTACTTAAAATAATTCCTGGCACCCACCCCATAACTTCAAGATCAATGGTTAGTGTCTTAGACTCACTCAGAGGGCTTGTTAGTGCATAGATTGCTGGGCTGCACCCCCAGACTTTCTGATTCAGTGGGTCTGGGATGGGGCCCAAGATTCTGCATTTCTCACGAGTTCTTAGATGATGCTGATGCTCCTGGACTGGGGACTGTACTTTGGGAACTGCTATCCTAGATCATGCTTTTCTGGGAAATGTTTGTTTTTAAGGCACCCCTAGGTGGTTCTGGTATTTAGCCAGGCCTGGAAACCAGCATTATGGTGATAGTTGCAGAGTATATTAACTCCTCCTATGTCACTTGGGTAGGGACCTGAGCCAGGGGGTTGAAAACCTCCAAGGCACCTACCTCCAAGCTTGTGGGGAAGAATAGATCTGTTCTCAGAGATCTGAATGTGTGCTGGACAGGGGTTGGTGGGAGGAGGGGAGGAACAAAAAGGTTAAAACGAGGAGGTTTTGGAAGGCCTCTGAATATTCTCTTTCCAAAATAATTTTGAGACACTATCAGAATGAAATGGAATCATCATCTGTAAAGATGAAATGAATAGACAGCCCAGCACCTGGCACTCAATGAGAGGACAGGAACTGGAGCCATTTTCAATATTGTTACCTCTGAGCAGGATGGGTGGCTGGGGTGCCCCATGCCCCAGAGGCTGATTCACCCACTAACTGAATGCCCTGCTCAAGTCACAAACTCTTGGCTTTGATTTCTTTTTTTAAATATTTAATTAATTTATTTGATAGAGAGAAGAAAAAAAAAAAAACAAGCAGGGGGAGTGACAGGCAGAGGGAGAGGGAAAAGCAGGCTTCCTACTGAGCAGGAGCCTGATGCAGGGCTCTATCCCAGGACCCTGGGATCATGACCTGAGCCGAAGGCAGACGCTCAACCAACTGAGCCACCCAGGTGCCCCTTGGCTTTCATTTCTTGAACTTTCTCTCATCTTTGGGATTCATCATTGTGATTATTTGGTTGCCTGTCTCGCCAGACAATATCTTGTCTTATTCACCGTTATAGATCTAGCACAAAACCTAGCTCATAAAGGTTTGTTGAATGAATGAATGAAATTAATGAATGTATTTCTCTTCAATTCTCCGTCCAAGTTTTTGGCTCAGAGTAGGTACTTTAGAAATATGTGCTGAATGAACTAACGAGTAAAACTATAAGTTAGTGGTGTGACTAATCACAGATTTTCACCATTTGGGGAAGCAACATGTATTTTTAAAAAACTCATCCAGTAGGTGTTGGGGAATACCACATACAAAAAAATGTCCAAATCTAATGTTAGCGGAGAACATTTTTATCTGACATGTAAGCATCCTTCATGATTAGACTGTTAAAACATTGTACCTGCCAAATTTGAAGGTCCAATTCTCTACAAAATTTGCCTAAAAGCAAGTATAGTAGACATATCATCAAGTGCATTTTACTATAAAAAATGATCTATCAAAAAAAGGAAGTTTCATATAATTTTTTGAAGTTAAAAACACTTGAAAAATTTCTCTCTCTTTCTGTTATTTGGACTCACTGCCTTATATGACAAGCTCAATTGTGAAAAGCTGAGCAAGGCTAAAAAAATTACAATTTTAATCAAGTAAAATTAAGTGGAACATTTTGAATTGTCAAAGAAAAGCATATATTATACTTATGTGAATAAGTGCTCTAAATAATGACGAAGCCTATTCTATTGAAGAGTATAGGCTTCTATGTCAATGAGAAGGTGGTATCTAATTCAAAACTTCACAAATAAAATATATTATTTTTATTACAAAAGGAAGAATACAATGTGTGTAGCCAAAGCTTTATGGTCACTATTATTATTTTTAATTTTCAGGCTCCTCTTGTTATGTTCCTTTTTCTAGGGATGACAGTAGGACAGCATGCAGAGAGGAATGGTCCATGGTGTTTTTTAGGATTGGCATGGTATCATAAGCTGTGAGAACTTAATGAGCCCCTAGTGTAGGGTGGCAGATAAAAAGGCCATACGTTGCCACTTTCTGCACCTGAACCCGAAGGCAGACCTAAATAGTTTACAGTGGCTCCATTTCCCTTCATATCACAAAGGAGATACAAGGTTTCACAATTTTTATTTTTTATTTTTTAAAATATTCTATTTATTTATTTGACAGAGAGAGAGAGAGAAAACGAGCAGGGTTTTGACCTGAGTCAAAGGCAGATGCTTAACCGACTGAGCCACCAGGTGCTCAGGTTTTACAATTAAAAAAAATATAATTACTAACAAAAAAGGATGGAAGATACTATGATTGAACAGCACTGACAAACTGGGGTGAAACCTATTTGCCGTCCCTGAATTAGTCTCTGCCCCACATTTTATCAATGATTGTTCGTACTCTGGAGTACAAAGATTAGTAAGGACTGACCTGGAGGAAGTCCCTGGATCAGGATATTAGAGTTCATATCTTTAATGAATCAAATGGCCTATAGAAGTTTGGAGGCTCAAAGAAAATGGTTAGATAAACTTATTTGCAGGGGTTTTCCTTCTGCTGGTTCCTGGATTGTGGGCTTTCTTGTCTTCGTTCTAATACTGACATCTCGAGTCCTGTGTGCCACCCATCTGGGACGGTCTACCAAGGCATGCCTTCATTCTTCTTATCCTCTTCTCAAGTCAAGACTACCCTTTCTCCATCTGATTAGCAGACATCATTATATAAATTACTGATAAGTTCATCTCACCAGTCCTTGAATTGTATTCCAATGAATACTAGTCCAACAGGAACAAAAAAAGCATGTCAAGGTTAAATCTGTGTGGGACATGCCTCACAGACTCTTCTTGGGGTTTCTCAAATATTAGCTCTGAAAAGTCCTGGGGTAAGAAACCAGTTTAATTTTTAAAACCATTTTCTATTTTAAGAAGTAGCTTGGTTATTCAAAAGACAAGGATTGGAATAAGGATATCATATGATTCAGAGACTTTCTGTGTACCTCTCTTTTTATTGTAGAGACTCTCACTTGCTTTCATATTGCTCTTTAAATTATCCACCTCTTTAAGAATGGGAACCCGTTCTTGGCTATGCTCTGGGGGTGACATGAGGCAGAGAGGGCCAGATGAAGGAATTCTTTTCAATCAGGAGCAAGATAAGAGGCATTTGGGGCATGAAATTAGCATTATGGTTTATTACTAATGATGTCTATTAATAACCCTCAGTATCTCTTAAACATTTTGCCTGGTATATCTGGTAGTTCAGGAAAGTGAAAATTATTAAAAACGTAGAGAATTTACAGCAGTCTAAAAAGTAACATTTCATGGGGTAGGTAAAAGTAGTAATTTTCAATTCTAAAAACTACCTTATAAGGTTTATGTAAGCATCAAATGCATGTAAATCTTTAATACCAGGCCTGGTACCAATAAATATTTTCTATTAAAAATAACAGAAAAGAATAATTTCTATTCATGCTTATTTGAGGCTGAGGTTATACATATCTCGGTTAATATTTTAATAAAAGTAGCCTTTTTTGGGATTACATGCTTCCCCAATGGTCAGACTAGCATGGTTCTCAAAATATGACTGAATACTCTAGTAAAAAAAATAGGCAGTATTGAGTATTTACCTCATTTCAGATTTTGTTTCAAGTGTTTCTATATATATCTTTTCATTCTTATAATGACCTTAAGAGGTAAACACTGTTATACTCATTTCGCAGATGAAAACACTGATGTTTAAGCAAAAGCATGTAACAAAGATGACACAGATATCAGCTGGTGGAAAATATTTGTGCATCTTTTAAAATAGATGAGTTATAGAATACTTGACATGGAAAGAATTTAGAGATCATCTATTTGAGAAATCTCTTTCATAAATAATAATAATTTCTTTTATAAATAACAATACTGAGGCATACAAAGGAATATAATCTTGTTCTGGATGACCCAGACAGAGGTCAGACTGAGGTCTTTTATCCAGCCAGTGATTCAGTGATTTGGGTACTGCTTATGAACTATACTCTACAGATGTAAAATTATCCCTAATCAAACAGATCTCCAAGCTTGCTGCAGCAGATTGTATTTTCCATCATGGCCATAACTATATATTCTAACATACACACTATTTTTACAATATGATGCACATACTGTTCCATCAATAGGTGAAGTCTTTTTCTCTCACCTTGAAACTGGGTGGACTTTTGTAATTCAACCAATAAAATATGGCAGAGATGACACTGAGTGATTTCCAAGGCTAATTCATAAAAGGTGATGTGGCTTCTGCTAAACCTTACTCTTTCTCAAGACTCTTGCTTTGGAACACAAGAGACATGTTTTGAGGATGGCCAAGGTGCATAGAAGAGCCATGTGTTGGTGTCCCAGCTAACAGCCCAAGATGAACTCTTACTCAAGGGGTAAGACCTGTGAGCCTTCAGATGATTTGCTTTCCAGCCTTTGAGTCTTCTTTTTGATGTCCAGGAAATCATGGAGCAGAGACAAGCCATCTCTGCTCTGCCCTGTCATAATTCTGTGAGCACAATAGCTGATTGTTTTTTGCCAGTACGTTTGGGGGTAATTTGGTATGTAACCATCATAACAGGAATACATTTTGTACCAAAGTGAAAAAGTACCATAACAAAAATCTCAAGTGTATGCAAGTGGCTTTGGGATTAAGAGGTAGATGGAATTGGAAGGGCCATGAAGATACTCTTAGTGGAGACCTGGCAGGTCTCTTGGAGGATCTTGAGAAGGGTACATGAGTAGCAGAAGTCATGCCCTCCAAGAGGCTATTGGTGAGGTCTTAAAAGAACATGAGGAAAATGATACTGGAAGCTGGAAGTCAAGGACTTTTGTTAGTGGTGCAGGGGCAAGAAAGTTTTATCAACACAGTTACCTGTAGGAATGTGGAAAATAGGAAAGGTACCTCATGAACTTCTTCAGTTTTTGAGTAAAATTTATAGTAAACATAAAAGAGCCAGGCTTTGCCAATTTTAAAAGTAAAACTGTTTCTCATTCCAGACTCTCTAAGATTCTCAAATTAGGAAATGTTTTCCAGTTGGGGATCAAATCCAGGATAATGTCAAGAAAACATTTTATAAAGATAAATGCAAGAGTGTGACTGTAAAACTCTTTATTAAGAACGAAGAAAGGTTTAAGGTGGTACTTCAAACAAACAACAGGGCTTTCAAGGATCTTAAACATGTCTCCCCTGTCCCACCTTAATGAATAGGGACCAACTTTAGCAGTTATTTTGTGTCAGTCCCACTATTGAACGTTGGGTGCGTCAAGGGTAGATTACTTCCCTCTGATTCCCAGGTCTTAAGATGGAGAGGAGTGTACTTAAGGGGCTATATTTAGGAAAGTGCGTTTGAGGAACCTCATCTGTACCTGAACCTGATTCACGTGATAAGATCCTTGACTTTGACCTGATTTTGTAATAAGACTTGAGGGTCTCAGCAGAGAAGTGTGTATATTTTGCACATGCTAGGGATGTGAATTATCATGGCCAGAAGGCAAACTGTGGCAGATTGCCTTTCCAATCCCATCCCACATGCCATTCGTCCAATGTGATGCTGGCATTTCCTTGTTCCTTCTGCTTGACACTGGGTGGAACTTGGTAACTGCCATGAGCAGTAGAATTCAGTGGAAGTGACACTGGATAACTCCTGAAGTAAGTTTATCAAAGGTGATGTGGCTTCTGCCTTGTCCTCACTCTCTTGGGATGCTCACCTATGGAACTCAGTCATCATGGTTTGAGGAACTCAGACCACGCGGCGAGGCCATGTCCCAGACAGCAGCGTCAACCAACCTGGCAGCCAGGAACCAGCAAAACCATAGGCATTTGGCTGAATGAACCCTTAGATGACTCCAGCCCCCAGTCTTCAAGGACTCTGAGGACTCCAAGGACTTTAAAGCCTCTCTCAGAGGCCTCAGACACAATGGAGCACAGAAACACTCTTCCCTCTGCCCTGTCCTACAGATTCCTGACCCACAGAATCAGTGAGCACAATAACTTGTTGTTTTATGCCACTAAGCTTTGGGACAATTTTTTACTCAGGTGTAGTCATTGGAACACGAGTCATTTAAGAAGGATCTTGAATGCCCAGGTATATGACCGTTATTTGGTCACCACTGGTATAAAGTATGGTGCTTGTGGGTGTTAAGTAACAGAAACTGGATTCAAACTAGTTTTAAAAATATAGAAGATATATTTTCTCACTTAAAAGGGAACCTAGAGGTTAGGGAAGTTCTAAGTCTGGTATTCTCAATGGTTTAGTGATGTCATCAAAGAGCTCAGGCTCTTCATCTCTTCATGGAGCCATTCTTAAGGATAGCTTTATTTCAGTCTGGCAACAACATGTTTTGGAAGTCTGTTTTCTATCCAGTCACAAGGTGATTTAGAAGAAGGAAAGAGTTTATGTCTCCCTTTGGTTCTCTCTTAGGGGCAGGAACTTTGCCTAGACGCTCCACTCTTTCCCAGTGAGATTTCTCTATACGTCTCATTGCCAGTCGAAAACTCTTACTGACTGGCAGTGGTGGGGTGGGGGGAGGGGGAATGATCATGGCGGGCTTAGTCCCTTGTCTGGGGCAGCATGGCTATGGGGAAGTCAACTTCGTGTTCACTCTTCCCTTCTATTGTTTATTTCATCCCAATCACTAAAAGGAGGAGGGTTTGGTGAGCTCAAGGTAGTAGAATTTGCAATTTTTGGCCATGCCTGAAGTGTTCTGCTTATAATCAGATCTAGAGAATAAATAGGAGATGATGTGCAGTATTTGGAATTTCTTTAAAGGTTGGCTCTGCAAGGCAGGTCCTCTAACGGCTACTTTAAGCTTCTAGTCTCTGATTTCGGTATAAGTCCTTGTCACCAGGTGAAAGATGTGCCTGTTAATAATCCGACCTGAGAATAACTGAGAAAACCAAGTATATAGAGTACCAATATACACACATTAATTAATTTTTTTGTGGTATAGCAGTTAAGAATTCAGGCTTTGGGTTCAGGCTGATGTGAGTTTCCTCGTCTATGAAGCAGAAGTAATATTTTCCACCTTGACAGGAGGTTACAAGATTAAATGAAATAATAACGCACATGGAAGAATCTATATGGCAGTGTTCTTGGCATGTAGAAAGTACTCAATAAAGGGTTATTGTTATTGTTCTTATAAAGAGCGCTCATTGTGCCATGGCTTATAAATTGGAGAAAAGTTTTAAGTGCTACCCAGAAATGTCCTCACTTTCAAGTTTTTCGTTGATTAGTGTTGCGATGACATAATATTGTAGCAAAAAAGAAAAGAAAAGAAAATATTTCTCAATGGATACATATGGAAAGTTGCAGTCTGTAATAAGATGTCAATATGTGGCTTAACTTGCACACTTCACATTCAAACATAGTTATATTCAAGCATAAGCCACAGCTGAGGTATTTCATTCTTAAAATGTATATGACCTAACAATATATTACCATATATAATTTAAGCTCAGTAAAATAGGAAAGCATTTTGATGACATATTTCTAATTTATTGTTATTACTTATACATATGATACATATTTATTTGTAACACAAATATATCTCTTTGGCCACCTATTTTATTTTCTTAAGTTACGGGCAGTACATTACTCATGAATGGCAGAGTTTGTCAGTTATTTATCTTTCCAAAGTATCTAAAAGTGAATGAAGCTTGAATTGAGCAAGGAAGTATCATAAATTAAAAAGTGAATTCTCTAAGAAAAGCTGGGAAAAGGTTTGAATATAAAATTAAAGTACATTTTGCCATAAAATGTAACTGTCAAAGTGGCATGAACCCAAATGTGAATTATGATTGGATTGAATTTGTATTTTTATCTGATGAAGCACTAAAGAATCATTTTGAAATCATTGATCCTGGCCAGCTTAAATCTTTATTTTTCCGATAACATGTCAATCAGGTATAAAGGTGGTGAGAGACAATTTAAGCCTGTGCATTTATTTGTCAATAAAACGTGTGCTCTATTGGTTTTTTCTCAGTTGCATTATTTTATCATGTCAATATTTCATAAGATTATATGACTGACTAATGGGAATAGCTATTACCAGTGTTGATGTATTTCGAAAATAGCAATCCATATTTTATGGACCAGAAAGAGACAAAACCTTTACCTTTGACCTTATTGAGCATAACAGTAAGGTAATGTACATGAAATTTGCTTCTTGTTTCACAGGTTCACAATTAGCTTCTAGTGGCCTCAGGGATAGATGTTAGAATAGGTAACTTATCCTTTCTTGGTTTGTAAGAGTGATTCATGGATATCAAATAAAATTATTCAAAAGGCAATTTAGGGAACAGAAATGACTTAATGCATGCCAGAAAAACAGACTGTGAGCATTTTTACATGAGTCTTTGCTTATTATATAATTAATGCATGTTCTCTGTGAACATCCTAGATAAAAACACATAAGCAAGAAGGAAAACAATCATGCCCAATGCAAATACCACTGTTAATGTCAGTGTATATCCTTCCAGTCTTTTTTCTATACATACGTATCTCTTTTCCAAAAATACATTCTATACACTGGTTAGTAACTTAACTCTTTACCAGATGAACTCTTGTACTTTTTATGCTATACCACTTTGTCAGGGAAATAATAAGCTAAAGCAGGTAATTTTTACAATATAATTTTTCTCCACTTAACGCTTTACTACTTTTATTTTTTCACTTCTGCATGTGAATTATGCAGATAGATAATTGGCTTGTATAAAATACCCTGAATTCTCTAAGTGTTTTAACAGCACTGATTTGTTGGTTGTCATATATTTGACAAGTTATAGTTAAGTATGCTTTCAATATAACATAAAGATTTTTTTCCCTGCAATACAGCTACAAACAAAATTAGAATAATATAATCAGATTTCCATTCGTAAAACATGGCTAGTAGCTAGATTTAGGTCATGCCTCTGGCTCTCTCTAAATATTTTTGACTACTGGCTGGTAGCCAGTTTCCAGGATGGTGTCCCGTGATTCTTGCTTCCTGATACCCACACCCTTATGTAGTCCCTTCCCACATTGAAGAGAGCTGATCTGTAAGCCCATAGGATATTGTGGATGCATGACTTCGAAGGCTGGGCCATAAGAGGCATTGAAGCTTCCATTTTCTTCTCTTTTGTATCACTCCCCTCTGGGGGAAACCAGCTGCCATGCCACGAGATCATTACACAGACCTAAGGAGGGGTCTATGTGTCAAGGACGTGAGGCCTTCTGCCAATAGTCATCTATGTGAACCATCATGGAAATGAATCCTCTGGCCCCAGTCAAGCCTTCAAATGATTGCAGCCCTGGCTCATAGCTTGTCTGCAGCCTTTGGAGAGACTGTGAGCCAGAACTGACAGCTAAACTGCTCCTGAATTCTTGATGCACAAAAACTGTGAGAGAATGTATTTTATTTTTGCTTTAGGCCTCTAAGATTTGGGGAGTAATTTGCTATTCAGCAATAGATAACTAGTACAAACTGAAAGTGAAGGTATCTTCTAAATCAACACTATTAATTACTTTCTGAACAAATAAGAGCTTAGGAGAACATTATACCTTTAACAAGAACCCAGATGATGTTTAAGTGTTTATAACTAGTCATAGTACACATTACTCATTTAAAGGGTAGAATTTGAGCCAAATGATATGTACAAATAAAAAGGCAATGCAAAGAAGGTCAATGATACCTTGTACTTAAAAATGTTTTATACCATTATTTTTTGTTCTCGTCTAAATTGTTCTCCCCAGTTTTTGTAGTGGTGATAAACAGAGAACTTGTTCAAAGGACATAAGCAAGTATATCAACATTTCAATGATGAAGCCTTTTATATATATGATGGAACTTTTATGGTTTTCTGACATTTAAGTACATATTATTTTATCAGAAATTTAGTTATGAGTCATACATGATTATAGTCATTAGCAACACTTAGTATAGGTAGATGTCTCCTTCTTTGTCCCAATCTTACGTGCAGTGGTAACAGTTTGGATGAACTGTTTGCTGTTTATCCTTCCATAGCAGTCTGGTCATAGAACACTAGGTAAACATATAAGCATAATCAATTTTTTTATAAACGTGAAATATTGGTCTATATGTTGTTCTGCAGTAGGCTGTTTTAGTTTAGAGAGAGTATGTCTAGTACATATAGACCTACTCCATTCTTTTCAATACTGTTTAATGGTTTAAAGCAAGCAATGGCTTGTGGGCTAAAATGTCCTGCCACTTGTTTTTGCATGCTCCTTGAACTGAGAGTCATTTTTATATTTTTAAATGGTTGGGGGGAAATTAAAATAGAAAATAGAAAAATATTTCCTGATATGTAAAAATTTTATGAAACTTAAATTTTAGTGTCCATAATTAAAGTCTTATTGGGACACAGTCATGCTCATTCTTTTACATATTCTCAACTCAGCTGAGTTGTTGCAACAAAAACTTTATGGCTGTCAAAACCTAAAATATTTACTGTTGGGCCCTTTACGGAGTTTGTCGACTCCTGATCTATAGCATGCTGTCTAATAAAAATACAGTGCAAATCACAAATGTGATTGTAAATTTTCTATCAGCCACATTAAAAAAAACACAAAAAGGAAGAAGAAAAAATAATTTTAATAATATTATGTTTTAATGAACACATCTAAGATATCATTTCAGCATTTAATCAATATAAAAATTATAAATGAGACATTTTACATGCTCATTTGTCATGCTAAATCTTTGATGTACAGTGTGTACTTTGTGCTCACAGCATACCTGGACTTGGATGAGCCATATTCCAAACGCTCTGTAGCCACATGTGGGTAGTGACTGCTGTTTGGACAGTATAATTGTATAGTGCAGATATACTATAATTTCTATCTATCTATCTATCTAGAGAGAAAGAGAGAGAGAGTTTGCCAATAGACATTCAAGTTGTTTCCAGTTGTTTTTGTCATTACAAACATTGCCGTCCTTACACATATTTATTTCTATACAGTATCGAGTTCCAGAAGTGGAGTTGCTGAGTCAAAGACATGTACACCATTAATTTTAATGGATACAAGAATTAAGTTTTGGAGTTTGGCCACCAATTTTTGTAGGAAAAATAGTATTTATATTAGAATGCCTTGCAGTTTCTAAGCAGGTTCAAACATGTCATTTTCTATGATGCTTTGGCAATTCCACACAGGATGGGTTTTTATCATTTTATGGATGCTGAAGCTGAGCCTCCGAAAAGTTAAATGATCTGCCTGAATGAAGACACCACACAGCTAAAATGCTAGAGCCAAGACATAGAGTACGTCCTGGATCAAAGTGTAATGTTCTTCCTAGTGCCATGTTGCCTGTCTAGTTCATTTGTTAATTTATTCAAAAAAAATCCACTGGGCACCGTCTCTATACCAAGCCCTGGGTGAGGTCCCAGCATGTCAGCAGGGCACAAGACCAATGGATTTCTGCCCCAGCCTGAGGGATATAAAAAGTGGCAAATCTGTGAAGCACCTGTACAAAAGACACATAATTCAATTGCTTTAAGCATGCTTGAGTCCCTATTTCACTGAGAAGAAGCCCTTCATCTCATTAGAGGGATTGTGATCAAGTGATGATAAAAAAAAAAAAAAGATAAGGACTCAGAATTATCTTGGTGTGCCTTCTGAATGAACCACTTAAAGCCTCAAGCACTTTAAATCATTGAGACATTTAGCTACTTTTAGAATTGCATGATCCGATGCACTTATAGAACTTTAGAGTTTTAGACCTGTTGCTTGTCCATTTGCTGTCCCAACGCCAAGCCCAATCAGTTAGAATGATGGACAAAGGGCAAGTACAGTTCTTATACTAAATAAGAAGGTAACATAATTTCTCCATATGATGAAACATTGGGGCTTGGGATTCTAATATGCAACATTAATCTTTCAATGGCAGCAGGAGAATCAAGGGCTTGAATTTTTGTGAAAGAAATTGCACACATGAGACCTAGAAATAAATTCTTAATGAGTAGAACCAGTAAGTGAGTATATGTGTAAATGTGTGTGTGTGTGTGTGTGTGTGTGTAATTGGGAGTGGGAGGGAATTATTTCAATTATAATATGGACAGTAGAACATTTTTATTTCATGTACCTATTAATGCTTTCAGTTGCCTGCCTACCCCAGTACCAAACTGGTTTCTACACTTTTCTACCTTGTTCTGCACCCTGGGAAGGTTACCTTTAAGGATCAAAGCACATTCTGTTGGGTTTGGCCAATGGCAGGGGTTAAGCGGTAGGAGAATGAGTTAATACCCAGCTGGGGAGTAGAGTGTAAAAGGGATTCTTTTCTTCAACTACAGCTAACCCTTGGGCATCCTTTAGAAAGCATCTCTTTCTCCTTAACCATTCAGTCAAAAGAGTGAACGTCCCACTGTTGCTAGCCTTGACATGCTTTACCATTCCTTGTTGATTTCCCAGAGCCTTGCCCACATCTTTGTAAACAATTCCTTTTCAAATTATTTTCAGTGTTCCTTTGGTGTGGCGACTGTTTTCTGTTGTCCTGCCAGGTTACTGCCTGATGTGCTTTTTTTTTTTTTTTTTTTTTTTTTATGAGAAGTACTTATTTATTATTCTTATTTGTAGACCTTTATAAGTACATAAGTATTGGACCGTCATTATGACTCGTGCTAAACATTTTTGGAGACAATTTTGGATTCCTATCAAAGTACACTTAGATATTTTTAGGCTGCTGGACTAATTGTATGCTTAAGTGTGTGCATTTAAAAACAGCTTTCCTGGGAAGAAGTCATCGAAAAATATTTAGAAAGGGCAATGACCTTTTGTAAAGGCATACCATTAAAATGTTTTATATTTTTACCTTGACCATCATTTTTCTCATTAAACAATATGCATTATTTATTAATAAGTCCATTCACGGGGACAGGCAGCAAATTGGCAAATTGGCCTTTACATTAAACTTCTAATGCTAAATCTGTAATGCATATGCCAAACTGCTATATATAAAATAATTCTCTCTCCTCTTTCTACTCATAAGTGAGAAAACTTTAGTAGGCCTCAGGACTGCTATGTGTATACAAGGTCCATTTCTTTTTTTTAAAAATTTTTTAGATTTTATTTATTTTTTGATGTAGTGTTCCATGATTCATTGTTTGCGTATAACACCCAGTGCTCCATTCTATATGTGCCCTCTTTAATACCCATCACCAGGCTAACCCATCCCCCCACAACCCTCCCCTCTAGAACCCTCAGTTTGTTTCTCAGAGTCCATAATTTCTCATGGTTCGTCTCTCCCTCCGATGTCCCCCCTTCATTTTTCCCTTCCTACTATCTTCTTCTTTTTTTTAACATATAATGTATGATTTGTTTCAGAGGTACAGGTCTGTGATTCAACAGTCTTACACAATTCACAGCACTCACCATAGCACATACCCTCCCCAATGTCTATCACCCAGCCACCCCATCCCTCCCAACCCCCACCACTCCAGCTTTTTTAAGGCTTTTCTGACCAAAATTAAGAAATTATATCCCTTCTAATTCTATCTTTGGATTTTCAAGTCTATTAGTTAGAATTTAACTATTTCTATATTTAAGTTCACATTTCACTCTAAGGGATCATGCACTTTATCCACAATATTCTTCAAGTTATACTTATGAAAGAACCATCTGATTGTGCTATTTTCTGCTTAAAAGTCTCCAATTATTCCCCATTGCCCACCAACTAACTGTAACTGGTATATAAGTGTATTTTTAATCTGTTCTCCACTTTTTTCCCATTACCTTTTGCTTTTCTCCCTTCTTCTTCCTTCTTATGGAATGCTACCCTGGACATATAAATCTGGTCAGGTCACTATAAACTCTGTGCAATACCCCCCACCAAATGCTTTCACATACTGGGTCCATCCAACCATGGAGCTGCAAAATATGTGAAGTAAAAACTAACAGAAATGGAAAGAGTAATTAAGAAATCCACAATTATGGTTGGAGATTCCAACACTCTTCTTTTAGTAACTGAAAAAACTAGTAGACACAAAATCAGCAAGGATGTACAAGAACTGAATAATACCACTAACCAACTGAAATCCAATTGGCATTTATACAACCTTCCATCAAAAAAAAAAAATACAGTATCTTTTTAAGAGTACCTTGAACCTACCCAAGAGAGATCATATCCTAGGTCATAAAACAAACCTTAACACATGTAAAATTATTGAAATCATACAAAATGATTTTGTGTTAATAGAATATGTGCCATCCTATGACCATAATGTTTTATACTATAATAAGAGGAAGATAGGAGAAAAAGCTCTACACACTTGGAAATTAGGCAACATACTTCTCATTAATCCATGGGTCAAAGAGGCAATCTCAAGGGAAAATTGGAATATATTTTGAACTAAAGAAAGTAAAAAACATAACATAACAGAATTTGAGGGTTGTAGTTAAAGCAGTATTTAAGTGAAAATTTGTAGCATTGAGTGCTTATGTTAAAAAGATGAAAGATCTTTTTTTAAAAGATTTATTTATTTGAGAGAGAGAGAGAGCACAAAGAGGGGGAGGAGCAGAGGGAGAGGGAGAAGCAGACTCCCCGCTGAGTAGGGAGTCCAAAGTGGGGCTCGATCCCAGGACCCTGGTATCATGACCTGAGTCAAAGGCAGATGCTTAACCAACTAAGCCACCCAGGCATCCTCAAAAGAAGAAAGATCTTAAATACCTAAATTTTGCCATAAGAAACTAGAAAAAGAAGAAAATAACCTAAAACAAGCAGGAAGAAGGAAATAATAAAGAGCGAGGAAATGAATGAAATTTAAAATAAAAAACAATAGAGAAATTCAATTAAAGCTGTTTTTTAAAGATCAATAGAACTGATAATTCTTTAACAAGACTGACAAAGAAAAAAGAGAAAAGACACAAATTCTAAATATCAGGAATAAAAATAATCACTATAGACATTAAAAGAATTGTAAGGGAATAGTACATACAATTCAGGACACAAAAATTCAACAACTTAAGAAACCATTTTTAAAAAACTACAAATTACCAGGGCATCTGAGTGGTTCAGTTGGTTGGGCAACCAACTCTTGATTTCGGCTCAGGTCATGATCTCAGGGTCGTGAGATCGAACTCTGTATCTGGCTCCATGCTGAGCATGGATCCTGCTTAAGATTCTCTCTCTCCCTCTGCCCCTCTCCTGCCCCCACTCTCAAGTGCTCTCTCTCTAACAACACCCCCAAACTAAAAACTACAAATTACCAATATTACCCAATATGAAGTAGGTAACCTGAATTGTCTAATAATATTAAGAAAATTGAACTCAGAGTTTAAAACATTCTGAGAAAGAAATCTGTAAGCCCAAATGATTTCACTGGCTAATTTCACCAAACATTTAAAGAAGAAGTAATGACAGTTATGTTCAATCTCCCTGAAAAAAGAGGAGGGAACACCTCCCAACACCTTTTGTGACACCAGAATTACCCTAATACTAAAACCAAACAAAAACAGTACAAAAAGCCCCAAAAAACCCCATAGACAAATATCTTTCCTGAACATAGGTAAAAAGTCCTCAGAAAATATGAGCTAATCAAATTTAGCAGTACTTAAAAATTAATATGGAGTGACCTAGTGAGGTTTATTCTGGGACTTCAGTCTTTAAAAATCAACAAATGTAATCTGCCATATTAGTAGTCTCAATAAGAGAAAAACCAGGAATATATAGATTGATATATAGAACTCTCAAAAATCAACAGTGAGAAATTTTAAAATGCTCAAAGCAAAATCTTGGACAGTTCACCAAAGAGGATATGCAGAAGGCAAATAAGCACATGAAAAAAATGTTTAGTATCACTAGCTATTAAGGAAGCAAATTAAACCCAAGATGAGATACCCCTATGCAGCTATTAGAAAGACTAAAATTAAACATACTGAGTCTATCAAGGGTTGGTGAGAATGTGGAGCAACTGAAAGTCTCAAACACTGCTGATGGGAATGCAAAATGATGGAAACACTCTGGGAAACAGCTTAGTGGTTTCTTGTAAAATTAAATATATAGTTACTCTATAACCTATCTATCCCCAAGTATATAGTTATGTTGGAGAAATGAAGACTTACATTCACACACACAAAAACCATGCCTGAGTTTTATAGTAGATCTGTTCAAAATCACCTCAAACTAGAAACAATCCAAATATTCTTCAACAGGTAAATAGATAAACAAACTGGGGAATCCATGCAATGAAAAACTCCTCAGCCATAAGAAATACAAACTATTGATACATGAGACAACTTGCATGAATCTCAAAGCATATGCTGAGTCAAAGGAGTCCATCTCAAAGGGTCACATACCATAGGATTCCATTTATAATATTCTTGACCAGACAAAACTCTGGTGATGAAGAATAGATCAGTGGTTGCCAAGGTTTATGGGTGTGGAAAGGATGTAATAACTAAGGGATGGCATGCGGGAGTTTCTGTAGTTTGGGTACTATCCTGTGGTGGTGGTTACACAAATATGTACCTGTGTTAAAATTCATAGACATGTACACCAAAGAAGTCAATTTTATTGCAGTTTAAATAAAAGAAATCCAAATGGAGATAGGGACAACATCCTAGACATATATAAAGGTAGTGCATGTTAAAGCAGTAGAAACAGAAGGACCTGGATATCCATCCAATGCAAGGAGTAAGAAGGAGTAAAAATTTTTAAGGCTTATTTATTTATTTGAGAAAGAGTGTGCGCAAGGGGGGAGGGGCAGAGGGAGAAGGAGAGGGAGAAGGAGAGAGAGAGAATTCTCAAGTAGACTCCCCGCTGAGCACAGAGCCCTTCAGGGGGCTAGATACCAGAAGGTTGAGATCATGACTTGAGGCTAAATAAAGAGTCTGCTGCTTAAGTGACTGAGCCACCCAGGTGCGCTTGCTAGGAGTAAATGTTATATGTTTCGTATTGATTCAGAAGCCTGGTGTTGGGCATCCACCATGTTCATTCCCTGAAAAAGGAAGAGTGTTTTGCCATGAAAGGTAGTTGGTTTTCTATTCTTGAAGATCTTCAATAAAAGGATGGAAACTCTTGCCTGAGAGCTTGTAGAAGTGATTCCTGCAGAAAGGATGTCTTCAGTTAGATTTGTGAGGTGAATCCATTTGAGATTCTGTGAAATCACCAGGAGCAAGAGGGGTGATGAAAAATCTGTTGTTGCAAGGTGAGAAACAATACAGATTGGCTAAACTGTACATCAATTTGTCTCTTACAGGACAGGTGCAATCACGGTTATTTTAGAGATTGATCAATTTTGGAACCTGGACTACCAGACTAATCTGAATTTCTGAAAATTATCCCTCAACAGAAGGTCAAGTGGGATTATGCTCAGTTTATTTTAAAAATCCTTTTGTATCGGGCGCCTGGGTGGCTCAGTCGGTTAAGCGACTGCCTTCGGCTCAGGTCATGATCCTGGAGTCCCGGGATCGAGTCCCGCATCGGGCTCCCTGCTTAGCGGGGAGTCTGCTTCTCCCTCTGACCCTCCTCCCTCTCATGCTCTCTGTCTCTCATTCTCTCTCTCGCAAATAAATAAATAAAATCTTTAAAAAAAAAATCCTTTTGTATCATGGAACACTACATCAAATCTAATGATATAATGTATGGTGATTAACATAATAAAAAATTTAAAAAAATAAGTAAAATCCTAAAAAAAAAAAAAAACCTTTTTGTAGGTGTGCCATATTTAATTTAAAAAGCATTTATGCTGATTTTGTGGTGAAATTGTTCATCTATTTCTATTTTGGCAAATTCCTTTAACAGCTCTGGTCAATTGGGGAACAACTTAGAGCAAAAACCCTGGAGCCCTTTTCGAGGATGTTTGCACTTGCCAACTGGCTTCTCCAGTTAGTTGTGGCTTAGAATGGTCTGTAGCCATCATGTATGATTCAGTGGTCTCTAAGGATGGCCCAAACCAGCAGCATCAGCTTCACCTGGGAGATCATTAGAAATGCAGATTCTAGGGCTTCAAACTAGTGCTTCTGAATCAGAAACGGGCTGGGGGGTGGGAGGTGGCGTCCGGTAATGTGTAGCTTAACAAGGCTTCCAGGTGATTCTGATGGAAGCTAAGGTGGCTGATGCATGTTAAGGTTTTGCAAGCATGGTACAGTTAGCTTTGCATTTGACTGATTTCAAGCAGCACCCCCAACAACCCCAGAGGTGAGTTTCAAGCCATTGGGAATTCACATTCTGCTGTCCCAAGCTGACCACCTGGCCACAGGAGTTCCAGTCAGCCTACTACTAGTTTAATTCAGGCATTAGGCATCAGAGACATTAAAAATCCATCACCAGTCTGTCCGTTTCCTACTTGGAAGCCTCTTCAATTTACAATCCCCAGAATGAGCAGGAAGAACCTGAACACATACCACTCTTCAGATTCTTATGTGATTAGCTCATTATTCGCCCATTTAAGAAGACATAGTCTTTCTAAATTATGCATCCTGTTCTAACTTCCTTCTAAACCTTAGTCATTATACTCTTGATTCTCTCTTTTTTTAAAAAAATTTCCAATTGGTAGTTATTTTCTTATGGTGCTTGCCAGATTGAGTTTAAAACTTCACTGTCTGTTTTAATATCTCAATTGGTTGCCATAATATGACTGTAGAGGTTTCTTGAACCAGAAATATGTCTGCCAAGGAAAGCTTTCTGTCTGAAACTTGAATGTGACATGTTTCCTCATCATTTTGAGCCCTGTTATAATTAAGGATTGGTGAACTCCATTTCGGTTTGAGTTAGTTGAATGTCTAATGTTTATTCAAACATCCTGGTTTCAATAAAAATTCTAGATGTGAGTTGCCAGCACTTTTTCCATTAACTTTTAAATCCCTGTGTGTTTCAAGGAAAATATAGTTCTTATGTTTCTGATTCATTTACACTTAACTCATCAGAATATTATTTTGTTAGAACTAGTTTTTGTCTAAATATCACGTACCTCTTGAAATCTTTAGAAATAGGATGTTAGTTAAAGCACTGCAAAATATAACCCAAGCTGAGGCTTAGAGAGGTTGAACCATATTTGGCTTTGTTTCTGAGTTGGCCTCAAATGCCTTATGTTTAAAGTTATAATAGATTAGCAGGATTCTTTTCACTATTCCAGAGAAATGTAACTGTTGGACTGACTACCTCTGGAGGCAGTCACACGTGTAAGGTTGGAGATGTGTGCAATGATAAAGAACACGAGTGAAAGTGAACTACCTATATACTACCGATGTTTTCATTTCAGTGATGGATAGGCCTCTTTCTCTAAAATGTCCATGCGAAGAGAAGCTAGCGCTGGAACGTGGGGAACATGAAAGGAAAGCAGGTGGCCAGCAGCTTTCTGACTGAAGGTCGCACATGGCAAATCCCTGAGAACCCAGAATAACGTGAATGAATATTGAGCTTCTTGAATCAGGCGACACTTAAAAATGTAAACTTTTGTGTTACTGGAGTAACAATGTACAAAGGAGTGCACCTTATTTATGGTCAACATGTCTGTATTAGCCAGGGTCCCGTTGGGAAAACAGACACACATTCAGTATTCCAACGGAGAGAATTTCATAAAGGGCACTGGTTAACTAGGTCTGAGAAGACTCAAGAATCAAAATGGGGAAACTGAGGTAGCGCAGAGCCGCCTACAGGAAGCAGTTACCGTGCCTGAGGCTGCAGAAACAAAGGGAATAAATTGAGTTTCTCAACCCCAGAAGCTTGGAGGGGGGCCCCCATGGAGTTGGAAATCAGACCTCTGAGAAGGGGTGGGACTGTTTGAGATGCTAGTCCCTCTGCTCGCTGCTCCGTGTTCTGGAAGTTCAGAAAGGAGCTGGATGCTGGGGGTGATTGCTGCTGCCAGGGTGACATGCCCTATTATTCTGAGTTATGGTCCATTCAGGATTCCCATTAAGATCATTTATAGATATCTGTCCCTGTAGTTGAAATGCTGGACGGGCATGTTTACCTTCTTCCTTTGTCTCAGTCTCTAAGAACTTCATTGTCTTCATCCATAAAACGGGACTAATAGCCTTAACCTCTGCTCATCTTGATGGTGTCTTTGGAAAATAAAGAAATTGGGGCACCTGGGTGGCTCAGTCATTTAAACATCTGACTCTTGATTTCAGCTCAGGTCATGATCTCAGGGTAGTGGGATCGAGCCCCACGTCAGGCTCCATGTTCAGCTGGGAGTCTTCTTGAGATTCTTTCCCTCTCCCTTTGCCCCTCCCCATACTCACACACTCTAAATAAATAAATAAATAAATAAATAAAATCTTTAAAAATAATTAAAAAGGAAAATAAAGAAATATCAAAACACTTGAGAAATGATAAAATACCAAATAAATTCTGGGTATTGTTATTTTTTTAGGCTGTACTTCAAAATGTAATATTGCAGTAAGAGAAACTTATGACATAACTGCTTATAATCCCATTGCCTAATCAAGTAAGTGGTCTCTTCTTCTTCTTCCTCTTCTTCTTCCTCTTCTTCTTCTTCTTCTTCTTCTTCTTCTTCTTCTTCTTCTTCTTCTTCTTCTTCTTCACATACTTACTGTTTTATTTACTTTATGATGTTATTTTCTAAACATTTTCATTTTGAGTTATTTTCTCAAAGCCCTAGAAGTTTTGTGTTTGAGGACATAAATGAACTATTTTTCAATCTGCTAGTTCTCTAAAATAGATATAAATGAGGTTTGTTTTTTTTTTTTAAGAAATATATACGGGGGTGCCTGGGTGGCTCAGTTGGTTTAGCCTCCAACTCTTGATTTCAGCTCAGGTTGTGATCTTGGGGTCGTGAGATGGAGCCCTGGTTGGGCTCCACGCTCAGCTGGGAGTCTGTTCTCTCCCTCTCCCTCTGTCCCTTCCCCTGCTCTCTCTCTCTCCAAAAAATAAATAAATAAGTCTTAAAAAAGAGAAAGAAACATGTACAGAAGGAAGGAAGCAATTTTAAATGAAATCAGATTATTAACAAATAGTGTTAAGGATGTTTTACAGCTGCAGTTTATAGAGCTGAGAGTAAAGCAGAGCTGTGTTTATAAAATCATAAACAGAAATATAATCCCATGCTCCTTGAACCTTTTTCCTAATTATGCTGCTTTTATACAGGTGAAAGTGAAAATATTTATAAAATACAAGATCCAGTATGATACCTGACACAGAAATATATTTATCCTTCAAATGTTATATTTCTGCATTGAAAGTGAACACTTAGTTTGCAATACCATTAAAGAAAAAAATAGTATCAAACACTTGGAAGGAGGATGTAAAGTCACCATTTCAACTCTATGGTTTTGAGCATTGATATCTGAAAGTATGGACAGGTGTGTCCTCTGAATAACAAAGAGTCATTTTGATGTCTCTTTCAGTTTTGGATTTTCATCTAGTAAAGCAATGTACGAATTCAGTGAAATATCTATTAACAATGAATCTTTTTTCCTAACTCTCTTCTAATCAGAAGTGACAGTAGGCACCTTATCCTGTGTTTTCTAAAGAGGCACAGTTTTTACGATTTTTTTTTTTTTACTTTTTCCATCAAAACATAGAGTACTGGTATGTTCTCTCCTGTAGCCCCCCCCCCCCCAAGGTGTGTTATTCCCTAGCCCTCTCTATCCCCATCACTAAAAGAGGGTGGCAATAGACTCGTTTCCCCTTGGGATATTGTTGGAATAGGCTGCCGTTATGTGTATTATTTTCTTAGTCAATGAGCTTCGGAAGACAAAAAGCTATCAGTCTGCCACTCAGTGACTTACTTCAACACAAAAATACCCTTAGGGGAACCACAGTGACTGGTAGAGTAGAAGGGATTGCTTCATGTTTAGACTTTTCCAGTGAAAATGAATTGGAAAGTTAGAGCTGTTGTAACATGGGGGCGTTCCAGGGGGAGTGCCACGATCAATTGGAAAAGGGAAATGTGAATTTGAAATAGCTATTTGGTCTTCCCACTTCAGTAGCAGAAAATGTTAAAATTGTATCTGGTCTGAAGCATTCACAGTCACAATTGAATTTCAGTAGAAGTGTCTCACACGGTGCATAAATGTATGCAAAGTCATCATTCCACCGGCCCATTAATGAATCTGAAGGAATTGCAAGGGCAACACATTGTCCCTAGAAAGGGTATATATGTATGTGTACACACACACACACACACACACACACACACACATTTCCTTCCAAGGAAATGATCCCAAAATGAGGGCCATTATTCTGTCAATGTAAGTGCCCTTGGGATGTCAATGAAGTATTTTTTAATCCTCACCCTACCCCTGTTTTTTTTTAAATGACTTTACAAAGTCAAGAGCAGTCTCTAATATGGTTGCACTAACAGTATATAAGGTTTGAAAAAGCTGTCACAGCATCAATCAAATGTCAACTCTACAGAAACTGTACAATGTCATTGAAAATTTACCCATTAATGCTCAGGATTTTCTGTTTGGGGAAACCCTGGAAGTCACAGGGCATTCTCTATAAGCTCCAATTCACTGCAAAGGATATCATTGAGAAATATTTTTGTGGTTGGGTCAATTTCCCATTGTACCTATTAAAAGTGAGGTCATAAATTACAAAAAAAAAAAAAGTTATTGAAATAATGGCCCAGCGAAACAAAAGAGAAAAAAGAATACAAATGGGTTTTTAATAGATTGAAGGTAATCTTATAATCAAGGAAAGCAATATACATTCTATATTCCTGTGACTTTTTTTTCTCTTAACATGTTTTTATTGTGGTTAACTATCATAACATGAAATTTACCATTTGAACTACTTTAAGCATAGACTTCAGTGGCATTAGGTACATCCATACTGTTGTGCAACCATCAGCACCATCCAATTACAGACCTTTTTTATCTTCCCAAATTGAAACTCGGCATCCATTAAACAGCAACTCCCCACTACTCCCCTCCCACTGCGAGCCTCTCACAACCACATTTTGACTTTCTGTCTCTCCACATTTGACCACTCTAGTTATGTCATATGAGTGGAATCATACAGTATTTGTCCTTTTGTGTCTGGCTTGTTTCACTTAGCATTATAATCTTGAAGTTTTACACATCTTGTGATTTTTTTCAAGATGTTTGTTTTCAGGGAAAACACTGAAAACGGTGACACTTTTGTGATACCAAAACACTCCTTGAAACGGATTTTTTAAAGGCAGTTTCAGGGGATGTTTGAAGCGACATCAAATTAAATTTAAATCAGGGAAAACGTATTAGTCCTTGTAGACATATCCCTGTCTTACATCTTCAACTATAGTAATAATAACAACACTACTTAAGGCTTTCTCTGTGCAAGGCATAATTCTGTGTGCTCTGCGTGTATTCATTGTTTTAATTCTTATAATATCCCGACAAAAGTGGTCTATGGTGTTCCTCATTTCATAGAGAGTGATCTGAGGCATAAGAAGCTTAAGTAACTTGCCCCTGATCATACAACAAATAAGTCGCGTAGCCAAGTGGTAAGCCCAGGCTGTCTCGTTCCAGAGGCTGTGCTCTTGCTCACTATATTTTTTTCTTTCACATTCCTGTCTCATCAACAAGAGACAATACTTATATTGGTCCGGGGGCGGGGGGATCCTGAGGACTCACAGTGTATTAAAGCTCCTTAAGTGAGGCCAGTGTACAGTCAATTTGAGAACTTGTGGGATAGAATTTAGGAAAATAAGAGAAAATGAGCCTTGGCACCTGAGTGAATGGCCTTGAGTATCTGTATCCTTGAAGAAGTTTGGCCTTGAATTATTTAGCAGTGGGGGAATCATGGAAGTTCCAGGGAGTTATATAAGCAGAGCTTGTTTTAAGCAAGTTAAGGTGATAAAGTTCTTAGTTGCCAGCTATTTTATAGAATCTTATGGTGAGTCATGGTGCTCTTGTTGGTTTGGCTTCACCTTTGATCCTGCAGAGAGGGGGCACCCCAAAAGGGGAAAGTTTGCATCAAAAAGGGGTATTTGAATGGAGGCTAGGGGAATGATGCACTGGAGACACTAGATCCAATGGGTAGGAGGTCATGAGCCAGAAGAGTGTTTTAAGACAGTCAAGTAGGTAGTAGAAGATATGAAAGGCATGGACCAATCAGATCAACTGATGGAATTCTTTGATTAATTCTTAAAATTTTATTTGTTTTTATTTGTAGTGTTCAAGTAGGTCCTCGTGGCTATCTTCCTTATATTCTATTCGCTTTCTTTTCTCCAAGAATGCAATACTAGCTATCAGTGTCCATACCCATAGACGTGCCACCTGTCTCGGTTTTGTATTCCTCATTTGTCAAGTGTGAAGTTTCAGTGGGCCCTCCAGCATTGATTTTATGACTTTGGGGCTTGGGGTTTATCCCTCTGGATTGTGAAATCCCTTCCCTCTCTGCAGAGCTCCCGGGGGCCCCAAGGCCAGAGGAAGTAAGCTTTTTCAGAAAATAATGTCAGTGCACTAGAATTGGACAATAATGGAAGATGGAATTCTCGTTCCTCTTCTCATTGAGACAGGCACTGGTGATCCATCTTTTGCCTCTGTCACCCTAATTTAGGTCATTCCTATTGTGAGGTGTCTCAAATCGTACCTGTCTGGGTATAAAATTTATGTTGGAGAAGCATTAATGCAAGCTCTTAATAAGATGAAGAACTTAACAGTATGCTGTTATCTGGGGATGATATATTTTATATACTCAAGACATGTTTAATTAGCTCTGCACAAGTCAAATTGGCTTGGGCAGTAATGAAGCTTTCTTTTTACCCATTTCTCCCATTTTTTGCTATAATAACAGGCAAGATACTTGAGAAATCTGCTTTCAACTTTGGTATATTTGTAAATCTGCCTCTCTCTCCCTGCCCCTTCCTCTGTTTCTACAAAACTACTCTGTTTTGAAAATTCATTTCTTGCTAAGAATGGAGGGCAGAGGAGAGCTCTCTGAGAAGTACACAGTGGAATAAGGAATAGAGCTGATACGTGTTAGAGCTCCTCAAATATTGAACATGCATCTTTTTGAAACAGCCTTACTAAATATTTAATGAGCATTTGCATCTGAGCGCACTAAAGGGTTTTATAACCTTTGCTATTCACTCCCATTTTGCAGATGGGGACCCTGACCAGAGTTGGAGTGATTTGCTCAGAGCTCTAACTATGGAAGCCAAGACTCAAAATAAACCTCTGCCCCAACTATATAGCTCCTTTCAAACGGAAAGATCCAAGTTTAATTTGTGAAGGCCATTCCTCTACTTAGTGAATAAAAAAAGATGAAATTTACTAACCAACATACCTTTGAACTTTAAGGGACAAATGGGAGATGAGGATTTGTCTCTGGTGGGTCTGGCCATTCAGAGCCAAGGAAGAAATGTAATGAGCATGATGATGATCTTTTTTTTTTTTTTTTTTTTATTGTTATGTTAATCCCCATACATTACATCATTAGTTTTAGATATAGTGTTCCATGATTCATTGTTTGTGCATAACACCCAGTGCTCCATGCAGAACGTGCCCTCCTCAATAACCATCACCAGGCTAACCCATCCTCCCAACCCCCTCCCCTCTAGAACCCTCAGTTTGTTTTTCAGAGTCCATCGTCTCTCATGGTTCTTCTCCCCCTCCGATTTCCCCCCCTTCATTCTTCCCCTCCTGCTACATTCTTCTTCTTCTTTTTTTCTTTCTTAACATATATTGCATTATTTGTTTCAGAGGTACAGATCTGAGATTCAACAGTCTTGCACAGTTCACAGCGCTTACCAGAACACATACCCTCCCCAGTGTCCATCACCCAGTCACCCCATCCCTCCCACCCCACCCCCCACTCCAGCAACCCTCAGTTTGTTTCCTGAGATTAAGAATTCCTCATATCAGTGAGGTCATATGATACATGTCTTTCTCTGTTTGACTTATTTCGCTCAGCATAATACCCTCCAGTTCCATCCACGTCCTTTCAAATGGCAAGATCTCATTCCTTTTGATGGCTGCATAATATTCCATTGTATATATATACCACTTCTTCTTTATCCATTCATCTGTTGATGGACATCTTGGCTCTTTCCACAGTTTGGCTATTGTGGACATTGCTGCTATAAACATCGGGGTGCACGTAGCCTTTCGGGTCCCTACTTTTGTATCTTTGGGGTAAATACCCAGTAGTGCAATTGCTGGATCATATGGTAGCTCTATTTTCAACTTTTTGAGGAACCTCCATACTGTTTTCCAGAGTGGCTGCACCAGCTTGCATTCCCACCAACAGTGGAGGAGGGTTCCCCTTTCTCCGCATCCCCGCCAACATCTGTCATTTCCTGACTTGTTAATTTTAGCTATTCTGACTGGTGTGAGGTGGTATCTCATTGAGGTTTTGATTTGGATTTCCCTGATGCCGAGCGATATTGAACACTTTTTCATGTGTCTGTTGGCCATTTGGATGTCTTCTTTGGAAAAATGTCTGTTCATGTCTTCTGCCCATTTCTTGATTGGATTCTTTGTTCTTTGGGTGTTGAGTTTGATGAGTTCTTTATAGATTTTGGATACTAGCCCTTTATCTGATATGTCATTTGCAAATATCTTCTCCCATTCTGTCAGTTGTCTTTTGGTTTTGTTGACTGTTTCCTTTGCTGTGCAAAAGCTTTTTATCTTGATGAAGTCCCAGTAGTTCATTTTTGCCCTTGCTTCCCTTGCCTTTGGCGATGTTTCTAGGAAGAAGTTGCTGCGGCTGAGGTCGAAGAGGTTGCTGCCTGTGTTCTCCTTTAGGATTTTGATGGACTCCTGTCTCACGTTGAGGTCTTTCAACCATTTGGAGTCTATTTTTGTGTGTGGTGTAAGGAAATGGTCCAGTTTCATTCTTCTGCATGTGGCTGTCCAATTTTCCCAACACCATTTGTTGAAGAGACTGTCTTTTTTCCATTGGACATTCTTTCCTGCTTTGTCAAAGATTAGTTGACCATAGAGTTGAGGGTCCATTTCTGGGCTCTCTATTCTGTTCCATTGATCTATGTGTCTGTTTTTGTGCCAGTACCATACTGTCTTGATGATGACAGCTTTGTAGTAGAGCTGGAAGTCTGGAATTGTGATGCCGCCAGCTTTGCTTTTCTTTTTCAACATTCCTCTGGCTATGCGGGGTCTTTTCTGGTTCCATACAAATTTTAGGATTATTTGTTCCATTTCTTTGAAGAAAGTGGATGGTATTTTGATGGGGATTGCATTGAATGTGTAGATTGCTCTAGGTAGGATTGACATCTTCACAATATTTGTTCTTCCAATCCATGAGCATGGAACGTTTTTCCATTTCTTTGTGTCTTCCTCAATTTCTTTCATGAGTATTTTATAGTTTTCTGAGTACAGATCCTTTGCCTCTTTGGTTAGATTTATTCCTAGGTATCTTATGGTTTTGGGTGCAATTGTAAATGGGATCGACTCCTTAATTTCTCTTTCTTCTGACTTGTTGTTGGTGTATAGGAATGCCACTGACTTCTGTGCATTGATTTTATATCCTGCCACTTGACTGAATTCCTGTATGAGTTCTAGCAGTTTTGGGGTGGAGTCTTTGGGATTTTCCACATAAAGTATCATATCAGAGCATGATGATGATCTTGAGTTTTATCCTAAATCACCAAGTATGTTCATAATTGTGGTCTCAGTTATTCTCCCAAAATACCTTTGTGATACATAGGGTGGGTGTTTTGATCTCCCTATATTTTGAGGCTCTCATCTAAGGTCACACTCATCGTGTTGACGAGAGGCCAGGAAAATGCTGCTCTCAAACTCCAACAAGAGCAACCGTGAAGTTTTATACAATTTTTCAACAACCAATACTTTGATAGAGACAAGACTAATGAATGAAGCAGAAAAGTGAAGTTCCCATCAAAAGTGACAAAAAAAGGGAATGATGTAGGTCGTTATCTGTTGTAAGGTATTTTTAAAAAGGAAGGGGGCAATTTAGAAATCGTCTGAAGAATAAAAATCTTAGCAAGAGTGAGCAGTTATTTCCTTTGATAAAGACAGGTCTTTTGGTTGAAATTTTGATGTCTAAACTCCTGGAAAATGCCTAATTTTTTTCATTGGAAAGAACTATAGGAGGTAAAATAAGGAAACATTTCTTACAATGTATGTTTCTATTTTAAGAAACGGAGTGTTGCTAAGTCGTTAATACAGAAGATTAATTGTGACTACAGTAATGCACTGATTTCTTCATTCACAAAAGCATTGCTGCATGTTTGCAGTATATTGAGAAGGTTCAAGAAGAGAGGGCTCAGAATTTCTTTACAAATTAGGGATTTAACACACTGAAATTTATTTTCTTGCCTATTCCTACTGAGTTCATTTCTATTACTCTTGAGTGCTTAACCCTTTCGAAAGCAGGATAAGGAGAAATGGGCTTGGTTTCTTTGTCTTGCAGCCAAAGAAGCTATCAGTCACTTGGGTAAATTTTTAATATGCATTTTATAGGACTTTTACCTTTTCCTAAGCATTTTTATTTATCTATTCCAAAATCACAGAGTATTTCTTGATGTAAATATATTTCTGTAAAGATTTAATTTGGATGCAGGGGTAGTAAATAGCTGTCAGGCCACTCTGGCTACCTGGAAGGGCGCTAAAGAAGAACTTAGAAGTTACATTCGAGCTCCCCAGTCAAGAGTTCTGGGATTTGATATCTTCCATGGCCTCAGGCAGTGGAGACTGTGAAAACACACCAGTCAAATTATACACTCAAGGAAAGGTAGATGACAATAATGTGATTGTGTGCTTATAAATCACATGAGTGACATGTATGCAGTAATTCATAGAATAGTTTAGAAGAGAAGCATCCCTCGTCAAATGGCATGCTCTGAAAGGATGAGTGGATCTTGAAGAATGAGTTGTTTTGGTAGGCAGGACGGGTAGAGATCTTTAGGTGAAGAGAATGATAGTACAACATGCCAAATCAGGAATGCCTAGGAGCAACAGCTTACCCAAAACAGCCAGAGCATTTTGGAAAAGCCTGGAAGTAATTTGGAAACGTAGCTAATAATTCTAGCTACCAGTGAGCATTTACTCTGCTTAGCTTGGCTTAGTGCTTTGTGTGTCCAGCTTCCACTTCTCAGGATGATCTTGCGAAGAGACACCATCATTAACCCTATCGACAGACAAGGATTGTAAATCTGAGAGAGGTAAAATCACTCACACGAGACACATAGCTGGTAAATGACACAATCACTTTAGAGTTCACACTCTTCTGTGCTCACAGTTTATCGGTTTGTGTTTGTTTTTGTTTTGTTCTGGGTGTGATGACACCAGACTTTGTAAGGTCTTAAGTGCCAGATTGTAAGTTTTTGTTTGTTTTTTTAGGAAAAAAAAAACACCTTTATTTGGCATATTCAAATTCACACATTTCAAGGGTACAATTCCCAAATTTTTTAGTAAATTTACCAAGTTGGGCAGCCACCACGGTAAAGCAGTTCTAGAATATCTTTATCACTGCAATATGGTCCTTCACGCGCATTCAATGTGAAGCCCTCCCTGTCCCTGCTCCCTTTCCTAGCAACTACTAATCTACTTTCTGTTTTCATGACTTTCCTGGGCATTTCCTATAAATGGAATTATATAATATGATAATATGTAGTGTTTGTGTCAGACTTCTTTCACAGAGCACGTTTTCGAGATTCATCAGTGTTGTGACATGTATTCATAATTCATGCCTTTTTTATTGCTGAATAGTATTTTACTATAAGGATACACCGCATTTTGCATATCATTCACCAGCCGATGGACACTTAGATTCTTTCCAGTTTTTGGCTATTATGAATAATGCTGATAAGAACATTCCTGTCCAAGTCTTTGTGTGGACATATATTTTCATTTCTCTTGGATATATACCTAGTAGTGAAATTGCTAGGTTATAGGGTTATGTTAGCATTTTGAAGAACTTATAAACAGTCTTCCAAAGCGACTGTATCATTTTACACTGTGACTAGCAATGTCTGAGTGTTCCAATTTCTCCACATCTTTGCAGTTATTTCTTATTGACCACCTTTTTTATTATAGCCTTTCCAGTGAGTGTAAGATCACATCTACTTTTGGTTTCTATTTGTATTGTTCTAATGACTCATGATGCTGAGCATCATTTCATGTGCTTTATTAGACCATCTTGTATATCTTCTTTTTTTTTTTTTTAAGATTTTTTATTTATTTATTTGAGAGAGAGAATGAGAGAGAGCAAGCATATGAGAGGGGGGAGGGTCAGAGGGAGAAGCAAACTCCCTGCCGAGCAGGGAGCCCGATGCGGGACTCGACCCAGGGACTCCAGGATCATGACCTGAGCCGAAGGCAGTCGCCCAACCAACTGAGCCACCCAGGCGCCCTCTTGTATATCTTCTTCGGTGGGATGTCTCTTTAAATCCTTTGCTCATTTTTGATTGGATTGTTTGTCTTATTACTGAGGTGTAGGAATTCTTTGCATATTCTGAATATAAGTACTCTGTCAGATATGTGTTTTGCAAATATTTTATCCCAGTCTGTTGCTCATCTTTTGATGTTCTTAATGATGTCTCTTGAAGTATAAACATACTGAATTTTGAAAAAGTCCAGTTTGTCAACTTTTTTAATGAATCAATCTTTTGATGTCATATGTAATACATCTTTGAAGGTCTTGAAGATTTTTCTGTTTTCTTCTAAAAGTTGTGTTGTTTAGCTCTTCCTTTTAAGTCTACGATATGTTTTCAGTTAATTTTTGTGTATGCTGTGAAGTAAGGGTCTATTTTCTTTCTTTCTTTCTTTTTTTTTTTTTTTTTGCATGTAGATAGCTTATTTTACCGGTACCATTAGTTTAAAAGGCTATTATTCTTCCAGTGAATTTCCTTAGTGTGGGATTTGAATATCAATTGACCATAAATATAGGGATTTATTTCTGATCCCAACTCTGCTCTGACTGACCTCTATGTCTATATTTATGCCAATACCACACCGTTTTAATACCTGTGGCTTTCTAGTTATTTTGAAATTGGGAAGTGAAAGTTCTCCAATTTTGTTCTTTTTCAAAATTGCTTTGGCTATTCTAGATCTTTTCCATTTCCAATAGATTTTAGAATCAGCTTGTTGATTTTTGAACAACAAAACCAAAAAGAGTCTGATGGAAATTTGAAAGAGATTGCATTGAATCCATAGGTCAATTTGGGGATAATTGCTGTCTTAACAATATTGAGTATTCCAGTCCATGAACATGCAACATCTTTCCATTTATTTAGATCTTCTTCAGCAGTGTTTTGTAATTTTCCACATATGACTCTGGACTTTTTTTTTTATAAAATGTTTTCCTAAGGATTTTATTTATTTGTTTATGTTTGATGTTGTTGTGAAAGTATACTTTTATTTTGGATTGTTCGTTATGTATAGAAATATAGTTGATTTTTGTATATTAACATTAAATCCTGTGACCTTGCTATTACTTGTTAATTGTGTGTGTGTGTGTGTGTGTATTACTTAAGATTCTTTACATATAGAACATGGCATCTGCAAATAGAGTTTTACTTCTTCTTCCTGATCTGGATGCCTTTTATTTCTTTTTCTTGACTGACTGTACTGGCAAGTACTTGCAGAACAACATAGAAAAGGAGAGGCGAGAAGGCATTTGCACCTTGTTCCTAATCTTAGGGCACCTCCTTCAGTCAAATAGAGTATTCATTGTAGGTTTTTCATAGATGCCTTGTATCATGATAAGGAAGCTCCCTTCTATTCTAAACTTGTCCAAATCAGCTGGGGCAGTTTAAGAAGTGGCAATTTTCTTTTAGAATCTTCAACATTGAATACTTGCCTTGAACAAAAGTTAAGTAAATTCTAAATCACTGAGGTCCATAGTTTGTACAGTAAGTGTCTTAGATTTCCTCTTCCTTCACCTCCAGAGAAAGAGAATATTGGAAATGGGTAGAGCTAGAAATGATTGCATTTCATTGATATTATTTGCCTTAGTTGACCTCTGAAACTAGCTTTCTCTTCTATATCAGTGCTCTTCAACACAAACATAAGGCAAGCTTCAAATGTGAACTATATATATAATCTAAAATTTTTTAGTAGTTACATTAAAGAGGTAAAAAAAGATAAAATTATTTTTAATAATACATTTTATTTAAAGTATATTTATATATATGTAAAATATCATTTCAACATGTAATCAATATAAAATTCTTCTTTTTAAAAATCTGTTTGTTTTTAGTTTTTGAAATCCAGTGTGTTATTTGTTGTTTGTTATTTGCCTCGTAGCAATAAGGTACAGAATATATAGTCAGTGATCTTTGCATTTAAATAACATGAACAGAATTCAAGCATCTTCTAATAGATGATCTTTTTGTGGAACGTTCTAAGTGAAAATAAAGACCATGCTTTAATGCCATATGTTTCAAATTGCAATTGAGTCTATATTTTCACGGCCTTTGGACATGGTGAGCAACATATTTTGAACAATACAAATCTAGCAAGATGCCCATGAGAAGAGCATGGTGACTGAGAGACTGAACTGAGAAAAACATGGCCAGGGTGCTCCTTTCAGCTTCCTCTTAGGAAACTCCGGAATTTCTCCTACTGGGAGATCTCTATCTCTTGGATATTTGGTCAACGAAATGCAGCAGCTTTCTTGCCAGCATAAAGAGTGTTGGGGGAGCAAATGGGCATCACAGAACCAGATGAACATCAGCACCGACTGCATTATGACACTCTAGCTGTTAAATCTTTCATGGTAATGGGCCACAATGGAGATGGCTACAGTGATAGACTTCATGCTGGAAGAAGCCTGTGGTCACTGCAGGTGGTGCTAATGTCATCTCATCACAGCATTTGAAGGATCATTTGAACAGCTTGTAAGGAGAGTAGCTAAAGCTATTGATTTTGGATTACATCCGAATGTGAAAAAGAGAATGGTTTTGAATCACAGAGAGCCACCCTCACAGGGAACCACTCTCCCAGAAATAGTTTTAAGGAATGAAAAATAAAACATTGTTTCTGTGCTCAAAATGCTCTCAGCAAAACACTCATATATTCGGAATCCAAGGGCGAAGAGTGGTTTCCTCATGCTTTCCTAGTTCTCTCTGACTATCTTGATTAGAGCATTAGTTAGCAGGCTTGAAGAGTTCAAGGGCATAGGTTCAATGATCACACAGACTAGTGAACTTAAATATTTCCCTGTCACAGATCCCCTCCTTCCTCCAGATGCGATCTTCAATGAGTGTGTGGTTGATCACAAGGGAATTACGGGAAAGAGGGGTGGCTGATAAGGACCATCCATAACCCCTATTGGCAAAACAAGTCATAACCTATGGAGCATAGGTCAGAAGTGGCACCTTTTAAAGAAAACCAGCACACAGAGCTTGCACCATCAGGAAGAGTCAAATGCTTATAAATTGGATCACAGTGAATTTCAGTGAAAGCCTGCCTTGGTGTTAAAACTGAGAATGGATGCAAAGCCAGTAAACAAAGCAGCGAAAGAGATTAGCTTTTTAAAATATGGGGCTATCAGTAGATCCTAAAAGAACGCAAGCTGGTGAGATCAATGAGTGCAGATAAGAACGCCGTTAGACTTAGCATTGTATCATAGTATCATTTCTGCTTGTCCATCAATTTATTAGCACATTTCTTGTTTATTACGCTTATACCAAGTTTTAATTTCTGGTACTATTCTAAAGGGGGTTGTTGATTATATTTTACCAAGAAGCAATAGGTTGCGTGTGGAACTCACGCCAATGTCCTTGCCGATACTTGGTTCAAATTCTCCAGATGTTTTCTGTGTTTGCTGGTTTCCATCCAGTTCAATAGCTATGTATTTATCCCTGGCTGTGCTGGAATCGCTCTACTCCAAGAAATCTTATAGCAACAAGGTGAAGGTGTCAAGATCCCTGTCCAGAAAGAGCTCAGAATCTAGCTGGGGAGAAAGGCTCATTAAACAACTAAAATATAAGAGGAAAATTGCTATCATGAAAAGTGGTTTTGCACACATGTGTTTAATGTCACAGATCTGGGGGAGAAAAAAATTTTGGATAAACTTTTGGTTTTGCTTATATTGCTACCTATGAATAATCTTTCAAGACAAAACTCCTTCTCAGTTTTTAAGATGGAAAACATCAGTTGAAGAAGCTTAAAATAAACGTAAGTATCAAATACACTACGAAGTCATTGACCGAAGGCTATTCAACCACAGCTTATAGGATATCAAAAAAATCATGAGTTTTTATACAAGGAGAATTTGTAGCTTATACTTCAAAACTTCATGGATTTAGGAAAATGTTTGTATTTCTTATTTGGTATGATTTAGGGAAATATTTCTTTAACATCTCCTTTTCATATTGTGCAATTCACACGAGACACATGTCTATGAAATATTTACACATGACTTTTATTTGAAAAGGAGTAGCTGGTTGCTGCATGAAGTCTTCCTGGTGAAGATCCTTTGCTCTCAAAAGAAAATTGAAGCTAAATAAAAAGATTTCAAGGAGAGTTTAGAGAGGTCTTTTCTTTTTTTTCTTGCAAGAGGTAATTGATTTCCTCCCCAAAAGGGTCTTTCTAGGACTCTGAGTAGACAATGCTCTAACCTTGTCAGAAGAGGATAATAAATTTAGAGTTAGACTGGTTTGGAAGGAAAGACTTAGAATGAACTACATTTTATAGGAACAGAGCACCGAGGGTCTGTTGTTAGTTTATAGGGCCTTGATTAGATAGGTTATTGATTTTGGCTGCTGGTGATATGGTTCATGTTCAGAAGGTATCAAAATCATGCTGAATAAAATAGAAGCAAACGCTTAAAAAAAATCCCCAGAAAGTAGCAAGACACTGGCTAGTAGTCTAGTTGCAGTTCTTCAAATGGAATGGGCAGCTGTGCCTTATTGCCTTTAGCCCTCTGGAAGCAGTTATGTGTATTAAATACTGGAATAACTTGATATTTTAAAAGCTTATATGCTCATCCAAGTAAAATGGTTTTAGAAGACTACCGGGAGTTTCATGATTTTATAGTTAAATCAATACCCAGATTTATGCCTTTTGGACAGAGAAACTTGAATTTAATTGAGAAAATGGATCTAATGAGGATAGACATATTTTGTGCAGATGTAGGAGAGTTTTTTCCCCCTTTATTATCTGAAAAGTGAAACAGGTACTTTTGCTATGAAGATGAATGTAGCTTTACAGGAAAATGACAAATGTTCAGAAACCTTAAAAGAAGATTTGTGATTTTATATGGAGGTTCCTGAATGTCTGGAATCTGGCGGAATAATTTTTTGTCTCTTTTAAATTTTTCAACTTAAGATTCATTAATTATACAGAAAAGCACATAATATTTTATGTTATACTGCACAATTAATGGCCATATGGTATTAAATTGGCAACCAGACTTTCAAGAATAACAATTTTAAGCAGAATCACTTGCAGTGTAGATTTTCCTTTTCCTTATTTTACATTCATGGTACTTTACATAGATTTGTATTTTATTCACCAGCTAAACAGAGACAACAGTATTTTTAAAAGGAAATTGTAAAGGCCATTGTCAATTTTTTCAGAGATAGCTCCACATAAAAATTCTCTAGACATTACTTTCTGTCCTCTTACAAGTCTTCTTGGAGTTTCCCAAGTGGATAGAGAAAGCTTGTAGGAAAAATTAGCAAAGTAAAGAGATGTTTTGGTGATCTGCAATTTATTTTCCACTAACCCTAATTCTCCACAGTCTTTGACCACATTTTGCTTCGGGAAATATTCAAATACACTGTCCTTACACAAACAAAAATTCAATTTCATAAACATTCTGCCTGTGAAATAACTGCAAGATAGACCTTGTAATGCAATGAAGCAAATTCAGCTTCTAGAAACATATGGACTCAAGTAACTTTAAGAAGAATCATTGGAGGGCAGAATTGGGCTCTGTGATATTTTAATGCAATGTAAGAGTTCCAGAAATAACTGCCTACTTTCTTGCTGTCCAGAAAATACACATTAAAAATTTTTTCCCATATTACTTTTTCTCTATATTCCTTTTCTCACAAATTAAGAAGACTATTCTCTCAGGAGACTCTATGAACATCATAATTTTAAAAGTGAAATTTGTATATCAAAGTGTCAGAGATAGACAAGGGTGGAGAATTGATCACTAGTAAATCTGGGAGTACCTAAGAGTTATATCTAGGTTAGCTAAAGCTTAACTTCATTGCCATATATTTCTCCTGGAAGATATTGTGAATATAAGTTTTAAAAAAAGTCTTCAGACATAGCAAACCCATACTGTTCAAAGCATTTACAGGTTTTATGTATAGTGCTATAAATAAAAATACATTTTCAAAATGTGTACTGCAGAAAATGGAAAATCTGAGTATTAGTTTTGGCTGAAATAATCTTGAAAAGGCACCAAATAACCAGACATTGGTGTAACTTAAAAGGCATAGTCTTTCGAGGGAGTTTTATTCCCAGTTTTTTTACTCCAATATGACTGATTTTCAGTTAAAAAAAATGAGAATTGTTTATATTCTTCTACTGTAACTTTCATGTGGTATATTTGGGGATTTGTTCTATTGTCCTTTAAACCTTCTGTAACTCTTTTCAAGAAACAGAACATCTAAGTAAGAATCACTGGATATTCAAAAAGGAAGGAACTGTCCTCCGGAACCCCCTGGCATGGGTTTCAGGAAAACACCTGCTGTCAGAGGAGAGAGAGCATTAAGTTGAAGAAGCTTCAGGTTGCAAGTTTCTGTATTTTAAGGTTAAATTGGAAGTGATTTGGTTTGTGTAGATAAGTGATTTGAAGAGTCAGCATTGATGTGATCATTTTTCTCTGGAAAGTAAGCTAACAAGGAGATACTATCAAAACGGCAGTGATTTCATCTGGACAGCTGATCTGATCCTTTAGAAATATGCTTCCCATTACAGAGAACTTTCTATGAAGCTTTGTTCAATTAAGTTTCATATTTTATATCATTTGCCTTTATTCAGTGGGTAACCACAGGCCAGGTACAATATTTTTAAATTCCTTATGGGCTCGTTAGTTATCGGAACCCAAACAGATTTTCCTCCCCAAGTTGTTACTTTGTTTCACGAGTGGTCTTTTTCTTTTTAGGTGACAGTCTCATGTTAGCCATGGGGAGTTCCCTGGGTCATGCTAGAAAGTTTATGGTCCCACCTGCATCCATGAGAAGGAGAAAACAAAGCTTCATTTTCAAGTCCTTGGAAATTCAGTGCCGTTAAGAAACTTTCTTGAGTTATTTAAAGGGGTAAAAAGTTCATTACACTAGTTTGCTTAGGCGTGCTGGTTTATATTCAGGTGGTTTGAAGAGATTCTATTTAATAAGAGCAAGTTGCTCGTGAGATGTCAGGCCCATGTTTGGGTTAGGGGTGGCTTTGGCTATTTGGAAGCTCAAATAAGGGGAGCTTAAACACTAAGTGGGAGGAGCTAAGGACAGTGGGAAGCGCAATGCCCGCAGGACCTGTCCTTTACAAAGGTAACGATATTTTCCCTGAAAGCTAATCCAACAAAACTATTTCTCGTAGCTTATCACAGCCGAAAGGGAACCTGGGCATTTCAAAATTTTCAGCTGGGCATATTTCCAAAATCTGAGCCCTTCCTTCCTTCCTTCCTCCCTCCCTCGCTCCCTTGCTTCCTTTATTTAATTTCGGGAAGGGAATGATATTAAGGAGATACATTTTCCATAGGGGTTATTTATCTATTTGTCTTGAAAAGACATTGGTATCGGCTTAGGGCAAATATTAGTTTTACACCTCAGTTACTTGCTTCTTTATTGAAACTTTGATTTTCCAAGAATTTTCTTCTCTTAGTTAAGTGTGCCTCATAGCATCCTCGTGAATTAATCTCATATTGGTTCTCTCCTACTGGAGATGTTGAAACCATCTACTATAAGATGATCCAGCACCACGCAGGGATTAGGAGGATATATAAATTATTGCTTGCATACTTAACCACTAACAGCCTATTGCATTTTTCTTCTTGGATAAATATAAGCGGCCTAAATTTAGACTGATGGACATATTATTACCCTATTGTATTAATGCATTGAGAGTTTAATAGATTGTAATACAAGCTACTGTTTCTTCAACCATTTATTTTTCAGCATGAATTCCCTTTAAAATAGTCTCTGTTCTCTTTGTCACATGGCCGATGTGGAGCTGCATTGATCAATTCAGCTTAATTCTTAAAAAACATATCGAATGCCTCCTATTTGTCCTGCCTTTTCAAAATCCATTTTTAATATTTTGAATATTTCAAGAAATGGGGTAAAATTTGCCCAGGTTTTTCACAGTAATAAAACACGAAATCCACTTTCACTAAGAAAGCAAGTGTATATTGTAACTGGTAATTCACCTGTGCGGGTGTCATATTATCCTTGACACCCCTCCTCCGACTACTACTCTTACATGTGCTTTTAATAAATAGTTGCATTCATATATGCTCATACTGGATGGTTCTTGCAACATCTTTTTTAAACACTTTTCTTTGAGTTGTTGATGGGTTACAGTGATTGTGTACCCAAGTGACAAAACTTAATACTTCTTGAAATTCTGCACCATTTGTTTCCACTATCTTGTTAATTACATTAGCTAGGTAAAAACTGTGTCCCTATTCAATTGTTCTCTGAAGATGATTTAGAAAAATAGGGTTGCTTTTCCTTAAATATTCATAACATCTTCTCCTAACGGTGCTATTTATTAACTTTTCAACATGAGAAACAATTTATGCATTTAAAGTGATGGGGATATGATTTAGCTGTATCACACCATGTTATCAGGGCCCTCATTTCTATATCTGGGGAATCAGAATGGCTGATTAAAAAAAAAAAAAAGATAACAAAGACAAAAAATGAGCGCCCCAGGAGAGGTGCTCGGAGTGAGAACCCCTAGATGACATACTCCTTTGAATTAGTTGAACATTCTTTTCATTAAGCATCCTATTCGGTGTAATTTCTCGCATTTTTCCAAAGTGATGAGTGAGCTTGTTTTTTGACTGAATGGCGTATCTTTGGATGATTATATGGATTTGTTATTTATTCTTGGGCTTCAACCAAGCACTCTTACACCAGAGTATTTAGTAAGACAGTATGGAGCATGGTGACAAGAGAAACTGTTTACTCCAGGAAACCATTTTTTCACCTTTTGAACTGAGTCTCAATGGTAAATCAAGTCATTTTTTGGTATCTTTAAAAGAGCTTAAATGGCTGAATAGAGGGGAAAAAAAAGAGTGCTCTTTGCTTTACGAAGCAGTTGAAACTTAAGCTTGGAGTCGAGCCAAAATAGAATGCACATGAAGGCAGGGGAAAGAAAGGAACTAAGTGAGATGTGGTGTGGAGATCAAGAATCCTGGAAGTGGGGACAGCTGTTTAATAACTCTGGATTTAGGTAAATAGACATCGGTTATAAGAAAAACACTTATGTGAGTTAGAGGTACTTCATGATACCTAAAAAGAATTTTTTCCCAAGTCTTCTCAACAGTCTATTTTTCTTAGAGGATCTAGTTTTATTGTATTCATATACTTACAAATGGAAAATCGAGAAAAGGTTAATCTTCCATCCTTTCAATTATCTACTGAATTAATACCAACGAGGCCTAAGATTTTTTAGGCGGCCATCTATGAAAGAATAACCACTGAACTGGAACCACTTCTAATTATAGATCATAAATCCTAAGTGGACATTCTAATTTCAAAATCATGAACGAAGCCAATTCTAACTTATTTTTGTATTATAGCTTATTTCCCAAATTCTAATAAGTACCACCCTCCCCACCTTCCCATATACATTTTAATGTTTTCAAATTGAACTACATCTTAAAATCAATATGGACCCTTAATGCGGTAGTTTTTCTTTTATATCACAAAAGCTGGCATTTAATTGACTTAACTATAAAAAATTATTTAAAAAATTATCTCTCACTTAACAGTACGTCTAGAGATGAATAGGTTTGCTTTTTAATTGACACGGTAGTTTAACAATATTAGAGATCTTGGTTCTTTTTCTCTCTTCTCTGCCAGTGATACGAACATGAGTATGGTATTGATTTAATCATGGCCATCAGATGGCTGGCAAAAGCAACCAAGACACCTCACTTCCTTACTCATGCCAAATGAAAGTGAGAACGAATACCTTTTCCTTACAGTCTGATTGGTTCAGTTTAGGTCACCTGGCCACCCATGGACCAACCAGAGTTACCAGGGTAATGCCTCACCTTGATTGGTTTATTCTCCTCAGACGCTACCCCTAAAGCTTCGCCCCAATCCCATGAATCACGTGAGCTGTATGTGAGAGGCAGAAGGTATCCATCTGGGTAGACAATTCCTAGTGTTCACCTTAAGGAAGTGGCTATTTGTAAGCTGACCCAGGTCCACAAATCTATGGCGCTAAAAAATAATAACGTGGGCTGTGACTTCATAGATCTTATCCAAGGATTTGGATTTATTCTTTCCCTTACCCGGCTCCCTCTGCAGTCTCCTCCAGAAATTCTGCCAAATGACTGCATAATGAATTCCTGATGAGGTGTTAATGGCTTAGAATGACTTCATATGGTAAGCTTCTCAGAACTATTGCATAATAACAAGGAAATCTTAGCATAAAAATCCTTTTTGATGGTGGTACAAAGTTGGGGCCAGGGTCCTCCTGGGAGAAAGCTAGTTTTTAAAATGGGGTGCCCTGACCATTCCTAGTTGCTCTTTACATCGGGCCACCAAAACACCTTTGCACATGGTAATTAGGTTGAATTTTTAGTTTGCCAATCAAGAGCACATTTCATTTAGAGATCTTTCTGTCACTGTTCCAAGACTCAAATTCAGCATAGCCATAATAGCTCTGTGCATTAAAGATTCACATTTCAGGTAAGAATTGGAATTCACCAAATTCACCACAACACAAAATAGAATATCTAGAGGAATTCCTCACTCAGGTTTTTTTTTTTTTTTTTTTTTAAGGGTCCTTAAGCTCTTTGCTTTAAGAGCTAAGGCTGAACATTCCAATTATGTGTTAACGAGGTGGTGTATGCAAGAAAAAGGATGCAGGACTTTATCACATATCCACTTGTCCTTTGGCATTATCCTAAAAGATTAGAAAGAATATGTACACCTATGTATATATTCTCAGTGAAAGAAAATGTCTGAAGAAAGTATGTGTCTTCTTTCGTACTCTTTTTCCTTATGCGGACTTCTTTGTTTAGGAGATGAGCTTTTACTGTGATAATTCACATTCTTCCATCTCCCTGACTGACCAAATTTGACACTTCCCATTTGCAGATCTGTCTGCATAGGGTGTGTTATCTGCTAATACTAATGGTTTGTTCAATTGGTATTTATTGAGTACCTACCATGAACGGATCTCTGATCCAGAAGCTGGGAAAATGAAGATGAAAAATACACTGTTCCTGACTTCAAGAAGGTCATGGTCTAACGAAGGGAGGGTGTTACAATAGGATAAGTACAATGATAGGTGTGCATCCAGGGTATGGTGAGAAGGAGAGGAGGGGCAGTAAGTGGAAGACTGTCGATGAGCACTCTATAGTAGCTTGCCATTTTTTTTTTTTTTTTGACTTCTCTTGGTTTGGAAAGATTTTGCTGGTCACAACCCGGTTTGGCATCTAGTATTAATAATGCTAACTTTTGTTAAGAATTTACCTTGCACCAGACAATGTGTTTCATGCTTCACATATATAATCCCATGTAGTCCTCACAGGTATCCTGTGAGGAAGATCCCAATATTATTCCCATTTTATAGAAGAGGTCCCATAGCTGGAAAAGGTAAGGCTGGGATTCAAGCCCCCTTCTGTTCATTTTTAAAATACTTGCTCTAAAGTGCCCATTATGCTACCTTTAGGAACTTTTATTGTAAAAGAGATCCTTATTTGTTCATGATATAGCTTAAAAATTGTTTGAACATATGGACAATATATGTGCGTGTTTGTATGTCTGCAAAATATACAGTTGGATGGTCTCTATATGTACTTGCTGTGAAAAATGTATGGTGTATGTATATATCTATAAACACTCCCTCCCCATATGCTGAGCGTTATAGTTAGCAAGATGAACCAGTTGGCCGTTACACATGCTGGCAGGGCCATCTTAGGAGCAGTTGCTGGGGATGTATAGCACCCCCATTCTCCAGAAGGGTTGTCCTATTGTCTTATGAGGGCTCTTCAAAACGGTTTCAGGCCCTTCGCCAGTGCCAGCCTTTCAGTGGCCAACAGATATTTTCTGCTCTTCTCTTATGCTAGGGATTTGTGGAGGGAGGAGGGGGCATTAAAATAATTTTCTGCTCTAGGCTCTGATATACTTAAGGCAGCCCTCTTCCTGGAATCCATAAATGCCAGCAAATCAGCATTTCTTAAGCTGCAGTATCCTTCCTGGAAATCCTGTTAAAGGATGTACCCGGGCTACTTGTCTCAGACCGAATGAGAATATAGCGAGCCTCATGATTTCCACTGCTGAGATATTAGCATAAATCTCCCACTAATGCACCTCTGCCTGTTAGTGGAAGAGTCTCTGCAACCCAAGAAAATACGTTAAATTGAGGAGGGACTAATGTTTCGCAACCGGGGCATGGCACTCTGAAGGATGCCCTCGCTGGGAGTCTCTAGCTCTGCAAATACCCCTGGGTCGGCCTTTAGAATTTTCCCCTAATGGGTCATGAGGAATGATTAGATGCCTCACTAGGAAAAATGATTTTTTAGTTGCTCATGGAGCAACAGTAAGAACTTTACATCTAATAGAGCGGTTTCCACTTCAGTTTTTTTCTTCTGGAATCACACATCACAACAGTCTCATGAAGATCGCAGCTGGGGAATGATCCCCCTTTTAAAGATGGGCAGATCCAGGTGTCCGGGGTTGAATGAGTCCGCAGTGGAGAATGTCAAAGCTGGAAGGGTTGTCAGAATTCTAGACCCATGGAGTTCTATTTCTTCTTTTCCCTCCTTCTCCCTCTGCCTTCTGAAACCTCTGCTCCTCCTCTTTTTAGGAAGTGGAATTTTTAGGCACTTCAACATCTCCTGGAGCTCAGGGCTCACGGCTTCTGTGTCTGTTGAGTGAATGAATGTTAGATGGGCATAAATGGAGCCATTCATGGGACCACAGTGCCTAAGATGGAGGCGGAGCCGCAGTGGCTGCAGGGAAAGAGCAGAACAGCCTCTTGTCCATTCAGCTGCCCTTGACCGCCATCCTGTTTCCACTGACCACTCAGATACCACCTTGAGTGACACCCAGTACCTCATTTTACTGAAGCCTTCTTGTCTGCGGAAGGTTAAGAGCATTAGGATCTTTATCTCCCAGACCAGGGCTCTGCTTCCAAGCAGGGCTCTACTTGTGTATGAGAATAGCTATCTTCGAGAGTTTGCTGAGCTCACTTCACCCACTGGCTGTTGGAATACCCTCTGTTCTGTGAGTGGGGCCAGTGAGCTTCTATGAGAAGTCCTGCACCATAATGACAGGCTTGACTAGTCTTTAGGGAAAGGCTCAATTCCTAAGGAAGACGGACTTTGTGAGCCGAGGGATGTATGTGGCAACGAGCTGCCCATAGACAGTTTACTGGTCCTGTGGCCTTCATTTTCCTGGTGGTTTTCTTTTTCTCTCATCAGAAGATAGATTTTTGTTGTTTAACTTAAGCTTGATGTGTGTGTGTGTGTATGTGTGTGTGTTATGTGTATAAGAAGAGAAAAGATGGATAAAGAGGAGGATTTTTTGTTGTTTAATTTTGTGTTTTTGTTTTGCTTTGGAATAATGAACTGGAAGTCCGTTGTCCTTGAAGATAAATGACTTTGAATAAACTTAGCTTTTAATCCTGGCTCTAAGAAATTTCAGTCAGATATCTTCTTCATGCTAAGTCCTAATTCTTCATATGTAAAATGAAGGTAGTAATAGCTTTTTATGGTTTGTTTTTTTTTTATGAAACTTGAACTGATTAATATATATAAATTACCTAGGCCAGTGTCTAGTACATAGCAAGTTCTCAGGTCAGTGGGGACCACCCTAATAATAACAATAATAACAAAATAATAATCATGTTGATAGTTACCTATATCTATTATATAATATGCATACTATATATAGGCAGTGTATATAACACAAACGTAAGTACTAACACATATGCATGTAGGTATTATATTCAGGTATAGGACACCTAGGCCTTAGAAAATAGATATCTGAGGGGCGCCTGGGTGGCTCAGTCAGTTAAGCATCCGACTCTTGGTTTTGGCTCAGGTCATGATCTCAGAGATGTGGGATTCAGCCCCGGGTCAGGTTCTGCACTCAGCACGGAGCCTGCTTATAATTCTCTCTCCCTCTCCATCTACCCCTCCCACTCATGCTCTCTCTCTCTCTCTCTCTCTCTCAAATAAATAAATAAATCTTAAAAAAAAAAAAGAAAATTGATATCTAAGACCTGAGAACTTTTTACAAGCCAGAGTAAGCAACAATCTCCTTTAACTGCATTAGTGTCTAGTCAAGCAAACATTTAAGATCTTAGCTGAACTTTGAGATATACTTTTCCTCACTGAACAATCAGGGAATACCAGAGTAGATTGTGCTGCCCTGTATCCGTTCATTCTTTCACACAATATGAAATCTATTCTGACTCTGGATTAGGAACTATTTACCAGGGTCTACGTACCAGGGACTATAAGACATATTGTTCCTGCCCCATGGAGTTACAAATTGAATTAAGTGGCGTGAAGGAAAAGAAAGGTGCTAAGAAACAGAAACAGAGACCTCCTAATTTAAGGTTTCAGAGGAAAGAGACCAAAGTCTGTAATCTGAAGTGTGAATCAGAGTTAGCCAGTTGAATGAACAACCAAAGCAAATGGCCTGTGGTAGAAAACAGCTCCTTGTGTTGGGGGGACTGACTGGTTCTGCTAAGGCTAGAACCTTTGTGCAAGGATCATGGTGTAAGTCAGGGTGAGGAACTTGGAATTTATCAGGGAACAATGGGAACTTTGAAGGTATTAAGCAAGGATGTGAAAGTTTTAGTTTACATTTTTAAGAACTTTCTTTGGCACCATTGTCCCACCTGCAGCTGCTGTCCTCTTACTCTGTTCCCATCCGCAGCAGCCCAGGGATGCATCTGCCCTCTCTATCTAGTGAAACATGCCCAGAGAAAAGGATTTAATTTTCTCACTCCTGATAAGAAAATTGGCTTATGAAGCTGTATATTTTGTCTTGAGAGAACATTTATATCTTAACAGAGATCCAAGTTTAAGCCAAAGGAATGAATCTCTAAGTGTGATTTTTCTTCCATCAACAACTCTAAGAGCTGAAGGGGCTTCTCATGGAGAGGAACATGGCCAGCCTATCAGTGTGTGAGAGCTCAGAGACAAGACCAGGGATCAAGTCCAAGCCCTGCTCCCTAGGTGTATGACTTGATATGCTTAATCTTCTTAACCCTCAGTTTCCTTATCTGTAAATGGGGGAGGGGGGAACTCAGAGTTGCTGAATTCACTGAAATGATGCATAGGAATAAACACACCATTGTGGAACTCTTTATATTCAATGCTACTGTGCAGGGTCCGGAAAGGACCCCCCTTCCCCTGAATTCTCCTTCTTTTGAAAACATTATCACAAGGTTCCAGGGTAATTTCAAATTGACTTTCTCATGATCTGTATCATGTCATCTATGTTTAGACATTTTCACACTTTCATCCGAAAACATTTTGGGTGTTCTTGCTTTAAGAAACATATACTTTCTTCCACACATATTTTTGCATGTTACAAACTGTCTCAACGTGCAAATTATTTCCTTGAAATAATTGGCAATTTAGTGTCTGTGATGGGCAGGGGTGATTCAACTGAGAGTTCAAGAAAGAGGTTTCAGACAGACTTTAGGGAGGGGGCCGGGGTAGGGGGGAGGTGGTCTTCAGAATCCAGGGGGATGTAGGATAGGATGAATGAATGTCAAGTAGGCACAAACGCTCAGAATGTCAGTACCAAGATTGGCTGGAAGTCCTCATTTTGCCTTCAGAAAGGGGACCGGGCAGGAAATGAGTGTCTAATGGTGGTAACAAGTTTTTTAATTCCTATGGCATATGCCCTCGGAAAGCTTGCTTATCTCCCCACTCCTTGCTCCCCCCCCCTTCAAAAGAAAGGGGTAGGGGAACTGAAAAACACTTGGCACAGGTGCAAGAAAACTGAAAACGTCTGGCAGAGCTCACAGGCGTCTTTTTCCACTAGGCACCAAATGTTTTACAGTCTTCGTGAGCCCATATAGATCCTGGCTTCTGCCCAGTCGTTTGTTTGAAACTGTAGGCTTCGAGAAAAGGCTCCACACTGCAGCTGGCCTTTAAACCGTATTTTATGGGGGAGAGTGTTCAGGGTACAATTGGAATGAGGAGAGCTTGCCTTTGACGTTGGACGTAAAAGTAACAGATTGGAGTGGGGTGGAGCTAACACTCAGGAATTGTTGGTCTGTTCATTTTCCCAATGAAGACGAAGCTTTTGGAAATTTCACCTCAATCTCAATGATTTCACAGGCTAATTTATAGCGAGGCCCCCAAATGTGATTTTAGCCCAATTTAGCTCCATTTTACTCAAACATAAATCTAACAGGTTCCGTGTAATGGAAATGGCAGGACTGTTCTTAGTGATGCAAATTTCTTGCTAATTTAGGGCAACTGTGGCTTAGATCTTATCTACATGCAAGTTCATTATGAATGAACATTTAATAGCCAACTATTCGTCTTTCTCCCTCTCTGTAGGCTTCTTTGGTTCCTTATCATGCTATGGCTCATAATTTCAAAGGACTCATGACTAATTAGATTTTGGGGGGTAACTATATGTAAATGTTACAAAAGAAAGACTCCACCAAGTTCATCGAAACTGAAATCTGCGCATAAAAAGTCCCTCTTACTCTGACAGTGTGGGGAAAAGTAGGCATTGGAGTCCTCCTCATGCATTTGGATTGAAATAATAACTATTCTTTATTGTGCACTTGCTATGTGTCAGCCACTCTCCTAAGTGATTCCCATGCACTTTTTCATTTCATCATTATTTTAACTATGAGATCTGAGTGTGATCTCTATGTACCAGGCGAAGGAAGTGTAGGTTAGAGAATTTACGTGACTCTTTAAGTGGAAAAGATGATTATGAATGTGTATTATGGATGGACTGGTGTGGTCCTTTTTTGAAAAGTTTGCAGGAATCATGAAGAACAAAATATTCCATAATTCCCAGAAAAAATGTTGCACTCACTTCTCTATTCTCAGTGGCTCATGTAACATGAGTTATCCTGGAATGAAGTTAAAGATAATCCTGTTACCCCAGAAGCAGGGGTTTCTGCCTCTTGGAGGTCAAGGCGGTTCTTTTTCGGAGGAATTAATGAATATGCAACCGAAACTCGGACGTAACTAATTAATACGGAAGTTACGGTTTCTTTATTATTTTGGGAGCAGTTTTCTGGGAAAGCCAGCAGCTATCCCGTGTCCCCTGGCCTGCCAGAAGTGTCTGGAAGAAGCTGAAGTGGCATAATGTGAATGAGGCACCCCGAAAGTTGTGCCTCTGTTTGATTCTTAGGAGCCACATTAATCAATAAATGAGCACTTTTATGGTTCTCAGATTGAGAGCAATTAAAAGAAAAAAAATAATAAAAGCATAGATACATATTTAGAGGGATGGGATACACGGAAGGAAAGAGTAAGTCGCATGCCATGAAACAAAGAGAAAAATAAGAAGAGAGAGGGTGTCACTACTTCCCTGTGGCAGAATCAAAATCTTCTGTTGGATGTCATGTTGAAAAGATTTCCAAATCTTAGTTCTGTGAGCTAAAGCAGATGGATGCTCCATGTTGGTGCAGATTCCTATTTGAAGCAGTGTGGTTGCAAAGATGGGGTGGGTCATTTGATTTTCTCTGAAAAACTGTCTTGTGCAACTATCTAAAAGAATTATAATACCCAAGGAAGTGCATCATCTATGACGCTTTCAAAATGTTAAATAAATGTTTGAATCAGTGTTTCAGATATATTTGCCCTTATTAATAGACGGGTTTCTTTAGTTAATATGTTTGGAAAATGCTGAGCTAAACATATATGTGCAGGTTATTTTTACTGCAGAACTTCTCAGAGCCTTTAATATACCCCAAGAAGGAGTAATATTACACCACTGGGTCTTAGAATGCTTTCTCCACAAAATATCTGCTTGAAACTACTATACTGCCAAACAGCCTTAGGGATGTGCTGATATACCATCACTTAGTTAAAGAAGGGTCTTATTTTTTAATTGTAGTAATGGTAATTGTGGCTAAGCCCCCACCTACATAGAAGTTCATTATGAATAAATTTCTCAGTTAAATCTTCTTCTTTCACCTTCCTTTAGTCCTCTTTGGTTTCTTATCATGCTTGTGGCACAGAATTCCTAAGGATTAATAACTAATTAGATTTTCAGACAACCATAAATTAAAGATGTTGAAGAAGAAATGAAAACAGTAGGGTAAGTCAAAACTGAAATTTGGAGTCTCATCTCCCACTGAATAATTTAGTTGTAAGCACTTGCTGGAATAACTATGTGCAATTATGTCACCTTTATGGGGAATCCTTGGGAAGAATCCTAAAATGAAGTCTGAGATACCTCTTGGCATAGCATATTTTACTTCTCAAGTTGTCAGATGAGACTGTGTGCTGTGTACTGTTCTAAAGCATCACGGCCAAGTTTGCAGTGCCCTTTTCCTGTAAGACAGGACTGTTTACACCAAAGGAGAATGCTAGCATGTGCAAATGCCCTGCTGAGACCCCTTCTGATTAGCTGTAAAATTCATTGTCCCTTTGTTGTCTAGATCTCTGTCAATAGAGTACAGGAAGAACTTGTTCTATTGTATTCCAAACAGATGAGATATACCTTAAAGCTAATGAAACTTAGGCTTCCAGGGGTCCTCTCTTGTGCTGAGCCCCTTTCAACCTGTTAAAATGTTTTTTTTTTCCTACAAAATTGCAAAATTAAGATATTTTTGCATTTTTCATTCTTAAAAAGATTCTCCCAAGTTTTAAGCATCAAGCCCCAGAAAATGTGACTCTGCCCCAATCCTAAGAAAGCCTTAATTGGATTTTACCACAAAAAGGGGCCATATTAAAATTTCATCCATAGTTTATGTCTCACCGACTTCAGGCAATATAATAAAAAGATTCAGAATACCCCTTTCACATGCTGGAATATTCACCTGAAGGTTTCATGTAGGTGCTAAGCTGTAGCTATCAGTGTCTGGTCTGTCTTTTTTCCCCTATAATTAAGAGGCCTAGAAATTTCCAATGATTGAAGTTTCCCTCTAGAGCTTATCTAGATATTATATAAGCTTCTGTTGGGGCGGTCATCAAGAGGACTTGACCGCCTGTTGATGTGTCAGCTGGACCCTGGCCAATCAGATGCTCCTCACTCTGTCCCCTGTCCTTGGACTGTGCATTCCACTTGCCTTCCTTGCTCCCAGAAGGTGCCCCAAAATACAGCTTTGAGATAGTAATGTGATGTTGAGATATCTGGAATATGTGACTGAACCCAGTTAATTTCTATAGAAACTTTTAAGATCTGCTGCGTGGAGGAGGGATACTGCTGGTCTGTGGTGGTCCAAGACAAAGGAAACATGGCTGTCACGGTGGGCTGGCCGCTGATGCCCGAGTAGAGGCTGAGGCTCCAGGGAGAAAGTTGGAAGAACAGCCAAGGTTAGAGAAGGACGAGTGAGTGTCCCCTACTCTACTGGCTTTGGGAGCTGCAGATGGCATGGGGGAGTAGGATGATGAGTTGGAGACCTTAGTATGTGGTTCTGCAAAGCTAGGAGGGTTCAAGATGCCTGGGTTGAAGGTCTGAGCGCTTGTGACAAAGCCCGAGTAAGATGCTAAGAAGTGGAATCCATGGGAAAGTGATGAAAAGGAACAGGAAGATGTTGTGGTGATGGAGGAGGAAACAGATGGAATGTCCCATGCCTTCTGACCCCTGATACAAAGGAAAAATTTAAATAGCAATTACCCTAGACCTCTAGTAATAGGAGATGCTACCCCCCCAAAAAACCCCTAGGAGAAACCTTTCATTCTTTCTTTGTCTCTTGATTTTGTAAATCTTACCATGTTTTTGAAATTAAACACCTCGGGAGGTATCCAAAAGACTGCCCACAAAGAGGAAAAAAAAAGGGGGGGGGGGAGAAGGGAAAGAGGCTTTTCTTTTTCCTTCCTTCCTTCCTTCCTTCCTTCCTTCCTTCCTTCCTTCCTTCCTTCCTTCCTCCCTCCCTCCCTCCCTCCCTCCCTCCCTTCCTCCCTCCCTTCCTTCCTCCCTCCCTCCCTCTCTCCCTCCCTCCCTTCCTCTCTCTCTCTCTTTCCTTTTTTTTCCTGAAAAGAGGCTTTTTAAATACTAGATTGCTAGGGAAGCTCTCTTGCCCAAAGGCTCCTCACAGCCTCTGTAAGATTAGGGCTGCAGTTTAGAATGAAAGTTACAGGGTCTCTGTCTGTCTGTCTATGGCGATGTGCTATGTGTATTTGATGTTTTTCTACCTCCAGAAGAGATTGCCAAAATAATTCGTAAATTCACTCTATTTAACTGACTTAAAGAAAAAAATAAGTTTTAAGAACAATAGTATACTTACGTAAAAGTAAAACAATTTTCTTTCATCTGCTAGGAGGACAAAGTTTTCTTGGACTACTGGTCTGTTCTTAATGGGATAGTAAAAGGTTTTTCTTTACCTTTTAAGTCATCTGTCTAGCAAACGAAGATTCTGTGTTTTATCAAAATAATTTCCTGTGCTTCATGTTGTCTTGATCATGCCTTTGATTACTAAAGAAAACAGAGTCTTCTGTATTAAAAGAGCTAAGTTATTTTTTACAACCATGTAACTTTCTGTATTTGCCTTTAAAATCTTTGTCATTTTGGTTAAATGGATAACTAAGTAATTTTTCAGTGACCTATAACCTATAATCCTATTTAATCAAATGTTTTAAAAACCTTTTGATAGATATTTTAAAGATTGTATTTATTTATTTTTGCAAGAGAGCGAGCACACATGAGCAGGGATGGGGGTTGGGGGGGCAGAGGGAGAAGCAGGCTCCCCACTGAGCAGGGGTCCATGTGGGACTCCATCCCAGGACCCTGGAGGACCCTGGGATCATGACCTGAGCCAAAGGCAGACACTTAACTGGCTGAGCCACCCAGGCACCCAAACATTTTGATATTTTTGACAAACTTCCCCCACATCAAATTCTAAATGAAGTCTCGTGGACTTTGAACTAACACTGGGATTTCTAGAGGTCTCCCAGAACATCTCAAAAGATTTATTTTTTTCCCTTATAAAACGGAAATACTTAACTCGTCAGGGCTTATGTGATATGTTACATTAAATGGGAAGCATTGTCAAGCAAGCGATGCTAACCTTTCCTTAGGAAATATTTGTATGGAAATGGTTAATATGTGTTCTAGAAGTTATATGAAATTCCTAAAAATCTGACATGTCCTGGTATGTTATCAGCCATAATGAATTTATTAATGAATTTCTTTTTAAATGTATGTCCAAGAAATAACCAAATTCCTCGGTCAATTGCATTATTAGAAACTCTCGTCAGACAGCTCTTGTTTCATTCTGATGCTTTTGCAAAAGGGCTCCTGAGAACGTGCTTCCTCTTCAAGGAGATTCATGGAGAAGACTCTGAGAAATAGAGTTTTCTGCTAGCTATGATCATACCATGGCACTGAAGAGGAATGGATTACACAAGATGGTAGCCCAAGCCCTGGTGCCCGTTCTCTTTCCTCACATCAGTGAAATGGGCCCATTACACTGGTGCCGTAGTGTTCACATGGGAAGACTTGCGTCTGTTGCAGGACGCTACGCAGTCTTGTCTGGAACGTCTTTGAAGGAGAGGATGAGCAGTAAACCCACAGAAAATTCTAGGCCCAGGCAGCCTCGTAAAGTTTTTGGGAGTCTTGGGTCAGGTAAGACATGCATTGTCTCAGCTGTGATTGATACGGTCCAAGCCTATCCAACCCTTAAGGATGGGAAAGAAATCCAAGTCTTTGTGGGGATTTGGAGTTGTAGAATATTTATTCCCCACCTAGCACAGTGCCTCCATCCCGTATGGCCCCCCCCACCCCCCCCCCCCCCCACCGCCCGGTAAAGAAGGGGCACGTGTGGGACTGGGGATCAGATCAGCAAGCTACGTTTGAGAAGGCCAAAATACTAATGAAACAGATGAAAGCTCTGAGCCTCTCCCAAGCGGGGCTACTCTTTGAGTTAGATACACCCGTCTATGACTCTGAAAAATACAGGTCAAGCACTGTGGCAGAGACAACAGAAAAAAAGAGGACCTGTAGGATTTTTGGTCCCAGCTCTGGAAGAGGACAGAAACCACCTACGTCCCTCAAGAACACTAGCTCCTAGGGGTGTGCATGGTGCTCCTCCAGGGAGAGTCTTTCAGGAAGGAATAAACCACAGCAGCAGTGGGCTGAACTCGGAGCGGTTTGGCTGGTGATCACTCATTAGCCCTGGCCAGTCCCCTTTTGCACAGTTGGCCTGTTCTAAAAGGGTTTACCCTCTGGCTTAGACAGTGGGAAGCTGAGGGGCGGATGATCATGGGTGGCCCTTGTGGGGTCAGGATGTGTGTCAGGACATTTGGGTTCACCTGCAAGAGCCTGAGGCAGTCCTCATAGCTTCTACATCCTGGCTCATGAGGTATCTGCATATCCTAAACAGTGCCCAAGGCAACTCCTGGGGCCATTCACGGGAGTTCCCAACTGGTAAGGGATTGGCAAGTTGATTATATTTGTTGGCCCCCTCTGGCTGAGGGAGTCTTCTAAATATGCCCTGGTTTTTGTGGACACAGCTTCTGGACTAACCTATAGCACTCTTGCCCGGGCTCACTCTGGAAAGTGGTGCTCTCTTTGGGTGAGGCCCCTCTCCCGCACTCAGCTGCAAAGCAGCTCACCCCTCTGATTTCCTGGATGGGAAACAACGCAGTCCACCTCTTCTCCACAAAACAAGGGCGCGTGTCAAGCTCTCTGTGTGGTCACACTGAAGTCCCTCTCAGCAGAGTAAGGAGGAGGGCAGGTACTCTCACTGCCCTACCTTTTTAAATCCTCCAAGTGTCGAATTGGTCAGCCTGGCCTTCAGCCATGGTTGCCTCCCAGCTTAAGTGGTTAGGAAGGTGGGCTTTGGAGTCAAATAAACTCCTACATTCAAATCTCTCCTCTGCCATCATGTTTCCTTGGGATTTGGAAAGTATTGAAATGCTGCAAGTCTGACTTTCCTCATCAGTCCTCTGGGGATCATAACACCTTCCTCAGGGGTTGTTGGGAAGATTTAGTGATATAATGCATCAGAGGTCATTCCTACGGTGTGTGGCACCTATACATGGTTATTAAGATTACCTGCTGTAATAAGTATGATCCTAATTTTGGAGAAGAGGATACAGTATCATAAGAGAAAAGAAAAATAAAGAGATATGGGTAGTAGAGGTGCTCATTTCCTGGGAGAGGAACCAGAGAATAATGAAAAGTTTGTCCTAAAAAAGGGGTAAGTCTCAAAAACTTGGTATGATGTGGGGTATTGCAGAAATAAAGTTATAGACATCTCTCCTGTGTTAGGAAAACAAATGAACTGGGTAGTGATGCTAACAATAACTGTAGCTGAAATTTAGTAAGTGTACTGGATGTACTAAACCAATGCTAAAAGCTTTGCTGAATTATCTCTTTGATTCCTCACAATGACCCATGGGATGGGTCTTATTAACCACATTCTACTGACGAGGAACCTGAAGCTCAAAGAGGTTTAGTTACTAATTCAATATATTTAGCTAGTAAATGGGGGAGACAGGATTTGACCTCAAGTCTGTTGGTAGACCTCAGTCTTCTTCCCCGTCATTACAGGCTAACGTGAAGTCTTTTTGTGGAACACCCTTGCATTCTAATGGCATGTTCTGGAGCAGGAACCTCCTAATAGCCCAAACACCCCAAAGACCAGAAGGGAGGGTGCTTGAAACTGTGAGCCTTGGGCTGCTCTTCTGACTTGGACTGCTGAGGTGATACTTTGCCACACCCACAGAGAAGTCTGACCCTTCTAAGATAGCTTTAAACCAAAGGACGTCCTCCGTTCTCCCACTTCTCTCAACCCCGAGGAGGAATCTTGAATTACGGACAGCTGCTATGTTTACAACAGATAAAATCAGAAGAGTTGGTGGGGAATTTTCCCTGTATAAATGGCATTAGTTATGAAATTTCTGCTCACCCTAGGGTTTCACAGGGCATCCTGCTCATCGCCCAGCTACCTCCCTCATGCAGAAAGCCCCAGCAAGGGCAGGGAGAAGTACATTTCAGGCATGACCAACAATATATACACTGGGTTCTAAGCCAATGCAAATGTGCTGAAAGTTCATCAGATGACTTTTCACTGATTATTCCTCCAGGACCAAACCAGCTATTGAGAAGTCAGTTTTCATAATTCTCCAAGCAGCAGAACTTGCCAGGGGCCTGGAATACAATTTAGGCTCGACTCAGATGGGATTTGCACTTCGTCCAACCCTGCAAAGTCACTCCCTGGCTATTATTTTTCACGCTATTGTAAATAGCAAGAGGCAGATGAAAAGGTAAAAAATATGTTGGTTGGAAGATACTTACTCTCGCCTACCTAGGGTAATCAAGAGGAGACATCAGCTCCAGATTTGGTAAGCAATAACTCACATTTGACTTTAATACACCGTGATAAACTTTGAGGAATATATCTTTTAAAACATAAAATGCTTTACCTCTGATTTAAAGTTTGGGGGATTGGTCCTGCACCGTAGGCAGGTTAGATTTAGCATCTCTGGAAATTCCAGAGCAATTTTAAACTACTCTTTTTGATCACTTGCTGCAATTCCAGCTTTCAAAGAGAATGAGATGTTTTGGGAATGAATTGTGATGGACTTATATGAAAATTTATATGACCCGGAATTGGATTTGTTCCTCGGGAATATTATAGATTATGTTTTATGTTGGAATTACATCAGTGTGCAGAACAGCAGAAGGCTGGCTTAATGTAGCTAAAAATATACCTTGACTTTCCACTTGGAATAGATCTCCCCCCACCCCAACCCGTTTCTTCCCTAATGAAAATAATGGCTTCATGACTCATATATGTGATAGACAGTAGGGAATATTTGAGTCTTAAAATAAGAAGAGTTTGAGAAAGGACTAATGGTCTTTTTCTAATTTCTTTCCCATCCATCTCTTCCCTCCTGTTTTCCCTGTCACCATCCTATTTCAGGCCTTCATCACTCCATGTCTTCCTGCAAGTGCTCCTTTGTCAGTCTTCAGTCTCTCCTTGCCATAATCCATCCCCGGCTGCGTGGCTGGGCTTCCTCACACACCACTTTAATCATGGGATCCCCTGCCATTCATCAGTGGCTCTCCATCTGCTCCTAAGTAAAACACAAACTAGCCTTCGAGGCCCCTTCTAGACATGGCTCTTGCCTTTTCTTTTCCTCCCCAGTGATTCAGTTCATACCCACCCCCTTAGTCCAGGCCTGCACTAGGTCTTCACCTGAATTTGGCAGTCACTGAATGGGTCTCATTCTTGGCTTTTGTTAAACTTAGTGTTCCAGCATATTCTACAAGGACCATGGGTAGCAGGCAGGATGATTTGGGTGCTACACAGATACTTCTCAAAATTATTTGTAACACATTGCTGATACATTATTGTAAACATGTTACTTGTAGATCAAAACTATAAATTTACACATATTATTGCTTAGAGTGAGAGTCATCAAAAAAGCAAGCAAACTTCATGGGATCTGTGGATCTGTTGAGGCTCTTCTACAACATTTAGAACTCCCTTCCCACCTCACCTCCCAGGAGTAGTTCCACAAACTCACCTCCTGAGCAAGGTGGTTTCCTGCCATGCCCACATTGGCAATGACCTGATTGTCACAATGGCAGAGTTATGACACTGGCACCGTCCCACCTTCTTGTCTTCTTCCACTACTGGGGGGACCTGCCCTGGTATTGCAAAGCTATTCAGTGATTTGAGATGTTAATGCAGCTTTCTGAAGAGCCTCAATTACAAATGATGAGTAGCTTAGCTACTGGGAAAATCTTATTCAATATTCTTGTTTTATTTTTTAAAAAAATTTACAGGAACTGGATATTAAATAAGGAACCACAGGCAGAAAGTGCTGAAAGAGGAAACAAAGTGGATGTTGGAGAGGGCTGAACCTAGTGAAAGCTCTGCATCCACACAATCAGTTGTGGCTTCGTAAATTCACTCTAAGTACATTTGAGGAACAATAAACCATAAAAGAGGTTACCGTGACCTTGGTTTCTGCATTGCTTTTGAGATAAAAGGTCTAAGTATCAGAATGCATTTGGTTGACTGTAGTGTTGTTGACTGATTGAAAATGTTCGTGCTCCTGGCACCCCTTGTGGAATGCTGATGAGGGCTGGCCTGGGTGCTGTGTGCAGGATGGATTTTTGAGGCAGAGATCAAAGTTGCTTGGCTAAAATGGAACACTAAAAGGTAAGCCTTCATAACTGTAGATGAATGGGGCAAAGCTACTGACATAAACATTAAATTGCAATACATTGACTTTGCATTTATTACTTATTGGGGACATATCTTAAAAGCATTTTGAAGATGTTCCAAATTCTAATCATTGCACAGGATAACAACTTTTAAAACATTTACATCAGCAAATGGTTTTCTTTGAATCTAGTCATTATATTTTTCTGATTGATTTTGCTTTAGAAGTGAATACTTGAACTTTATCTTGGTTTGATCATTCTTCATATGTACAACTTTTAGGCATAGTGATAGAAAACAGGGCTTTGGAATGAACAGACCTGAGTTTAAACCTCATGACTATTGCTTATTTGGTGTGTGACCTCAGACACGTTATTTAATTTCCTTAAATCTCTATTTCCCCCAGAAAAATGGGATTAATAATAGAATCTATTTTAAGAGCTGTTTAGAGAACTGTGGTAATGTATATAAAGCACTTAATCAAATATTTTCTATCGGATATTTTTCTCATCTGTAAAATAAATAAGAATAATGTAGTAAAGGGAACATGTTCAGGTTCTCTCGTCAACCCCCAAATATAAACTAAGAGTGCGTAAGAGTTAGTAGATGGTCTTGCAATCCAGGCCCAAGAAATGCTCACTCACCCCTTTTCCCCACAGAGTTCTGACAGAGCAAGCAATACAGAAAGGAAAATAACTAGATAGGGAAAAAATACTCCCTTATAGGTGTGCAGACACCAGTCAAGAAGGGTCTTTCTGGCCAAGACTGAACCAGAAAATGTGGTTTAGTTATCAAGGTTTAAGTAGACTACTGCTTTCTACCCCTTGAATCCAGATACCCCTCCGCTGAGGTCCCTTCTCAGAAATGTGAAGCAGAGAGAATAAGGTGAGGTCAGCTTAGTCGAAGGTCATAGTGTAAGCCTGGGACAGAAGGGTAAATGAGTGTCCTTCTTTGGAGCTGATCTTTAAGCCAAGCTCCCTGACCTAAATTATACCACAGTGTAAAATGGGGTCCAATGAATGTCCTGGCCTCTGACCAAAGAGATAAACAACTCCTCTCTCGGAGACAGGGAGGGAGCTGGAAGATCATTCCTTCTAGAGAGCCCTTTCAAAATGTGGAGTCTTTTGAACTAGGGCTGCTAGACTTAGCAAATAGAAATATAGGACAACCAGCTAAATTTGAATTTCAGATAAGCCAGGAATCATTTGTGTAGTATAAGTGTGTCACATGCCGTATTCGGGACATGCTTGTACTAAAGCATTATTTGTTGTTTATCTGAAATTTGAAAGGAACTGGGCATCCTCTGGGTTAGCTGGCAATTCTATTTCTAGCCATGTTTTGCAGTCAGTTTGGTGATGGTTCACTGAGACTGAAAAGAAGGCTTTCAGAGCTCTTTCTTTGTTGTGGGAGGTGTCCTGTGTGTTGTGGAATGTTTAGTAGCATTTCTAGCTTCTACCCACTAAATGCTAGTAGAATTGCTCCTGCTTCCATTGTGACAACTGAATATGTCTCCAGACATTGCCAAATGTCTCTTGGTGGGGCGGTGGGGTGGGGTGGGGTAAAACCGCCCCTAATGGAGAAACACTGCTTTAGAGATAGAGGCACAAGCAGGTCTGTGAAGCATGTCAAGATGGTAGACCAGAAGGTGGCACTTAAGGTTGCTCCTTGAACAACACAGGTTTGAACTGTGAGGGTCCACTCCTCCGTGGATTTTTTTTTCCCCAACAAATACAGTGCTGTACTGTAAAAATACAGCACCCTACTGTAAATGTATTTTTCTTTTCCTTATGATTGTCTTAGTAACATTTTCTCTTCTCTAGCTTACTTTATTATAAGAATACAGTACCTCATCCATATACAAAATATGTATTAGTCAACCGTTGATGTGATCGGTAAGGTCAACAGTAAGTTATTAGTAGTTAAAGCTTGGGGGAAATCAGAAGTTATATGAGGATTTTCGACTGGGCAGGGGCTCAGGGCCCCTAACCCTTGCATTGTTCAAGAGTCAACTGTATATCCAAAAAATGATGCAGGTCCTTCTTCTGTCTTCATTCCTCTCCCTCTCCCCACAGTTTGGGCTCCTTCCCAGTCATGTTAGGGGCTATCTGGACCTATTCAGAGGAACCTAACAACAAATTTTAGTCCCATGTTGATTATAATCACTAGACAACCTGGTGTATTGACTTTGCCTGTCCACACAGATCACATGAGGCCATGTATGACAGCTCTTTAGGTTTTAGCTCTGATCTCTTCTTCAGAGAATGCCCAGCAAATGATTAAACCAAGTACTTAAATTTTATCACAGGTCATCAGTTTGTGTGGCGCGGTGAACTCCCCATGTGATGGGCAAAACTCTTATAGTCAAACTACCTTACTTAAGTGTACATATTATTCCTTAGCTCCATTTTGTAGAGAGAGGAATTTGGAGACATTGGATAATGAATTCTGTCCTTCAGACATTTCCACCTACACATTTATTTTTGAAAAACATGCTGATACGCCTTCAAGTGATGTTTCCTGTTGGTAACATTCCTCTGCCTGAATGTTTTCTTACTTCCTTGGAAAAAAAATGAAGTGACTTTTGCTTTATTAACTTTGTCCAGCATCGATAATTAATTTTGTAGGCCCATCAGCTTATGTAGTGAGAAGATTTCATTAGCAAGTTAAATGTAACTTTGTTTCTTCCTTGCTTTCCATATTTTGTAGGCTTTTAGAGAAGCAATGGTTTTATAAAAATCCATTGAGCATAGCAAAGACCATGTAACTATCTTGTTACAGTGCTGGCGGGGAAAGAAGTCTCTGTTCTCCATTCCCTATAAATGTGGTATGTTTTCAAATCTTTTTTATCTAATGTGTTGCCTTACATAGGAATACTCTGTTCCCTAAGAAGCCCATTGTCTTTATTTGTAATCACAGGTCTTCATCATTATAGAAAAAAATCCGAGCCTTCTCAGATTCTGATACCTGTATTTAATCAATAACCACATTCCTTTTTCATCTGTCTTACCTCTGCAAGTGCATTTTCCCACCTGCGTATGTTTTATTGTAAGAATTCAATTGAGGGAGCCATTCATGTTTGCAAAAAGGATGATGTTTTATTATTGGTTATAAAGAAAAGAAATTTCATACTTTCTGTTATAGCATGGTGAATTCTGAAAGTGAGGAACAAGTTAACTAACCGTGGAGAGACCACAGAAAAATCTTGTAGTATTCTGACCACATTATAAAATCAGACCTGGCAATTTTTATGTCTCTAATTGACAAGCATTCGATTCGCATTTGAAATGCAATCTCTGCACAATTTAAGGGTACGTAGACTGGAAAGAATAACTGATGATGGTCAAAATATTGAACACGAATATGACATGGCCTAATCAGTGACACCAGGTACCATCTTATTGGGACAGGATCCCAGAGACCCTGCAGTTCCACGTGTTCTTTTAGTGGCTGGACCACGGGGAGGTGGGACGGGTGCTTGGAGAGGGGCCAGGGTGCCTGAGGGCATAGAGGAAACACTAAGGAGGTACAAGGTAACAACTGTTTATGAGCCAGTCTGGGAGTATTTTAATATTTGAACCATTGAAACAGCTGTATCACTGTGTACCAGCTGGACTCAGAAGTGCAGAATTATCAAGTGGTGCAGTGTAGTTAGAAAATTAGACCACCAGTTAGAGTTCTTAACAGTTTCATTAACTCACTGTGTGGTCTTGGATAAGTTAGTTCTTGGGGCCTCCATTTTCTCTTATGGAGAATGAGAATATTGGATTGGAATTGTCCTAAGTTCCCTTCCTATTCTAAGAATCGATTTCTTTTCCTCCATGAATGAGCTGCAGGTTCTATGCACAGAGTGTAGAGTTGTCCTTGAACTTCTGAAAAACAGAGACTGAAGTGTTTCCTAAGCAGTGTAGGGCACTGTCATGCTCTGTGGTTTGTGGATAAGGTGATTGTCAAAGAGGAACGAAGCCGCATTAACTGTGCATGCACTGTGTCGTCAGGACAAGACAGGAGCAGTTAAATACCTTTCTACAGGCAGCTTAAAGACATTTTTTAAAGATTAATTGTTTTCAGTGTTTGGAGGAATTTTTTTGCAGAGTAGAAAAATGTGCTAGTTTACTACAGAAACAAAACGAATGTTGCTTTTGCCTGAAATTACCTAATTTGGGCAAAAGCGGATATTTTGGAATTTTTTGCTGTTTGACTAGATTGCAGAAAGTTCCCTCTACTCTTTACTTCACTTTTGTGTTCTTTGTTGTATACACACACACACACATATATATATACGTATATTCAGTGAATATTTTGAGGTATCTCCATGGGAATATATAAGCACACATTAATGAGCAATGCCATGCCTACTGAAAGTGAAGATTCTAAAGTAACACCAACCTAGATGTGTTTTCCCCCAAAATGGTTTGTTTTAATTTGTTTGAGTTGAAAATCACTTTCCAAGTTGATACCACATCTTTAAAAAAAAATTTTTTGTAAGTATGAGGAGGTACTCAGCATAATTATGAATTACTGTAATTATCAGAAAAGAAAAAAATTTGATTTCTGAAGCGCATGCTTTATTAGGAAACTAGGTGCTGAATAAGTACCTAAACATGTATTTCTTTTTGGTTCCTATATAAGTGATAGTTTAGTGAAATGACGTGATTCTATTTTAACATCCTGTTGCTTATTGTACCTGACAGAAATGAGGAAAATGAAGAATTGATTATCTGGGGTCATTTTCTTGAAACTTGCATATTATTCCCATTTATGCTCATTGGAATAAAGAAGAGCATTTCTGTAACAAATTAAGAACATGCATAACCTGTTATGGCATAGTCATAGACGTATAATAATATTGTCTAGAATTACAGTACTCTCTCAAAGTACATCATATTCAAAATTCACTGGAGATGTCTTAGAGACATCTGTTGTAATTACAGGAACATGGTTTCTAATTCATTTAATTCCCTTTCCTACCTAAACTGTACATATAAGTGAATTTTAAGAGACGGTATAAATAAATTTTTAATTACAAAATGATGTTATACAATACATTATTAATAATAGCCAACAATGCATAATGTTTATGCATGAGTCCATTACAAAGATGAACTAATGTATGTCAATTCTAAAAGAATGCACTAATTTGTCCTGAATTTGTGAATGAAGTTGAATCCATGATGCAAGCCAATGAATGCAATAACACAGAGTGGTTTAGCATGCTTTTTTTTTTTTTTTAGAGTCAAGAAACACCTTGTACCTATGGCATTTAAGAGGTATTTAGGATTTGTTCATCACATGTGATCAAGATCTTATTTTTCAGCGAGCCACGCTGTTATGAAATTTGGACTAAGACCATAGAACTGACAGCACTGGCTTTACCAGACAGGTGCAGGATAAAATGGTCGATAGCATCCAAGAAATGTGTACAGTCCTTACATTTCGGCACATAGAAATCACAGTCTTATTGTCATGGAATTTCCCTGTGGGGCCAAAGGGTCTGCTGGGATGTGGTTAACTTCGCTGTGCTAGCGGTAACAGATTTCCGAAATCTCCATGGCCAGCTCCAGACACTCGCTGGTCTCGTGGCAAGAATCAAACAGGCTGCAGTCCACGTCACAGTTGCAATTGCAATCATTCCAAGCGTGACTTTCATCCGAGGTGTGGTGATATCCGTGAGAGGGGCAGCACAGGTTGGTACACACCATTTCACAAGTATCTGGGAGCATCAGGAGACAGTCCCAAAACTGGCAAAACAGACAGGTGAGGATAAGGGAGGCACACTCCTCTGTTTAAAGAAGAAGAAGACAAAAAATGATTAGTGGCACCTAATGATTGGGGGCATCTCTGAAGGACAGGCGTGTAAGGTGGTGTTCCTGATAACTTTATAGGCCAACTCTTAATTGTCCATATTAGGGGTAATGTACGCCATGATTCTCTCAAGCTTCCCCACCCCCCATGCAGGACTCACTCTATTTAAGCAATTGCTTTATTAACTTCCTGAGCATTTCTATTGATTCCACATAATCTGGTTATTTAAAGTGCTGTCACTTTTCTAAACTCCTTTATTTACTTTGCCTGCAGAGGTGCTGGGAAGCCACACAATTAGCTATCTATTTGGAAACCTTGCAACTGTCTGAAAAATAGCAGGTCCTCCCCAAGTGCAGAGAGCTTTCGGTAGCAATTAGGGTTGGGGACAAGGAGAGACTGTACAAACTTCCAGTTTCTTGTCCCAAGGCTTTGTCATTTGTATGGTGTGGATTCCCAGAAATCCACCACACCCATATTCACATGCAAGCCAAAGACCTAATATGAATGATTTTTAAATAATCGTAGTTTTGATGTTAGTTGTATTTTATTTTGAATCCCTGTATCCTTTGTCCTCCAGTTACTGTGAAGCCTTGATTTTATATTCATGTTAAATGGAATACGTCATCATATGCCTAAAAGAGTAGAAATCTTCCCAATCCTCTTTAAGAAAATTGGTTTAAAAATTTACTATGCAGACTTGTGAAAATCTGAAAAGTATCTCTAAGGTATTGAAGGTAATTGGTAATTTTAGCCAAACAGCTGTGATGGGTTATAAATTATTTTATTTTTTTGTTTCCATAAAGGGAATTAGTTAGAAGATGTAGCAGCTCTCTTGTTAAAATTATAACTTTTTTTTTTTTTAGTCAAAAAGTTCTCAAAAACATGTGAGCATTTTATAACTGGGTAGGTAAGCGTTTACATGAGACATCATCTAATTAATTAAAGTCAGTATCCTGAGGATTGTTGATGATTGAAAGTAACAATCTGGCATAAATTGGAGAAAAATTCTTCCTCCTGATGGGTTTATCAATCAAAGTTGGATTTTCATAGAGATTTATTATTTTTTTCACCAAGAATGTTAATGTTAATAACTTTGGGTTTCAGACTTTAGGTGGCTGAAACTATACAAGTCTGCAGGAGAGATTTTGCTCCTGGAGTCATCTGCTAAAGGGTTCTGAGTATTCCTAGAGCCCTGTTCATTTACTTCCAACAATGCTTTCCAGAAAACTTTTTTACTTTTGTTATTCATCTATTTGTTAATCTGTAAGAGGAGGGAGAACATGGAAACTTGCTCTAAAAGGGAACAAATATTTTGAAGATTTCTTTTGAAATCCTCATATAAATGTCTAAAGTGACCTGGCATATAAGTAAACAAAAATCTTCCTTCCTGCCTCCATCCCACCCTCTATCCCTGCCTCACACCCTCCTTTTTTTTTTTTTCTTCCCAGTAAGACGGTGGTAAAGAACCTCACCATGACTTTTATGATGACTTTAATTGCCATATATTATTGCAGGTGCTGTGGCCATTACTAAGTATTTCTTAGTAGTGTAGGCAGCATATCCCATAATACCTCTAGGGCGTATGTACTCATCTCTTTGCCAGAAAGGGTGTATTTTTTTATTCACTCAGAGCCAGCTTCTAGCATGTGGCTAACTCACCCATATAAGTCACCACAAACCACCCACAAAAATTCAGGAGTTAGTTAGCGCAGTACCTAGACTCTATTTCATGTGTGCATTTCTGAAGAGGGTGTGTTGGTGGTTAAAGATACGGAGCAAAAAACCTCATCAACTTTTACTAATGCCAAGAAGGCTACTCTAGCAGCCCCCAGCAAAGAAGAAGTTCTCAGTAGAAAATATTCCAAGCAAATGCTCCATAGCCCCCAGGCTGGAGGCTCAAGAGACTGACTCAGACTATGATCATATAAAAATGATCCAGTGGGATCGCATCCTTTGTAGATGGAGATGTGAGGCTGAAAGTTTGGTTTGCAGGCAGGTTAGGGTGGGAGCTGGTGTTTCCTATCAAAGTGTGAAATACCTATTTGTGAAATGGACTTATTCTTTCCTGAGGACGTATAATCTTTTGGTTTAATTCCTCTTGCTGTTGTTTTCTCAAGCTGGCAGATTCTGGAGGTCTCTGCTTCTGATGTACACCGTAGATTTTATTTACACACACACAAAATTACACACACACACACATACACGCTAATCCTTCGGCCAAACTGGCATTTGTTTCCTTCTACCTCTCTATTTTGCATTTGAGAATAGAAGAGCTCTTTTTTTTTTTTTTTCTCTCTGTGTATAAGTCAGTCCTTTTTATTTGGTTATAAAAGGCAGAGCCTCTTGCCCAAAAAAACATGGCAACATTGGTGAATTGAAAACAGATTTTTCCGAACTTTCAAGAGCATTAAAAACTTTTCCTAAAAGGCACATACATAACTCTACACGGACAGCCGAAACTATTTTGCATATGGGCAAATTTTGTTTGCACAAAAGTAACATAAGCAGTTCTGGGGGGAAATTTGCAACTGTTTGAAAAGAGAGTTGAGTTTCCCCTATTCCTGAATGGGTGTGTTTTCCTTTGCCTGCACAATTTCTTGGGGCTTCCATGTTTAATAAACATGATTTCTAAAGTCATAGCCCATGATTAGCACCCTACTGTCAGCCATCCAAAAGAGTACGCTATGCTTCCGTCTGCCCATTTCATGTCTCTTCTCTTCACCAATGTCTTCAAGATATCTCCCACTTACGAGGCCAAATTATATCCAGATCTCCCTCTTTCCCCATTCCACACACCTGTCCTTCCTCTGGCTTTCTCTTCTGAATGGCTCCTGCATACTCAGATGAAATCAGCAGAAAGCTGGGACTCATTCTTGTCATTTTCCTTTTCTCCATCATACCACCGTCCTCCCTCCAGTTCCTTGCTGAGGTGCTGCTCATTCTGTCTCAAGTTGGTATGTGAAAACCAGAAGCCTCTACCCACCTCTAGGGCCACCCCCTTAGTTCCGGCCACTATCAGCCATCGTCAGGTCAACAGCAATAGGCTCCTATCTAACACATTGCTTTTACACGAGCCCAGCTCAAATTCATCAGCTCCTGTGATGTTTTTCATTGTAGATGGGAAGAACTCACTCTCCCCTTAAAGTCCCACATCCTTGCCATGGCCTGTGTGATAGGTTCCTGCCTGTTTTTCTGGCTTCCCACCCTCTGTCCTCCTTGCTCACTGCACTCCAGCCACACTGGTTCAGCTTCAGATCCTGAGATGCCCCACCCGAGAGCCTTTGCCCATGCTCTCCCTTTGGCCTGTGTTCCATACTTTCCCTTCACAGCTTGACCTGATTCCTACTCAACCTCTGAGCCTTTAGCTTAAGACATCATTCTTCTACATGCCATGAAACTCTCATAGCATTCTATTTTTTCTTCATGGTACTGATGATAGGATGATATGAAACTAATTAGTTTATTAGTGAGTTTCTCGCTCTACTAGAACCTGAGCTCCAAGAAAGCTGTATCTGTTGTTGAGTGAATGAATGAATAAATGAATGATGGGAGACAAATAAAGTGGTCCTCATTTTGTAGATGAAAGGACTAAGGCTCAGGGATTGTCCCTGATTGTCCTGAATCTTTCAACTGTAAGGTGCTTGGGGGTGGGGAGGAGGTTCAGATCTCAATCTTTCTGGATCCAAAGTCTGTGCTCTCTTAGCTGGTGTTACATTGGGAGCAAATGTGCGGTCCTGCTCCAGTGTGGCTGGAGCACAGTGAGCAAGGAGGACAGAGGATGGGAAGCCAGAAAAACAGGCAGGAACCTATCACACAGGCCATGGCAAGGATGCACTTTGTAGGCACCTCACATGGTTCCTGAAATAAGCCTGAGGTGAGTACTATCCTTGTCCTTATACAGATGCGGAAAACTGTGGCTCGGGGAATTTAAGAAGCACAGGAAATGGAGCAGCCATGATTTGACTCAAACTGTCCCTTCCAGAGCTCCGAACCCTGCAGCTGGCCTGTCCTTCAGAAGGCTCACACTTCCTCTGTCAAAATCCAGTATGGCGCAGGACGCGGCCGGCTCCCTCCCTGCTCCGCTCTGTATCCCCCAGGCTGCTAACATCTATCCTCCACGTTCTGTCAAAGCAGTGGCAGGAAATGGGAGGGTGGGAAGAAGGGAATGCCAGGGGTGTTTCTCTTCCGCTCTCTCTGCTTTGAGTGGTGTCTCAGGCAGTACCTGGATCTTCCCCTTGGTTTTACCTCTTTCTGAACATCCTTCTTTCTGCAGCTCTTGTTAATGCCACTTGCCGGTGGTCTGTCTAGTAATGGTAAGTTCCTAGTGGCCTATGAGCAAAGGCCAGGACGAGTCCTCTACTAGTGACCTGGAGGGGCCAGGGAAGACGTGGCAGATCTTTGTTGCTAAGGTCTGGGTGGCTTCACTGTTCCCTTACTTGGCTTTTCACCTCTTCCAACATTTTTGGAAGGAGGTCTCTGCATGTTGAAGTCCCTTTATTGACCCTGGCATCCTGGCCTCTCGGAGTGTCCATCTCTCTTTCCCTCCTCTTGCCTTGTTAAACCTGGATCAGAGAAGGTTCAAGAGGGAGCCAAGACTTGCAGGCCAAGCAGCCAAAAGAGGTATTTGACTGTGAGCAAGAAGCCATGACGAAAACCCCCTTAGGTTGTTTCATTTCCTTTTTACAGCTCTAGGGTATCTTTAGGACATCGAGGCTATAATGTGCTAAGTGATACCCTAATGATACTGAAGGATTAATGCAGCCTCTAGAGGTGCTAAATGTACAGCTGGGACTGGCTAATTAAGGGCAGAATCTGTCTCATTAGAAAGGATCATGTTTAATTATAGTGGAAAAGGTAACAATGCAAGGGGCTCCCACCAGTGTACTTGAGGTCAGCCTCACGGTCACGGTCCTGTACTCCCTGGGTTCGCCCTCCCAGCTTTGGATCCTGTCACCACGATGCCTGGGATTAAGAGGAGGGAGGGGCAGAGGCAGATTTAGCTGTCCACTGGAGTTCTTATAGCCTTCCTCAGCTCCGGACACATACCACCTCCTCGTTTGGGAATCACTATTCAAAATAGCAAGAATGTAGTTCCTCCAAAATTGGCCCCAGATAAGCAAAAATCCCCCTCCCCTCCAAACAAAGTAATTAAAAAAAAAAAAAAAAGGCAAATCAACATGGCCCAAACCCAGTATCCTAATATGTTAATGGTTAACGTGCTCTCCCAGCAGATTCAGCAGAATCATGAGATTCGTGACACAGTGACTCCAGCTAATTACTCCAAGTTTCTGGTCAAAAAGTATAAAAATTGGCTCCCACTCCTCCAACACTGAGTTCTTTTTTTTTTTTTTTTTTTTTTTAAGTCTGTAATGTAGAATAGGAATAAATAAAGTGTGACTGAATGCCTTTCTCTAGCTGGGGTATCATCCCTGATGTTATCAATTTTAATAGCTACTTAAATATGTCAAGATCTATTTAAGTTCAGACAAGCACAACTAACGTTCAAGTCAGTTCTTTAGAACGAGGATGACTAGATTTGGGTGATACTTAGTAAATTTGTGCTTATGTTTTTTTTCTGAGCAAATGAACTGAAATAATTATAAAATTGAAACATTTTATAAGGTGACACTACTGCATTTAATTGTATGAAATTTACAGTGTAGAAAATGTAATCATTTTATTCAGTAGTCCATGGTGTAATTAAGACTATTCTTTTGAGGTATCTTATATTTATGATTTTCCTCTTCCACCTGGATGAGACGTCTCAAATTCAAAATTATACATCAATTAGGTATATTCTCAGGCTTCTTTTTAAGGCGCCTGTTTTCGAGCATTGTGTGTATCCTTGATTTTATTACTCACAGGGCTGCCTTTGCAATCAGAATGTAGCAACAGAAGCAGAGACACAGGTAGTGTGCTCTGGACTTTTTACATTTTATTCGGGAAAGGGACCACACAGGATGAGCCACAATTTAATAATAAAGTAATGTTGTAGCACATAGTGTGTGATGTGCAGTAAAGATCCTTTTAAATTCCCATCAGAGCACACACCATGAACTGTGCTAATGGATGTAACACATTTTACAAAATCTGCATGTGTGAGGCTTTTCCATTCTGTTTTAAGTGGGGCAATGTATATAAATAATAGATATTAGCAATTAAGCATCCATTCCTATGCACTCATTTATACATTTGAAAATAAATTAACCACAAACTACATGAAAGTGGATGCAATCTTCTCTTTTCCCTTCTGTTTCCCCTGCTGTTCCTGAAAGATATTTCTGTATTTATCTCAGTACGAACAATGACCCCAGCTCTCAATTTCTGCATCCTTAAATTAATTACTATAAAAATTCTCTGACTTAACTCTTGATATCCTTGATGTTTGCTGTTTAAGATAATGAGAGCGTCTTATCCACACTCGTGGGCTTCGTTTGGATGTTTTGCTCTCTCTTTTATCCAGGTACCAAAAACTCTCCCCTCAATGGGGGGATTTTTTTCACCATTTGGGAAGGGAGCGGTGGGCTTTTACCTGTGTTGTCAGCCTAAAATCATGATTTCCCGGGCTGTCCCGGCCTCCCAGCCAGGGCTTAAGAAAAACAGTCTAAGTCAGCTGTCCTTGTGAATCTCCTTTGCTCTTTTGAAAAAAACAGTAAGTGGTGCATTTCCTGCATGAGGCTCCTGAGTATCAGTTGCCATTTTAATGGAGTGGTCCTTTGGCCCTTCCCTGAGAATACAAGGGTTCAGGTATCATGTTAGCTGCACCAGCCCTTCTCCTTCTCCCAGAATCCCTGCTAGGACGAATCAGAGTTGTTCTAGAGGGTACTGTGTTGTACTACATGGATTTGTACAATGGCAGCTCCTAATTCGTGGGTCATGACAACCAAGATCTCTTACATGCATCCCTGAGACAATCTGACGAAACGCTCTAACGTCACAGTGCTTTCTAGTGTCTCAAAGAACTCTCCTGTATTGCCTGTTTTCTCGATTGGCATCAAACTCCAGCAAAGCCAGAAACATGGGCGTCATCTTGAATTTGAGGTTGTAACCTGGCAGTCCACTGGCCAAAGTTGGCCCCGAGCTGTGTATTGTTGGGAGTGTCTGGGGCTTCATAGAAGAAATAGAAGTATTGTCAACACCTAAAAAATTTGGCAGTTTCACATAACACTCTGGAGCTGGCAACTCTGAGCTTTTATTTCCTTCTGGCAACAATTAGCTGGAGGCTGAGTAGCAGCAGCACGCTTCACTGTGCCCCAGTCCTCACCAATCCCTGTTGCTCACTGCCATTCTAACTCATTATTCACATCATTCCCTGGCACCTGCAAGCAATTGTGTCTGTAGCTTCTGGTCTAAAGCAGCCATGACATGTTTGCACAAGATCATAAGGAATGCATGTTAGAAATTTCTCCCCTTGCTTTCTAAAACCATAACCATAATGAAAGCAAAAATCAAACATCTATGATGTGCCAGGTCCTGTATTGGATCCTTTGTACATGTTATTTCATTTGGTCTTCAAAACACCCTAGCTCCATTATATAACTGAAAGACTGAGATTCAGAGATGGTAAAAACTTATCCAGGTTTATACGGTTAATAAATTTCAGAGCCAGGAATTAAACTGATGAGATTCCAGAGCTCCTGTTACACAAAAGTCCATTTATTTATTTTTTCCTTATTTTCAAAAAGTAAATATTAATTTAAATATAGACTAGAAACTATACCCTCTTATATTTTCCTTTGAGACACTGCAAGCTTTCTTTAAATGCAAATGCAGATATGGAACACTACAAAATTCTTGAATGGTTTGGGTGTCCTGTAAAGGACACTGCAAAGGCAACCTGAGTAAAATTACATATGTCTTGGTGTGGAGTGCTTGACTTTGAACTTGACTGTGATGACCATTTAGCACCAAATAAACTTGAAATTGGCTTCGCAGAAGGAATGTTCCTTTTATAGTCATACAGGGGTGGTTGGGTGTAGGTTGGCACTGATCAGAATGCCCAGGAGGTGATATCACCTAGAGGAACCAACCCTGGTTGCTGATGTAAGCATCTTGATATTTTTTACAATCCACATTTATACATTTCCAGCATTTTAATACCATTCTACTCTGCCTTCTTCTCTCAGCCTAGCATCACGGGCTGAAATAGTCTCAGAGTTGAGAAAAGTTTGCCGTTTTTCTTTATCCCCTTCATAGCTCCGTAGCAAGAATGATTATACCTCATTCCAGCTATTTAAAACACTTTGCCTCTGATTTCCAGCTTTGAGAGCAAACAATCTGCCAAGCACCTCATAATTGCAGAGTGACCTTGACATGTGTCATTCACCAGGGTTTTCAAATCAAAGTCTTACTGTTTAATATTCATAAAGGCTCTTTTTTTCTAACAGCATATGTGATGATTTTACAGGGGCTGGGGGTTGGGGAGCTTTATTTAGAGATGGGTTGATTCTGAGAAACGTACCATCAGTGTCTCTCTGATGAACTGAAGTATCACTTTGGAGGTAGGAAAATTTCGTTTGGCATTCTTCAAGGGAGGACAGTGATGTGCTGGATTCTGACAGTTTTTTCTCACTGGGGGTTTCCTTGGCTGGTCCATCTGTGATATTGAATTCGGATACTGAATTTATAATGATAGCATTAATGGGTTTCTCGTCTGCATGCTTTTCATTTGTGAGTTGCGTGTCTAGATGAAAAAAGAAAACACACATACACAAACCCACTATAGTTGACATGACCTAGTGATCTCAGAATGGACACTTGCAGAAAGTTTCACACTCAAGACTTTTGTGAGAATAAGGTCTTATTTAAGAGAATGAAGCATCATTGAACGGAATCATTTTGAATAAAAATATAAGGAAGAATTAAAAAGTGCAATAATTGTAAAATTTTACACACAGTACAAGTTTCCCTATCACAGTAATTTGTAACACTTATTTCTACTGTGTGTGTTTTTTTTTTTAAGTGATGGGTGGAGAGAAACAAAGAATTCATTCACTTGCATCAATGAGATCTCATAGTTTGTTGTCAGCTTATGGTCTGGATCCCAGAAGCAGTAAAAGGGTCTTAAATGCTGGACAATGCTGCTCAATAATGTATGTGATCTCAATCAAATTGTTTTTATTTCTTTGGTTCTACAAACCTCAGTTTCCTCCTCTGCATAAGAGGAGTGGTTATAAATGAACCTCTATCAGCTCATATCTGTTTCTATCCTTAGAGACTTTCTGTTGCCACCCCTTCCCCTGCCTTAGCATTTGTGAGGATCCTATTCAGGTGAGTGTTGATATGGCTTTTGAGGGTGTGCTTTTTGGAATATATTTTATTTCCATATAACCACCTGGAAGGGAACCTCCAGCAAAATCCTTGACCCTTGAGATTCTGGTTTGGAGAGGCATAGAAAAGACCAAGAAGGTCGAGGTGCCTCATGTATTTTAGAGCTCCCATATTCATTCATTCATTCATTCATTCATTCATTCATTCTCACATAATCATATATGGGTCTGTTATGTAAGAAGCACTGGGCTGGGCACAGGGGATACAGTAGTGCCTAAGACCAGCGCGGACCCCAGTTTCCACAAGCATCAAAGGAGTTAGCAAAGAAATAACTAAGTCACAATATTGAGGAGTGTATGACAGAGCAACATACCATGAAATCATGTTAGAGTCTGGGACATAACCTGTCTGGGTCATAACTTACCTATACCCATTACACAGAATCCTAAGATCGAGAAAAGAGTTAATAGAAGGTATTCTCAAACATGCAGACCAGCTGGTTCCTAGGGACACCTTAAGCCCTTCACAAACAGCAGTCCAGGTCATTTGGCAGCCCTATTGGGAGACGGTGAAGATGCGTTCTGGAGACTTGCATTCTTGTGGCTAACCCAAGGCCTGGTGGATCCAATAATGCTCATTGAGTGTCTAGAATAAATTATACAGCTCGCAACCTGCTTTTTACCATGCTTACAACAGCCTAGTGGCCAACGTCCATTTTCATCACCTTTTCCAAAGTTGCTTCTTTGTTTCAGGCAGATGGAAATCTCTACTGGGTCCTATCTCCTGGGTCAGTGGTTCCCAGACTTGTCTAAAGAGTAAAATAACCTGGGAAATCTTTTAAAACTTTGGGATCTTTTCAAGCTCAGGCAACCCCTCCCACCCCTCAGCAGATTAGCTCCCAGCCTCTGGGGGATTTGTGAAGCTCCCTACATGAGTCTCCAAAGGCTCCTGACTGGCATGGGAACTGTCAGTCCGGAACACGCCATTGTCTTGTTTCTTTCTCAGCCTCCAAACAGCCTTGGCTTTCAACAAGGTTTGCTTTTTATTCCCTACCCCTTATGTTGCTGGCTTTAAATCTCTTGGTTGTGGTTTGATTCACTCTAAACTGGACTGGTGGAAATTAGGGTTCATGAAAACATCGATCATTAATAGCAATTAATGTAATAGTGAATAGATGGAATTAGCTCAACCGATTGGGAAACCCTAGGCTTCCTCTAATCCCAGAGAGATTCACCAAATTAGTGTTGTAATGATGATGATATAAAAATAATAGTTTATTTTTCTGGAGTATCAAAGTGTCCGACAGCCAGCTAATATTACAAACAGATAGCCATTCAAATTATGCCTTAGAACACTTGGAGGAGTATTGATATTTGGAGACATGTAATTCTTTGTCATGGGGAGATGGTAGGATGTTTACAGCATCCCTGTCCTCTACCTACCAGATGCCAGTAGCACCCATTGTCCTAGGTTGTGGCAAACAAAACTGTCTGCAGATATTGCCTAATTTCCCCTCTGGGGCAAAGTCACCTAGGGTGGAAATCCAAACCACTGCTTTATACACACACCCACATACACCGTAGCATGTCGCATGCCTTTTACATCAGGTTCCATATTAGCACTTACATACCGTATTTACCTGAAGCATCACAAAGACTCCAGGAGGTAGATATTGTCAGCCTCCCTGAACAGAGGAGAGTAACTAGCATCCCCCATTAACAGATGAGGGAGTGCAACCAAAACTTAGATAGTTTATTTAGATATGTTGTCCCAGTGGTCCTCATTAGCAAATGATAGAACTAGGATTTGAATCCAGGCCTGGTGTATTCCCAAAGCTCAGCTCTCATCCTTGTCTCTGTAGTAGACAACATCATCTCTGACTTGTTCTTAGCTTTTATCTCTGCTTCCTAGCTGCTGAGACCGCACATCAGCAAACCCCTCTGAACCCTGAATCCCACGCATGATGTGTCACCTACCCAAAATCTAGTCTAGCAGATTACTTAGCTTTCCAGATGCCTCTCTCCCTGAGCAGTCTCTGCAAAGCAGGACTACCTTCTTGCACACTCAGGGAATCCTGCATCTTCAGTTACAGCTGCTTTATACTGTACATTAAAGAGCAGCTCAGAAAGAGCTGGTAGATAACGAAACCTTGATGAGTATAGAGATTGCGGCAGCTATTTACTTACGGAATTAATTAACAATCAGTTCAAATTATCACGCGTAGTCAGGCTGCATGTAATTTAAATTGCTTTTGCACAAAGTAATTCAGTAACAAAAAAAAATGTTGGATAGAGGTTACTGGAATGTAAGAACATGCGGAGAATACTGTATACAGCCAAGTGGTATGTGATTCTCTTTTTAATTTTGCGACAATTTTAAGTATAGCATTTTGAATCTAAGTGGTGTGCTACATTAAGCAACCATTTGGAGTCACTGGGATTGTACTGAGAGAATTTTGTGGAGAAGTTAAACTGCCATTCATAAAGTTATTTTAATTCTCTATCTCTGTTTATATTTTTATTTTTTTTTCATTCCCCAGTGGGAACTATCTGTTGCTCATTAGAAAAATCATCTGACATACACACATTTCAGACCCCAGTCTGTTCAACCCAGAATTCTGACATCTGAAGTGAGTCACAATTTTTGGGTGAATGTTACTGACATCTTCCATCTTTTATAGATGGAAAGCTAACAATAAATTTCCCCAGATTCCTCTTTTGCGGTGTTATTTGACATTGTATCCCAAGTATTATAAAGTAGCATAGGCTAAAAGGAGAAACATATAAAAAGTGGTATCACATCTCCTGCAGAGAAAACGATTTTGGAATTAAATAAGGAACTCGTGAAACTATATTTGGGATGTTATACATAGTTCTTGACATTAACTTAGAGAAAATAATTTTTTAACAGAAAAAAAACACCAAAATTAGGACAAAAATTAGAAGCTCAACTCTATTTCTTAGGGAAAAAAATTAAAGTGTATCTTAAGTCAGTGAAATAGAAAATTCATGTTTGGGCTAGAAGTAATTACAGAACCAATGGGCATAAACTTAAGTAACAGAAAAGACAGACAGTTAATTTTTTATTGCCATTGAGCAAATGTTATTAATTTAATTCAATTAACATTTATTGAGTGCCGACATGCAATAGATGAATCAATATGACAGGAGCTATTAATTTATTTACTTTAAGTTATTAAGGAAACATTTTAATGATTTTCATTTTTGCTCACTAAATGTGACTTTGTAATTTTTGCATCCATGCATTCTCTATTTGAGTGCATATATTTATATATATGCTTTCCAATTGTCAATAAGTAGCATCTCTTCTTCCCTGGCTCCTCTGATTCTATTCTTGTTTTCCTCTCCCCCCCCCACCTCTCCCTTCCCCTCCCTGTCCCCTACCCTTCCCTTTCCTTCTTCTCTTTCTCTCTCTCAGTTTAATTCCCTGATCTGCCCTGTCTCTGTTATTGGTTTCTTTTTTCCCTTCCAGTTCCTTCAACATCTTTATTCCTTTATTCCTATTTTTGTCCTCTTAGTTCCTTTTTTTGTACCCTACCCTTGAAGGTCCTATTTGTCCACACTCAGAATTTAATTATTTTCTTTGTGAAGTTGGCCCCCAAAACTCTGTGCAGTTCATCAGCCAGCTGGGCCACATTTACTGAGTGTTAAACTATGTGTCTGGCCCCGTACTGGGTGCTGAGAGATTCAAAGAAGAACAGCAAATAGTCTTGGTCCTCAAGAGGCCCACAGTTAGCACAAATTGTAGTCACACACTTGTAACTGACCATTGGACTTTTACTTGAGTTATCAGCTAATATTTACAATTAGTATATCTCTTTCTACGAAGGCCCTATTCTTCTCCCCAAACTGGGTAACTCTGGATATCTCTGGAGAACCCATAGTTCAATTTCTTTTCATTGTATTGTCATTTTTAACAAATTCCCGGTGCTTCAAAATATTCTTTGAATTGCCCCATCCTTCCATCCAAATATTTACCAGTTCTTATTTATTTTTGCTCTTAAATGTCTTACAAGTGCATCTCAGATTTCTCATTCCCATCCCTACCACTCAAGATGAATCCTCTCTGTTCTTAAATCTGTACTATTTCTGTCACCAGTGGTCTCAACTATGGTGACAACCCTCCCCAAGACATCTTGTACACTATAATCGAAATGTTTTGAGTAATATTCTTCTGATCATAATACTCATTAAAAAATCAAAACAAAACATACACACACACATACGCACACACCAAATGTTAGTCGCTCATTATTACCAGACTGTTTTCCCATTCTCTTGTTCTGAATTAATCTATGCATTCTATTGCAAAATAGAAAAAAGGTGTTAAGTTTTTCTTGTGAGTAGTAAACTCCAGAAGCCTACGCAAATGTTGTCAGATAGGTGTTTAAAACAGGGTGATTTGGGGGCACCTGGATGGCTTAGTTGGTTAAGCATCTGCCTTCGGCTCAGGTCATGATCTCAGAGTCCTGGGATTGAGCCCCACATCGGGCTCCTTGCTCAGTGGGGAGTCTGGTTTCTCCCACTCCCTCTCCCTCTGTGCTCTCTCTCTCAAATAAAAAAAATAAAATAAAATCTTAAAAAAAAAAAACAGGGTGATTTTAATTCTGGACCAAAATGTTTAAAGTCAGTGTGTATTTCAAAAGTATGGGCCATTTCTAAAGCTATCATGATAAATTATATTTTCCCTTGGATTTAAACTATCTTCTAGCTTAGAACTTCATACTGTAATTATCTGGGGTTGAAATCAGATTGAAACAGACAGGTGACATTTCAAGGTATAAGCTACCAAATCATCAACAAATAATTATGGTTAGTAAATGTAGTTAATTGAAGTAACGCTGAAGAAGAAGAAAAAAGGTTTTTTCCCCTTTGTATGTAGAGTTTATAAAGTTCATACAAATGTCAGAAATGATTTTTGTTGTTAATACTAGAATGTATGGGCTCTATTCTCCATAGCTTGGTAGATAAGAATACGAAATTGAAGAGCATTCGACATGATGGAACTTGCTGAAAATTATGAGAAAGAGCTAGAATCACAGTTTCTAGAGGTGTAGAGCACTATTATGCTTATATTGAGTACAATTTTGGGAAACTGATCCTTATGGCTAAAGACAGAATACAATTAGGAAGACGAGGATTTCTCAGTCCTGACAAATGCATATTGAAAGGTGATTGGTACTTAAAGAAGCTGTATTTAAAAAAACAACAACACATTTTCTTTTTTGGAAACTGAATGGGGGATAATTTGTTCAAACTAAGGGATGAAGCTAGTCTCACCTTTTTGAAACGAATGGAAATAAGTTTTTCATGGCATGTTCCATTGTTATTTCCTATGAGATTGGACAAAATAAAATCTTGGGTTTATTAAACCTCTTTTTTGGAGGGGAGTGGAATCAGTGAGGTAAAGATATTGGACATTTTTTTCTGGAATTTTCAAATGCTGGCTCTGGTGAGAAGATGTCCTTTAAAGACTTCCAAATTAAAGCAGTAGTTTTATATACCATTGTTTTGTCTTCTGTGGTGCTTCAATTAAAACCCTGCTTCAAAAAACGTTAGATGAAATGTTTATCGAGGGCTGTGACAAGGGGACATTTTAAGCCTTTTCAATCAGCATTAGTAAATCTTTTTTTTTTTTTTTTAAAGAGAGAAAAAGCAAAAGAATATTATTTGTCCTGATACAATAGCAGCGAGTGTTCAAGGTGAAAAGGATTCTTTCTTTTTTTTTTTTTTTTTTAATTTTTTTTATTTATTTTTTTTTTTTTTAAAGATTTTATTTATTTATTTGAGAGAGAGAGAATGAGAGACAGAGAGCATGAGAGGGAGGAGGGTCAGAGGGAGAAGCAGACTCCCCGCCGAGCAGGGAGCCCGATGCGGGACTCGATCCGGGGACTCCAGGATCATGACCTGAGCCGAAGGCAGCCGCTTAACCAACTGAGCCACCCAGGCGCCCAAGGTGAAAAGGATTAAAGAGGGGAAAAGAACTGAGAGAATAAGGTTGAACACAGTCCCCTCGCCAAGCTTCCTCCATACCTGCCAAGCATCTTCAACCCTTTGGGACCGAAGTGGGGTTTTTGGCCTAACGCTTCTAGATCATTATCTGTTTTCTGTTCCCCTGTGGTACACTTGGCAGCCGTAGACAGATGCAGGTTAATTGATATACTTTCATAGCTAGATCCTAAGCTTGTATCAAGGAAAAATTCTGTCCTAGGAGGTGGTTGGATCTTCTTCAGACATGAGAACAGCGTGCAATTATGAGTCTCCAATTCATTTGTATGCAGTTACCTTCAGTTTAATGTTTGTGTAAAATGTCTCAAGAAATAAAGATGTTGTTATCTCAGGAAAAAACAAATTGGTTAGCAGTTTTACAGCTTGATGCTTGGATTAGTAATAGGTTTAGGGCTTTAAAAAACTCAGTGAAGCCAATCAGGCTATAAACTCATGCCTAATTGGTATTACATATACGGTTGCTTTTTTATTGTCAGTATTTAAATATAAATGTTAAAAATTAAGCTATAATTATTCAAAATATTCTCTATTATGTTAAAACCATCACAATTTATTCATCCCAACGAAGCGAATGCCACTTAAAGTCTCTTTCTTGCATTATCTCATTTGAGGCTCACAACAGTTTTGCAAAGTATTATTATCACTATTATACGAATGAGGAAATGGATGGAAGGTCAGAGATTTTAGTGGTTTGCCCAAGATTACCCTGCTGGTAAGGGGCAGAGCTAGGACTTGCACTTAGGTCTTCTAATTCCTGTGACTGTCAAACTTTACATCCGTAAATCGCTTTATGAAACCAGGCACTCTGATAGGAGATCAAAATACTTTTCTGAAGTATAACTCCTGTGTCCCTTCTGACGTTTCTCTCTTGAGGGTTACTGACCTCGCTAGTCATTGATTAAGGGAGGCGGTGCGTGTGTGTGCTCAAAACCAGAACTCCAACAAATGACTGCATTTTCCATATCCCTCAGAGCCCAATGCAGGTGTTACTGTCTACGTGAAGCTTTCTGCAATGCCCCCCACTCCAACTGGGAGTCCCCAGAGGTCTGGGTTGATATCCTATTTTTTTTTTTTTTTTGGTACTGTGGTTAATTGTGGATGTATTTCTCTTCCCCTTCCTGTTGTGAGCTCCTTGAGGAAATGCATGCTCCATTCATCTTTGATTTCCCAGCACCTAGCACAGTGTCTGGCAGAAAGCAGGTGTTAAATAAATTTCAGATGACTGATGAACTGACTGACAGATTGAATGTGGGGTGTCTCAGCTCTCAGTTGACAATTGACTCATTTTCCCTGGGACAGGTTTTCTGAGCACATCTTCCGTCGGTCTTCCTCCCCCACTCTCGATATGCCAGTTAATACTGATGAAAGTCTAAAAATTCTCTTTTGTGCTAAAATACATATTAATTTTTATTTTGATTTGAAGGCAACATTTGCATTTATATCTGTAAAACTGTGAGGAATATAAAAAGGCACAAAGAAAATAAAATCCCCTATAATTCTACCATTATTAACACATTATTATATTTGTTTCACAAAAAGACAATGGAAATATTTGGTGTATATATATCTATATATATGTCAGATCTGGAATATGTGTATATTATATACATTAAAATCAGAAGAGAAAAATATATTTATATATATTCTAATTTTAATATATTCTAATAGATATATCATATGTTTACCACTTGCAAGATGTGTCACCCACTTTAATATATTATGTATATTATATACAGTACTTCCAAGATGTGTCACTCACTCTTTTAGGACCTTTGCATAAATGAACTCATTTAATACTCCCAGCAATTCTGTGGTAGGTACTACTGGTGCCATCCCCATTTTTTGGATGGGGACCCTTAAGTACAGGGATGTGAAGTAATTTACTCAAGGTCACACAACTAGTAAGCAATGAAGCTGTGATTTTAACTTAGCCATCTGGCTCCAAGTCCATGCTTCTACCACGATGCTATATTGTCTTCTAGATAGAGATTTAAAAAGAAAAACAGTATTGGGATTTTATTGAATATATTCTATATGTTACCATTATATCAGGAGCATTTCTCTATATCCTAAAGATGATTTAAAAACATCTTCAGGTCTCAACTCACATGTCACCTCCTGGAGAGGCCTTCTCTTACACTAAATCTAAAGCAATATTTCTAATAGGGACAGATTTTGGCAATGGCTGGAGACATGTTTAATTGTCATGTTTGGGGTGAGTGCATTTAGTAGGGTGAGTAGCCCAGGGGATGCTGCTAAACATCCTTCAAGGCACAAGAACTCCTTCTCCCCCACCCTGCCCAAATAAAACATAAAGACTATGGTTTCAAATGTCCCTAGTACTGAGGCTGAGAAATCCATATATAAAGTAGTCCCAGGCTCTCACCACCAGCGAATTCTATGTCTCCTTGTCCTCATAGTGCTTTCCAGTATTCTGAAAATGTTTAGTTTATGTGTTTGTTGATTCACTTATGGAGTTCAAGTCTCTTCTACCCTAGACTAAAATATCACCTTTATGAGAGCTTTGTCTGTATTAATTAATTGCTATATCCTAGAAGAGGTCTTGGGACATAGTTGGTACTTAATAAATAAGGAGTCAAAGAATGCATAGCATTCCTTGCATGGTGTATCATAAATTATTTAAAAATTTCCCCATTCAATAAAAAAATAGATTGTTTCCTATTTTTGCTACTTTAAATACCCTTAAACATTATCTTCATGAATCTTTTCATATATAAATACACATATAGGTTTATATAGGTTAAATTCATAGGGAATGACTTATTGCATTAATGGCCAGATTTCTAAAGGTCTGAATATAATGTACAAATTATTGCCTTCCAGAAAGATTGTGTCAATTTATACTTACACCAACAGTGATTGGAAGAAGTTTGCTGTTCTCAGGCCAATTCTAGATTTTACCAATAAAATAATTTACTTTTATCAGTTTGAAAAGAACTTTGAGTCAAGTTTCCAAATTTTCTACATCCATAAAGATAGTCTTTCACTATCATGAGACGTAGAAGGTTTTTTTCACATTCACTGCCCTTTCTGAGGAATCTTTGTTCCACAACTAGATTCATGGGTAATTCTGAGGTCCCCTGCATTATACAGATTAGGTAGGTAAAGACACTCATTTTGTGTTTGTAGATCAAGAGCCTCTTGTTGAACAATGTTTATTGGATGATTGACAATTGAATTTAGTTTATTTAGCTGGTTATTGCCTTTGTGTCACAAGGGCTCTGAGGTGACATATCAGTTGACAGACTTTGGAGGCTCCCTGTTTATTTCGAGGCTTTGACCAGTTGGTATCCATCCACGATACACCTGGATAAATGGAGAATAGAGATATATTCTCCACAGAGACCCAGGGGAGGCCAGAAGTCAAGCCACACTGGAAGGAAGGGCAAGAAATAACCAGGAGAAACAAACGACCTGTTTATTCACAACTCCTTTTTGCCCACAGCATATGCCCGATGTATTACGGAATCTGCGAATCTAACTGAGGGGTTGAGATTTATTTTCCTGGTGGAACCACCTGGTAGAAGTTAACCCTGTGGTCTCCAAAGTGGCATATATAGACCTAGTGGAATTGCAAAACTATCCAATGGGGTTGGAGCATCTATTTTATGTTGACTTTTAAAAAATCCCAGTATAGTAGCCATTTTTGCATATTTTATGATGTGTATGGCAGTTAATACGGCAGCGTATGTGTCCATTGTGTGTGTGTGTGTGTGTCTGTATGGATGTGTGTGTGTGTATATGGTGGGCTTGCTATTCCCTCCCCTTTTTTTTTTTACTGATAAAAGTTTACCATAAAAACTTTGGAGACCACTGGTCTAAGTAATAGACTAAGGTCAGCTCTCTCTCTATCCCCCTCCACCTGAAGGAAAATCAATTTTCTTAAGCTTCCTTTTGGTACCCAGGGTGTGGTTGCTGGAACATTTACAGCCACAGCAGCTGCAGTAGTGGCCTGAGTAGACTTTTCCTCTGAGTTTCTATAGTGGTAACAGGATTAACAGACTCTATTCTGGAAGTACTTGGGTGGCATAACACCTCCCAGCAGAACTATTCCTGACAAGGATGTGCAGATGGAAATGCATATTTATGTCACTTAAAGCCTACCAGAGACACAAGGATTTGAGCTATAACAATAAATAGAAAAAAAAAATCTCCAGCGTTTTTGGTAACCCATACTCAAGTACATTGACTGTGCTTGGCGAAAGACCTACAGTTTGCTCTTTGTCCAAGCATAAAATATTCAACATTCAAGCATGTTAAGGTAGACTATTCTGAATATATTTGAGAGTGTTAAAACAAGCTAGCACAAAGTTAGGTTAAAATTTCAGGTCTTAAAAATAACAGGACAATTCTATGAAGTGTTTGGGCCATTTGAAGGGAAAAAAGTCTCCTTTAGAAAAATTGTCTAATTATTCCATTTATTAATGATGACAGGTTTAAAAATTATTTCCAGAGGCCAAATAGTCATTGTAATCAAGGCTTCCAGTTTAGCAAGCCTTGATACAGCTTCTGCTAGTTTCCTTCTAAAATACTTGTGACAAAAAAAAAAAAAAAAAAGGAAAGAAAAATGCTCACATCTACAAAATACATATTATTTTGACCTGGGGAATATTTACATCACATATCAACCCATTAGAATTGACCTGAAGAATTCAATCAGTCTGGCACTTACACTGAGAGGGAAGTGAACAGCTTTTATTTCCCTGGTCCTGGCTCAGGACCCCGAAAACTGGGCTGCCATGGCTTTTGAAGAGGTGTGCTTGGTGACCTGACCAGAGAGCTAGAATTCTTTGCCACTCTAACCAATCCAGATAGGGTTTGTTACAAGAAACAGAAGGAAAGTTTCAAAAACTGTTCAAGGTTCTCATTAGGTTGCATGAAGAGCTCTCTGAAGAAAAGAGAAGATAATCTCAAGAGGCAAATTGAGATGAAAAGCCTGCAGGATAGATCCAAAAGGACATAGTGAAATTAAAGATTCTGAAAAAGTCAAAATTGTACATAGAGAATTAAAATCTGCCTTAGGAGCAGCAAAACACAGAATTGACACTGCAGAAAATATCAGTAGTAATGTGGAGAGCAAATATGAAAAACTTTCCCATGGTTCAAAAGTAAAAAACACAGGATTCAAGCTGTGATAGCAAAAATGACACTAATACACAGGTCAGAGCACACAGCTGTTACCTAATAAAAAAGTTTTCCAAGGAAGAAACCAAAGCAATTTAAACATAAGCTTTGTTCAAAGATAATGCTGAAGTTTATGTTCTAAGTAGAAACCATTTTTTTTTAGTAGAAACAATTTTTGAATGTGTACCTCACTGTCTAAAATTTAGGAAAAAGAGACCTACAATCCTAGAAAGTATTTTGAATTACAAAAATAAAGATTTTTTTCAAACACATAGACGAGCAAAACTATAGAAAGACCTGTCCTGAGGTTTTCCCCCAATCCTTCTTGCATAAAACTAAGTACCGGAAAACAGCCATACAACATTTTCTCCATTTTGAGGGAATAAGATTATGCCTTGATAATTTTATCCTCAATCCACTGGACTTTTCTGTGGAAAAGTCCAATAAGGCATTCTCATCATGCACTGTCAGAAGAAGATGTCCTACCCCAGAGAAAAGCAATGAAAACTTTCTTGGAAAAACTATTCAGAGTCATATTTGCACTTTGTGAGACAGCAAAAACAAAATCAGGAATTCAAGTTTTGAGAAGCTGAGGTAAGGAAAGATGACAGATCGTCCCCAGGAATTACAATGACATTGTTGGGGTGAATTTCAGTGTTCAAAACCAACTTGCACTGGAGGCCACAAAGCCAGAAACCAGGAAGTGCGTGGAAGTGTTTGGTCTCCTTTCAGGATGATACCTGGGTGTAGACGAAGAAAACCTTTGCATGATTTTTATTCTTGATTGTGGCAGTAACCTGGAAATTACACATAAGAAAGATGCTCCGATCAAACCTCCACTCACAGATGTGTTTTTTGAATTTTCCAAATAAGCATGAATTTTCCAGTTTTCTGAGTCTTTCAAGTAAGTTTTCTTAAATGAGCATTTCAGTGCAAAGGGCTGTCTTAAAAGCTCAGAAGGATATATTGCTTCATTGAAGAAATAGTCCTTTTACAAATGACAAATTAAAAATGAGGATCTTTAAAATGAGTGCTAAGACGTGCTAACGTGATGATGTGGATTAGGAAAGAAGACAGTCGAATGGAAACATTAGTGGCTAGAGAGGTCAGTGTGTAGACATTGATAATTTTCTTTTGGGGGAAGTGCTAGACGTACTTCCTTTTTTTAACAAAAGGAATGATGGAGGCAAGTATTGTGTATTTTTATTCTTAAGTGAATTTCTAAAATATTTTCATAAAGAAAGGAGGAAGAGAGAAAGAAGGCAGTTTGGACAGGACACTGGAGCCGGTGAATGAGGAACACATCTCAGAACGACGTGGATGCCAAAGAGGTCAGAATGAGGGCAGAGATCGGCACAGCAACAAAACGGCTGTACGCTTTCAATTCACATTGCTTTCATAGCCACCATCTCATTTCTCTGTGATTCCTTCCATCCCGACAGCACCATCCCCACCCACGTACATTTGTACCTCCCAGTTTTGTGAGTGCCCTTTACAAGGTCATTCTTTCTACTTAGAGTTCCCTTCTTGCCTCACCTTGCTGAACTCCTGCTCATCATTCAAGACTCAGAGGAAATGGTATTTTATTTAACAACTATTTGTCAACTGCTACTGTACTTGGAAATCCTTCCAGGTACTGGGAATACAAAGATGAATGAAATCCATTTCTGCCCTTGTGGACATCTCAGCCTTCCCTAACCTGTGAAAAAGGTCACTTCTGTGCTTCCATGACATTCTGTGATAAGTGCATCTTTCCCACTATTGAGGGAAGGGGCCTATGCCTTGGTGTCCCTGAGCTTAGCACAGGGCTTGGCATAGAAGTCGAATGAATGTAGGTGTGTGTCAGCTTACTAAATGGCAGGTAATCGAATGCTTAAATATGGTTCTCTGGCTTCTAGTCCTGTGCACTTTCGTATATTACATTGCATCTGAATCAGGCACGATAATAACCAGTGCTGGTGCAATATTTTCAGATAAGAAGTTTTCAGAGATGGAGCTCTTTGGAAACTAAATAGAATTATAGAATTTTAGATGTGGAATGAACTGTAGATGTCAGTCAGTTTCATTTCCCACACACCAATTCATCCATTCATTCATTCATTTAGCTCCTGCTGTAATAATAAAAGTAATGATAGTTAACATTTGCTTCACACTATGAGAAGCTTTGAATGGATTCTCATTTAATCCTCACAATAACCCAATGAGGAAGTTATTACAAGTTCAGTTTTCCTAGCGAGGAAGGGGGCTGCGCCTTATTCACTGTTGTATTCCTAAGCTAGTAAAGATCGGGGTAAGAATTTGAATTTAGGTATTTGGCAGCTACAGTTTTTCCTCTTAACCACTGTGGTATATGCGGGGGATACAAAGGTGAGTAAGACGTAATTGTGCCTTTGGGGAGTTTATGGTGTATTTAAAGGAGCCAAACATGTCAACGGGTAGATTGCCCACAGGCAACCCTTCTATGCCATCTTTAACCTGATTTTTTTGCCAGTGTAATTCTGCTTAATGATTAATGGCTGGTCAGAATTCCCCAGGTAGGCCAAGGTTCAAATGAAGGGGGGAAAAGGACAGTGAGATTGTGTATGCTGGGAAATAAGGCAGTTTGGCTGTTGTCCCACTTTCTGGGACTCTGATGCATATGATTATGCCAAGCTATCATTGTTAAGGCCATCTTCCATATTTACATGGCATCGCTCAGTTAGAGGATGAGGGCTGGTCCTCATCCTATCAGTTGGGTGGATTAACTACCTGATTGCCCCTTTAAGAGGCTCTAGCAATTAGGTTGTCATAGAAACACCACCACCACCACCACCACCACCACCACCACTCTTGAGCCTGGCTGACACCCTGTAGGTCTAGTAGGTGAGTGCTCTGGCTCTATCCAGTTTAGTAAATAACAATATTAACCACACCCACCCTTTATGCTTTAGGTTTCTCTAGGTAATTTTATGTTCTCTAGCGGACAGGACAAAGAAGTTCTGCTGGTTTTTTTCCTCTGGAAATCTAAGATCTAAGGTAGGAGTACAGTCACAGCAAGAGAGGCTTGGAGGTTTGGGTAAAATTGGAATTCTTGGCAACCGGAGATGGGTACTCTTTGAAATTCCAGGTCTTCAGCTTCTGAAATACTTTTATATTGCCATAAAAGTAAAACTAGTCATTATAGCTCATTGTTAAGAGCTCATTGGCATTTGTATTTTTGTCAAATGAGTTATATAAAACTATGCATTTTAAATAATTTTAAATAATTGATATTTATGGATTTGCTTGTGTCTATGTGCTTATAATTTAGTACTTTGGATGGCTAGGCTTTCAACGAACAGAGCTCTACTACTGCTACATCTGCTTTGGATTAATCTCACTTTAATTGAATGCCAAGTACATTTGCAGAAGCTCAAAAGGTTGAAAACAGTAACAGAAATTCTAAAGGAATAATACTTAAAATGGAACCATAGGGCCTCCTGGGTTACATGAACTTCCTTAGTACTTAGCTAATGGAATATTTAAACCTGAAATGAGCCAGCCATACTTTGTTTGAAGTTGTCCCTTCGTGATACAAACAAGTATAAATATACCAGGTGAGTCCAATTCTGTAATTGTGCCAGACCGAAAGAGTTGGTTTTTTTTTTTTCCTCTAAGAGAGCTCCATAAGTCAGAAGATACTGCTGATGTTTTAAAGAAAATACATTTGCTATTGTCAAGGTTGCTCTGAGAGGAACACCTTTACAGGTGATCAGCTTGTTGAGTCCAACTGGAGTATGTAAACAGTTTATACAGTATGTTGGCATGAGCCCACCTAGACCTTGTCTTGTAATACCTAGGCAGTGATTCTTAAACTTTCGCATTCATCACAATCACCTGGAGTGCGTGTTAAAACACTGATTGCTGTGTTATACTCTCAGGATTTCTGATTCTGTAAGTCTGCGTTAGGGGCGGACTTTAATTTCAAGTAAATTCCATTCAACAGAGAGTGATGGGAAACTTGGCATGTCTTATTGGCTACATGTCTGCCGCCTGCTTCAGGTGATTCTCATTATTCTGTATTAGTCTATTTGCAGCAGGATGTTAATATGTGAAAGCAAGACTTTTGGCTCAAGTTTTCATTTATTGTGCACCTATTATGAGCCACGAGGCAACTGAAACTGGCTTTGTACCCAAGGTCACACAGCCAGGACTCAAAACCAGTTTGCTCAAACTCTTGCTACCATCTATCTCTGCACAGATTCCTTAAAATCCACTGAGGTAAGTGCAAAGCATGGATATAAACACTTGAGTCCAGTAATTTGGCCCCACATATGATTAAGAAGTTTTAGTTAGAATCGAAATGAGCCCCTTTCCCATTCTAAGCAAATGTTTTTTTGTCAAGATTTCAAGGAAATTAATTGTGGCACCTCGAATCAGAAGGATCGAAGTTCTCTTTCCCTAGAAACATGAGGACTCTATTGACAAGTTCTTGTACTCTGGACTTGTCATAATGAGTCGTAAGGGCTGGTGCCCTGCCCCAGGTTCATCTCCAAAACTTGTCTAAGAAATTTCTTTTTCCAATGTGTACTAGCCAAATTTAAGAGCACCACAGAGCAGAACCACATCAACCACAAGCTTGCATGCATTCAGCTTAAATCACATACAAATGAAGGTTGGGCTGCTTTGGGATACTTTCAGTGTTTTGTTTTGTTTTCCTCATGAATGAATTTGTTGTTATGATCACTCTTTTAGACCTAATCTTTGTTCCTCTTTTATTGTGCTCTTTCTTTGATATGCTTAGTCAATCTGACTTTTGTGCGCTCCTTTTCCCCGCCTATTCTTGTGGTTTTCTTTTCTTCTCGAGTATAAACTGCTAAGCTATCTGCATTGGATATATACAAGAATGCCATGTCTATAGTCTATTTCCTGCGTGTCTTAATCTTTATTCTTTATCACAGCAGACATTGTAGAAAACACCAGGTTAATGTAAAAACCAAATCCCCGGGTCTATCTTTATCACTAATAGGCAGAGGGGAAATAATGGAGTGTGGATAAAACTGGCTTAGTCAACTATAATAAGGAGCCAAAACATATTTTCCTCTAAGTGTGTAAGTAGGCCTTTTGCAGACTGATTCCAAGTGCCAGCTAAGGATGTTACATGGACCAGACACATCGCATTTCTTCCTGGGTCTTCCAAGCACATTATAATGACAGGTGAATAACCCTGGTTCCTGTGTAGCCATGACTCCATGCTGCAGCTGATGTGAAAACCACAGTGGCTGAGCCGTTCTGCTTCATTATGTTCTTCCACCTATTCTGGAAGCCCTTTGGATGAGCTCCAGATGTTCCATAAAAGGGGGCACTTCTTTATAAAGAAAAATGCTTAGTTTTCTTGTTGGCAGCACTTAATGAGTGTGTTCTCTGAAGATAGGAAAGCACCCTGCAGAGGATACATTTAGTGCCACACTATAATTTCCGCAGTGCTCACTCTGTGTCCGACTTTACAACTGCCCCTTCGCCTTCCCAAGTGCCAGACGCAGTAATGGGGTCAGTTAGCTTCCTTCAACGCTTGGGAGTCTACCCTCCGAGACTTCAGTGGAGTTAAACATCAGGAGAAAATTCACCCTTCTTCTTCTTCTTCTTTTTTTTTTTTTTAATTCATTTAGAAGTTCACTCAGCAAAATGCTATTTTCCATTCGGTTCTCTATTAAAGCACTACAGTTGATAACGTCCCTGTAATTTTTGCAGCTTTATTTTTCCCCCCCGTGAACCAGCCAACAAAGAAAGGAGATGGATGAAAATGTATGTTAAGTGAAAACATAATATCATATCTTCTTTTACTTTCGTAAAGGGTGTTAAAACAGATTCATTAGTTTTGACTAAATACAAGGTTTCTGTGAGGATTTTCGGTAAGTGACATGACAATGTTGATACATGCGCTCAAGACAATGGAGGTTAAAACTGTTTGAAAATATATTTCTCTGAAATAGCTTGCATGTTGCAAAAGTTACGGAATAAATATATGGTAGATATTTTTCAGTGTAAGAAAAGGTTTTTTAAGGCAGGGATGTCTTTTCACGAAACACCTTTTGTGCCATGATGAGCTAGCCAACAAAAGAAATTTTTTTTTTGGTTTAATAAGAGAAAATAATTTATAATACCGATATGTCAATATGTTTTTCAATAAACTTTTCCCCAGATTTTCTCGAATTCTCGTCAATGTAAGAATTATAATTATATGTCTTCTTCCCACTTTGAAAGTGGCACAAGGTGCTCATTTGCAGTTCTGCTGTTCAATTGTCACTAGAATAGAAATGTCATGACTCAGTTAACAATGCTTTATTATTCACATTGATCTTTTTTTATAGTGTTCTTTATCTCAAAAACATTGTAAATCAGATATCTACCTCCCACTCTTTTGTTCATTTGCAAATTTTTATTATTCTAGTTTAAGAAAGCAATGGTGTGTCAAGAGTTAGTGTATACTGTTTATGTTCTCCCGGCTTCAAAATCTTTTCCTCTGTACGAAGTGGAGATGCCAGAAGCATCCCTAATTCTAACTTCTTTATACACCCTCATGAGAAAATTTTGTATCTCCTCTGGATCAAAAGATGTTTGATGTTTTTTAAATCCACAAAGATGAAACAATGGAGTGAAAGTATATTTTAGTGCTAAGAACAAAAGTACTTTAGAGTTATGTCTTTTAAAATATTATCACTTGCTTCTGACTCAGTTTCTCCCTCTCTAGCTATGCATGTGACTTGTACCACACTTTTGCCCTCTAACAATTCAGGATATATGGTGGGGCTGTTGTTGAAATAACATCACCACGAGCCCCGTTCTGACAGATGATGCCATTGGAGGGAGTACTGACCTCCCTGGACTTAAAAAGCATGGCATCAAAACATTGTTCCTTCAGCAACTACTAAGTTGGTTATTGATAGGATGTTGACATGATTTAAAACAATTTTGAAGTGGTATGAGGCATAGCACTTTATTCCTGAATTCATCTCTATGTGGAAGGGTATGGTAGCCATGTGGGTTAACCAACATTTATTTAAGTAAAGACCATACAGTACCTCACCTAACAGATGAATTGGAAGCAAGACAGCAACCAGGAATTCACTCACTCATTTAGGAAACATTTATATGCTCTTTATAAAGTACCTGGCAATAGGCTAAGTGCTGGTGGATACACAGAGATGAATAAGACCTGGCCCTGCCTTCAGAGTTCACTATTCAGTGGGGCGACAGGCATTCAGACAACTTCAGGAGCATATGATAAGCAGATAATAGAGGTATGTGCACAGTTCTGTGGGTGCAAAATTCAGGAATTTGCAATTATGTTGGATGTCATGCAGAAAAATATCTAAGAGGAGATAAAATTTTCATTGAATCTTAAAAATTAGTATTCGATTGCCAGCTGGCAATTAAAAGCAGGGACATTCCATGAAGTAGACAAAGTTTGTACACCTTGGAAGTGTGAAAAACAGTGTTTAGTAGAGCATGGTAAGATCATGGTGGGGATAGGGGGAGGAGAGAAAAGGACTGGTGAGCGTTAAGGTGAAGATTTTTATCTTTTCTTATGGATTTTAGACTTTAGCCACTGGGGCGGTGGTTCTTGATCTAGGAGAGATGGATCCCAAGGGAATATGTGGATCTTCTCTTGGAAAAATGCACTATATTCAGACATATGATACAGGTGATCCACCCCTACCCCCCAAACATACAAACTATATCCAAATTCCTTTAACTCCTATTGAAGAGCCTGAAATAAAGGTTTTAAGTAGGAATAAAACAAGATCATATCTTTGTCTCAGAAAGGCCAATGTGAAGGATGGATTATAGGGAAAGTAGACTGGAGTCCAGGATTCTAGTTATTGTTATTTGCCTGCTCTCTTCCAAATTAACATGTAAACCAGTTACTGCCTTCTCCTTACACTGTTTTTCTCTGAGCCACTGTGATCTCAGTCTCTCTGAGTCTTTCCATACCTCTTCTCCTTGCCCAAGAGATGAGAACATTTTAAGAAAAAGAGTCTGGTTAAAAGGACCACATGCTACAAAGAAAGCAGTAATATTTCCAGATGGAAACCAAACCACTGAGTTTGGCAATTTGGTGATGTTTGTTAGAACAATTTCAATACATGAGTAAGGATAGAAGACAGATTAATTTAGGATGGGGGAAAACAGAAATAAGAACATAGAAAAGTTGAACATGTATTACTCTCTCAGTAGGTAATAATCGCTAAATATTTCTAGAAGCTTTTGATGTACCAATATTCCATAAGGCTTTCAATGTATAAGTGGATTTTTACATATGAGGAGGCTGAGGCACAGAAAGATAATACAAGTTGTGAATTAAAATTACAGCTAGTGAGAGGTGCAGTTGGGATTTAAACCAGAAAGTCTGGTTTCAGAAAAGAAGGTGAGCTTTTTTCTACTACAGTGCACTGCCTCTGATAAAGTAGATGTCATAGGTAAATAGTAATATTCATAGTACATGTACTATAATGGGTAATATTGATAATATAGTAGTATTGTGGTAGTAATTAGTGAGCAATAGATATGCAAAGGAGAAACTTTAATCTCAATTTGAATAGGTTGTCACTATTATTAGAATAGTGTGTGCTAGATATTTCACTATTTGGGACTGGATAAGGTACTAGCAGTAGTCTTTAGTGCCCCTAAGTTTTAGAAGTTTTGATATGAAGAAAGACATTTTTCAAAGTTGAGTATCTATAACAAGATCTAAAATATTATAGTAATGTAAAAATACTGAAGAGACCTAATGCTCTATCATGTTGTGTTTCACTGTAAATGGAAAAAACCTTGACAAAATCTTTTGTCTCTGATGAAAGTTTTTTTTTTTTTTGGACTCTTTTAAATTTTATTATGTTATGTTAGTCACCATACAATACATCATTAGTTTTTGATGTGGTGATCCATTGTTTTCGTATAACACATTGCTCCATGCAGTATGTGCCCTTCTTAATACCCATCACCGGGCTAACCAACCCCTCCTCCCCCATCCCCTCTAAAACCCTGTTTGTTTCTCAGAGTCCATAGTCTCTCATGGCTCATCTCTCCCTCCAATTCTGCCCCCCTTCATTTTTCCCTTCCTTCTCCTAATGTCCTCCATGCTATTCCTTATGTTCCACAAATAAGTGAAACCATATGATAATTGACTTTCTCTGCTTGACTTATTTCACTTAGCATAATCTCCTCCAGTCCCAGCCATGTTGATGTAAAAGTTGGGTATTCATCCTTTCTGATGGCTGAGTAATATTCCATTGTATATATGGACCACATCTTCTTTATCCATTCATCTGTTGAAGGGCATCTCGGCTCTTTCCACAGTTTGGCTGTTGCAGACATTGCTGCTATGAACATGGGGGAGCATATGGCCCTTCTTTTCACTACATCTGTGTCTTTGGGATAAATACCCAGGAGTGCAATTGCTGGGTCATAGGGTAGCTCTATTTTTAAATTTTTGAGGCACTTCCACACTGTTTTACAAAGTGGCTGTACCAACTTGCATTCCCACCAACAGTGTAAGAGGGTTCCTCTTTCTCCACAACCTCTCCAACATTTGTTGTTTCTTTCCCTATCCATTTTTGCCATTCTAACTAGTGTAAGGTGGTATCTCAATGTGGTTTTGATTTGAATTTCCCTGATGGCTAATGATGATGAACATTTTTTCATGTGTCTGTTAGCCATTTGTATGTCTTCTTCAGAGAAGTGTCTTTTCATATCTTCTGCCCATGTTTTGACTTGATTATTTGTTTTTTGGGTGTTGAGTTTGAGAAGTTCTTTATAGATCTTGGATACCAGCCCTTTATCTGTAGTGTCATTTGCAAATATTTTCTCCCATTCTGTGGGTTGCCTCTTTGTTTTGTTGACTGTTTCCTTTGCTGTGCAGAAGCTTTTTATCTTGATGAAGTCCCAAAAGTTCATTTTTGCTTTTGTTTCACTAGCTTTTGGAGATGTATCTTGAAAGAAGTTGCTGTGGCTGATGTCAGAGAGGTTACTGCCTATGTTCTCCTCTAGGATTTTGATGGATTCCTGTCTCACATGGAGGTCTTTCATCCATTTTGAGTTTATCTTTTTGTATGGTGTTAGAGAATGGTCGAGTTTCATTCTTCTGCATGTGGCTGTCCAATTTTCCCAGCACCATTTATTGAAGAGACTGTCTTTTTTCCATTGCATGTTTTTTCCTGCTTTGTCAAAGATTATTTGACCATAGAGTTGAGGGTCCATACCTGGGTTCTCTATTCTGTTCCATTGGTCTGTACGTCTGTTTTTGTGCCAGTACCATGCTGTCTTGGTGATCACAGCTTTGTAATATAGCTTGAAATCGGGCAACTTGATGCCCCCAGCTTTGTTTTTCTTTTTCAACATTTCCTTGGCGATTCGGGGTCTTTTCCGATTCCATACAAATTTTAGTATTGTTTGTTCCAGCACTTTGAAAAATGTCATTGGAATTTTGATCGGGATGGCATTGAAGGTATAGATTGCTCTGGGTAGCATAGACATTTTAACAAGAGTTTAATTTGAAAAGTAAACTATCTGCAGCTTAAGTATTCATTCTTACCCCTCAAAAGGAGCCATTTGTCTTATGATTAATGTTAGGTTGCCAAAAACATAATGTCTCACTAATAGAGAGTCAGAGATGGTCTCGGTTTTTCAACGATAGCACAAAAGTTCTGGGAGAAGAATCCCTGGGACCCTTGGCTCTCAGTTGTTTGTCCTTATCTTCTAGCTAAAATATATGAATACATGTAGGAAAGGAAAATATTTCCCAAGTCAATGTACTGGATCCTGATGAAATAGTCAAGATTTTTTTACTTTTTTTAAAAGTATGGTCCTAAGTGTTGAAAATTGAAAACAAAAATACAAAGAGTTTTGTACTTAAAGAAAAATGTATATTCCTCCCACTGATGTTTTTTCATGAATCATTTATTATTTGATAGAGAGTATTCAGGTTTTATTTGTATTATGGTTTTCTTTACTGATGAAAATGTACAGCTGGGTTATACCCCAAAATTCCTTCATTCATTTGGTAAGTGATATTGAGTGTCTACTATGTGGCAGACATTGTAGTAGGTGAGGAAAAACTCAATAACAACCTAAGTCAGTCTTCAGATAGCTTCCAGTAGCCAAGTCCAGTAAAGTGACACTGAGAATCCCATGTACCAAATGCTATGACAGATGTTATGGGGTTACCAGTGAGGGATGCTCACAGCCTCCATGTTAAAAGGTCTTCCCAGAGAAGATAAATGAAGATATGAATCTAGAGGAAGAATAGGAAGGATGTGCATTTTCTTTTGCAAAAAGCATAAAACTTTTGGTAAAATTTTTTTTTTTCTGTTACCAGCATCCTGGTACACGTTGTAGAAGAGGAACCAGTGCAGGAGAGGAAAAACCAGAGACTGCCAAGTAAGGTGAGTGTGTAAGACTTTAGTGGTCAGCAGTGCTAGTGCCTATATATATATATATATATATATATATGAACCTTATGTATTCAGAAGGTTCCTTCTTTACATATATTGGTGTATCCAATGCTTCAAATGTGGCTAAGGAAAATACTCTCAATTACACCATCTTTAGCTCATGAAGATTTACGTTGGTGACTTGGATGCATACTGAGTTGAATGTACTTCTTTCTGGACACACAGTTAAACAACATTTTCCAGTGGTCTTTTTGCATCTGGGTGGTGTCATGCAAATTGTTCTGGCAGAAGGGATGTAGGCAAAAATGATGTGCCACACTTGCAAGTTTGTCCTCTAAACTATGTCACATTTAAGCAAAAAATGCAGTGGTGGGTGGGGGGCTGGGGTAATCGGGTGATTGGCATTAAGGAGGGCACCTGACGTGATGAGCACTGGGTGTTCTAAGCAACTGATAAATTATTAAACATTAAATCTGAAACTAATGATGTACTATATGTTGGCTAATTGAATTTAGAGAAAAAAGAAAAAGTAAAAAAGAATGCAGTAGAAAACTGAGGAGCCCCCTGGGGTTAGCAGAGCCAAAAGATAAAAAAGCCTGGATCCTTGAGTCACCACATGGTGGACAGCAACTCAAAAATATCTATATCTGCATTGAACTTTGGCTTGGGATGAACTTTTATTAAGTTAGGCCACTAAAAAGTAGGGTTTGTTTTTTACAGCCACTGCTCTTAATAAATATGGCTAATAATATGCAGTACAACTCATGTGAATTAATTAATTAATTAATATTTTTCAGTATTTATTATAGAATAATTTAGAAGTATTTAATACTGAATTCCAGGACTTGAATAGAGTATATTTATTATGTAATTTTATCCTATAAGAAATGCTATGAAGTAGGTACTATTACTGCCATCCCCACTATAATGATTGAGAAATTGGGGCCCAACAGTTGGAGATACTTACTTTAGATCATAGAATTAACAATAGTGTGGCCAGGATTTGAATCCATGTTCTTAGACATGAGAGCTGCCCACTTAACAGTATATTGTGTCCCACTGGTAGATATATCATGTATGTTGAACAACTGATGTCTTATTTCTTACAAGAAGGTAAACATAGTTGAATAACAACCAGCATAGTTCCCTTTATTCTGTAAAATAATGTAGAAGATCCATTTCATCCTGAGTATAACAACAGAAATTCTTTTCACCAGTGTGTCCTTTCATTAAAATATGTATTTAGATATAGACTGGTGTCAGACCTTTATTTTTGACCACTAGAATTTTATTTGGTTCTCAAAACCTCTACCAACTCATTTTATAATTAGGCAAATGATAGATGAATCATATATGTACACACACTTTCTAAGTCTAGTCAAATGGTTGTTTGAAGAACAATGGAAATCTCTCTTGGAATTGGCTGATAGAAGTCATTTATTTATTATTTACTGTTTAATATGTGGTTTCATTTAACAAAAACAAAACTGAGCTGTAATAATAACAAGCTGTGAATTATTAGTCAAGGATTCTCATTTTTTGATGGATACCTCCTCTATGGTTTACTCTATGGAACAATTTATCCCACCCCTTCATCCTCCTTGAATTTTGAAGACAACGTTCCATGATGAATGCAAGGGCCAAGTATGCATTCAAATACGAGGATTCTGCATGCCCGCCACACTATGCTTGTGTTATCATTCTCCTCCCAGGTGGGAGAAGAGGGTCTCAACCAACAAAGCTCTTTATTAAAACGGTGAACTTCCGTTTGACTAAAAAGACCTTCAACTTGATTACTTGTGCTACTGTTCCCTGCTCACAGGAGCTGGATTGACCCTTATGAGGGACTAGCAACTGTGAGGTACAGCAACACTGGCCATGGCTCTGCATTTGTAACAAATACAGTTTTACCTTTCATGACAAAACAGCCCTATTGTTATCGGCTGTAAATCTATTAAAAACACACAAGGGCATTTTAGTATGTGTATCGTGCATGAGAAATATTATTGCCTGACAGGCTCCGCTTGGCAATGGAAAAGAGGTTTTATTGAAGGAAAACAGTAGCAGCAAATGGTGAGCAGTGCACAGGAAAGTAATTGTGCCTTTAACATTGGTGGCACACGTTCACTTAAGACGAAGACTCCTGCCCCTGCCTCATCCGCACCCAAAGGACCTGCTAGACAAGCAGCCAGTCATCTCTCTCTGGGATCAAGCTGTCAACGCAAACTTGAATTCTTTCCCTTTTTCTGAGCTAAGCTCTACCCCCAGAGCTCCCGACGCCTTCCTGAGTGAAAGCTCTAAAAGAGCTCCCTTCTAAATTGCATCACATGCGCAGCACTCTTCAAACTGACAGAACAAAAGAGCCAAATTACAAAAGTATGGTCTGAGTGACTTGTTAGTTGCGCTGGATGATTACTTCTTAATGGGCTCTGAGAACAGGCTGTGGGTTTTGATGCTGCTTAACTAAACCTTGCAGAGTTCTTTCCTAGTTAGTTACTAATTAAGGTTGATTTGCTTAATCAGCTAAACACACACTAATGAGAGAAAGAGTGACAGAGAGAAAGGAGATGGGGCAAAAGGTAGACCCTTCTCCTCTCTCTTACCCTTCCCAATTAGTGGCAATGAAATTACTTGGACCAAGAGTCACAAAAATAAATTCTCATCTGGAAGGACTAAACAGGCCTGCTGTGATGTGTGTGTGTGTGTGTGTGTGTGTGTGTGTGTGTGTTCATGGCTTTTTCCCTTCCCAAACTGACGCTATGCCAAATAATAGTCCTGTTTTCTTGAAGGCTAGTTAGCGCTGGATGCTCCCAAAGCCTATTGTCTGCTCCTTCCGCCCTGCTTCCCCCTAACTGTTAATGAATATGTTCAACTGGCCGGGGTCACTTTATTATTCTGACATAATGAACTGGGGGATGTGATTTCCAAGTTCTGAGGCTGACACTGGCAGGGTGACGATTTCACCTCGAGGTGCCCCAACTGTATACTCGACACACTTGGAAGAATAAATATTGATCTGCTTTCTGAGGATGTGCACCATGTGAAATGTTAATGCTTTTAAACGACTTTGGACATAGGAAGTAGCTATTATTACCACTATTATTATAAGGTATAAAATCTCAGAGTATCTCATCTTTAGCCTCTATCCTCATGATTAGTGCACAATTGCTGAGTGTCCACTGTATTCACACCACCACTCATGTGACTGGATATAGTGATGACATTCTAAGACAAAGACATTCATTTTGTGACTCCGTAGCAAGGAAAGGAAGGGTTATTCTCCACAGTAATGTGAATACATATTGTTTTGTGAACTACTGATAATGAATGTTTATTCCCTCATGGGTCCTCACTTGTTAATGGGTTGGAGATTTTCTACTTGTCTTCCCTATGTGATTCATTCTTTTCTATAAAGAGAAGGACAAAAATTGCCATTTAAAATCATAGTTGGCTATAAAAGTTTGAGGCCCTAAGAGAGATGGAGTTAACAGCTAAACTTTGGTTTGGCAGAATAATTTTTGAGAAAGTTGGATACTAAAAGTGGGTTTTCCCCAAACCATGATATAGGAGATAGTCCTAGTCAAATTGCCCTATGTAAGAAAATGCTGAAATGTGTGGTTTGGGTGGAAGTTTGAGAGAAATAGGAGTGCAGTAATATGGCAGGAGGCAAGATCTCAGAATGGCATAATGGACAATGAGAATGGTCAAGTGACATAGTTAGCAACATGGCTGTCTAAGATCATTTTAAATTGCTTGCTAGATAGTACTTTGATCACAAAGCCCTCATCCCCATTATTTTTTCACTTTTGTCAAACTTCAGTGAAGCCAGCTGAGGACCCAGATAGGTGAGTGAGGTGTGGAAAAGTTTGCAATGAGCAATTTAGGATTAGGTAGGAGGCAATTCTACTTTTCTCAAGGATTCTAGACACTTGAAGAGATTCCTGGGCTGACGTCTGATTTATACATTTGTTTACTTACTAAATGTATTTATTCAACTAATGGTTATTGAAAATCTATGTGCCAGGGATGCTGATAGTGGTTTGGGAACACAAAAGTGACTAGTACTGATAAGATTTCTGTGCTTAATACAGCTTATCGTCATAAGCAATGGAATGCACCTATATCTACCTTGCAGCAATTTAGAAATTTATAATGATTTTATGTGATATGCCCACATACTACCACTCCTGCTGCCTTCCCTACTTCTTCCTTGCTACCTTTGTTTTAAGTGAATTAATTTCTTCATTGGTTCCTAGTTTTTAAAATTTTGCTCAAGTCACTGTCATATGTAATGCCTCTCTTCTTCTCACCTAGTTAAATCCTGCCAGCTTCTCTTTAAAACCTGCCTTGGACATCCTCAGCCCAAAGAAACATCAAGATTTTTCTGATTTAATTGGTCTGGAGTACACTGTGGACATCACAATTTGTGACAGCTGCCAAGATGATTCTAATGTATAGTCAGGGTTGAGAACTACTCTCCCAAAGTGGACATATAGAGAGAGTTCAAGAGGGCAGTCTAGGAAGATCCTGAGCTCAGCTCTTCTTGTGGACACAACAAATCTATAGACTCATATGGAATAATTCCCTCTGAAGGGGATATAGGAGCTGGATAAACAGAGCCTGCACAACAAGGGACAGAACTGAGATGGGTAGAAGAGGCAGAGACATGGTCTCAAGAAAAAAAAAAAAAAAAAAAGCCACACCCCAAGAACTGTGTTCTAAGGGTGGGAGGGGGTTTCAAAGATTTCCTGAAGAGGAAGAAATTTGAGCTCCACATCAGGGACCCTAACTGTTAGATCCTACACAAGAGAGATGAGCCCCCAAAACATCTGGCTTTGAAAACCAACAAGGAATACATCCAGGAAAACTCTAGAACTGTAGGGAAAGGAAAATTGCTTTTAAAGGGTTTGTGAAGACTTGCTCACCCTGGAAACAAGCACAAAACACCAGATTGGAAAGTGCATAGACCATAGATGGAGACCCACTTGCTAATCCTGGAGCACCTACTGAAGAGGCAGGAGGTAGCTGGGCCTCTCCTCAGTGACTGAGTTGCTAAAGGCAGACATTTTTGCTATCTTGTTCTGCTGTGCGGATCCTGGCACTAGTGGGTGCCATTTTGGAATCCCCTCTTTAAACTGTGAATGCTAGGGGCCATACCCCTCTGAGAGCCCTGCACAAACTGCACTTCAGCTGGCCTCACAGCTAATAGGATGATAATGCTGCCCACCACTGTGCCCCCAGCAGTTGTGGCCAGGCTTTGCAGACAGTAAGGCCAGGGGCCAACACTGCCCACCAGTGTACCTGCAACAGTCACAGTCTTGCCACAACAGGAGGGCATATGCTGCCCACACAGGGGACACTCCTGGAGCACCTGGCTCTGATGGCACAGGAATGGTGCTTCTGGGCTCCACAGGACATCTCCTACATAAGGGCACTCCTTTAAGACTGGGAGACATAACCAAACTACCTAATACATAAAAACAAACACAGAGTTAGGCAAAATGAGAGAATAGAGAGATATGTCCCAAATGAAAAAACAAGACAAAAACCTCAGAAAAATAGCTAAACAAAATGAAGATAAGCAATCTACCCAAAGAAGAGTTCAAAATATTGGTCCTAAAAATGCTTACTGAACTTGGGAGAAGAATGGATAAACACAGTGAGACCTTCAACAAAAAAATAGAAAATGTAAGAAAGTGCCAACCAGAGCTGTCTGGAATACAATAACAAAGAAATGGAAAATACACTAGAGGTAATAAACACCAAACTAGATAATTCAGAGGAATGGATCGGTGACCTGGAAGGAACTGTAGTGGAAATCATCTAAACTGAACAGAAAATAGAAAAAAAAGAATTTTTAAAAATGAGGATGGTTTAAAGGACCTGGGACAACATTAAGCATACTAATGTTTGCATTATAGTGGTCTCAGAAGGAGAAGAGAGAGATACAGGGCAGAGCAATTATTTGAAGAAATAAAAGCTGAAAATTCCGCTAACCTGAGGAAGGAAAAAGACATCCAGGTCCAGAAAGAACAGAAAGTCCCAAGTAAGATGAACCCAAAGAGATCCATATAAAGACATGTTATAATTAAAATGTCAAAAATTAAAGATAAAGAGAGAATCTTAAAAGTGGCAAGAGAAAAGCAATTAGTTACATTTAAGGGAACCCCCATAAGACTGTCAGCTGATTTTGCCACGGAACTTTGTAGACCACAAGGGAGTGGCATGTATATTCAAAGTGCTGAAAGGAAAAACTTCCAACCAAGAATACCATATCTGGTAAATTTAAAATTCAGAATTGAAGGGTAGATCAAGAGTTTCCCAGACAAGCAAAAGCTAAAGGAGTTCTTTACCACTAAACTAGCTTTATAAGAAATATTAAAGGCATTTCTTTAAGTGAAAAGAAAGAGCATTGATTAGTAACAAGAACACTCATGAAAGAAAAAAAAACCACACTGGTAAAGACAAACATAGAGTAAAGGTAATCGATCAACCACATTACAGCTAGTATAACAGTTAAAAGACAAAAGTGGTTTAAGTCAACTATATCTACAAATAATTAGTTAAGGGATACACAAAATAAAAAGATTGAACATATAAATTCAAAAACATAAAATATGGGAGGAGGCAGTAAAAATGTAGTCCTTTTAGAATGCATTCAAACTTAAGTGAACACTAAGTTAAAATAGACTGTTATATACATAGGTTGTTATATATAAATCTCATGGTAACCACACACACAAAAACACACCTATAATAGATACATAAAAAATAAAGGGAAGGGAATCCAAACATAACACTAAAGAAAGTTATCAAATCACAAGGAAAAAGAACAAGAGAAGAGCAAAGAAACAGAAATGAACTACATGGATAACCAGAAAACAGTTGAGAAAAATGGCAATAAATACATACATATCAGTACTTATTTTAAATGTAAATAGACTAAATGCTCCAATCAAACACCTAGAGTGACTGAATGGATAAAAAACAAAAAACAAGACCCATCTATATACAGCCTACAAGAAACTCACTTCAGACTGAAAGATACACACAGACTGAAAGTGAAGGGATGAGAAAATATTCCATGCAAATGGAAATGAAAAGAAAGCTGGGATAACAATACTTACATCAGACAAAATAGACTTTAAAATAAAGACTGCAACAAAAGACAAAAAAGGGCATTACATAATGAATACCCTTAAAGGGATCAATCCAACAAGAGGATATAGCACTAATAAATATTTATGTACCCAGTATGGGAGCACCTAAATATATAAAGCAAATATCAACAGACACAAAGAGAGAAATTGACAATAACAAAATACTAGTTAGGGGCTTTAATACCCCACTTACATGAATGGGTGGATCAGATAGAAAAGTAATAAGGAAATATTGGCCTTAAATGACACATTAGATCAGATGGACTTAATAGATATAATGTTTGTTTCACCCAAAACCATTGAAATGCACATTCTTTTCAAGTGCATATGAAACATTCTACAAGATAAATCATATGTTAGATCAAATAATCAGTGGATCAACAAAGAAACCAAAGAGGAAATTAAAAAAAAAATACCTTGAGACAAATGAAGGTGACAACTCAATGTTCCAAAATCCCTGGGATGTAGCAAAAGCAGTTTATAGAGGGAAATTTATAGCAATAAAGGCCCACCTCAAGAAACAAGAAAAATCTCAATCTAACCTTACACCTAAAGGAACTAGAAAAAAAAGGAATACCAAAGTTAGTAGAAGGAAGAAAATAATAAAGATAAGAGCAGAAATAAATGAAATAGAAACTAAAAAACAATAGAAAAGATTAATGAAACTAAGTCTGATTCTTTGAAAAGATAAAAAATTGTTAAACTGTTAGCCAGACTCATGAGGAAATAAAGAGGACCTAAATAAATAAAATCAAAAAAGAAAAAGTTACAACTGAACAGATTTCTGTTACAACAGAAATACAAAGAATGATAAGAGACTAGTACAATCATATGACAAACTGGACAACCTCACATTGCATCAGTAATAATAATAGTAAAAAAAAAAACCTCCCAACAAACAAAAGTTCAGAACCAGAAGTCTTCACAGGTGAATTCTACCAAATATTTCAAGAAGAGGAGTTAATACCTATCCTTCTCAAACTATTCCAAGAAATTGAAGAGGAAGGAACACTTACAAACATTCTACAAGGTGAACATTACCCTGGTACCAAAACCAGACAAGGCACTATAAGAAAAGAAAACTATAGACCTATATTCCTGGTGAGCATAGATGCAAAAATCCTCAATAAAATAATAGCATACCAAATTGAGCAATTTATTAAAAAAAATCATACACTATGATCAGGTGGGATTTATTTGAGGGATGCAAGGATGGTTGAATATCTGCAAGTCAACCAACCTGATATACCACATTAACAAAACAAAGGGTAAAAATGATATGATCATCTCAATAGATGCAAAAAGAGCATTTGACAAATTTCAACATACATTTATGATAAAAATTCTCAACAAAGTGGGTATAGGAAGAATGTACCTCAACGTAATAAAGACCATAGAAGACAAACCCATAGCTAACATTACACACAATGGTGAAAAGCTGAAAGCTTTTCCTAAGTTCAGGAACAGGACAAAGAGGCTCACTCACACCACTTCTATTCAGCATAGTATTGGAAGTCCTAACCACAGCAACTAGGCAAGAAAAACAAATGAAAGGCATCCAAATTGGAAAAGAAGTAAAACTGTCATAATTTGCATGTCATCAAAACCCTAAAGACCCCACCAAAAAACTATTAGAACTAATAAATTCAGTAAAGTTGCAGAATATAAAATCAATACACAGAAATCTATTGTGTTTCTATCACTAATAACAAACTATCAGAAATCAAGAAAACAATCCCATTTATAATTGCATCAAAAAGAATTAAATACCTAGGAATAAATTTAACCAAGGAGGTAAAAGACCTGTACTATGAAAATTATAAGACATTGATGAAAGAAATTAAAGATGACACAAATAAATGGAAAGATATTCCATGCTCATTGATTGGAAGAATTAATATTGTAAAATGTCCATACTATCCAAAGCAGTCTACACATTCAATGCAATCCTTATCAAAATATCAATCTTTTTTCACAGAACTAGAACCAGTAATCCTAAAATTTGTATGGAATCACAAGAGACCCCAAATACCCAAAGCAATCTTGAGAAAGAACAAAGCTGGAGGTATTATACTCCTTTATTTCAAACCATACTACAAAGCAATTATAATCAAAACAGTATGGTATGGGCATGAAAATGGACACATCGATCAATGGAACAGAAGAGAGCCCAGAAATAAACTCACACTTGTATAATCAATTAATTTACAACAAAGGAGGCAAAGATACACAATGGGGAAAAAATAGTTTCTTCAGTACATGGAACTGGGAAAACTGGACAGCTACATGCAAATGAATGAAACTGAACCACTTTTTTACCGTATATAAAAAAATAAACTAAACAATCGATTAAAGATTCAAATGTAAGTCCTGAAACCAGGAAGTTTCCTAGAAGAAAACATAGGCAGTAAGCTCTTTGACATCAATCTGGATGACATTTTTTGGATCTGTCTTCCAATGCAAGGACAAGAAAAGCAAAAGTAAAGCAGTGGGTCTATGTCAAACTAAAAAGCTTTTGCACAGCAGAGAAAGCCATTAACAAAATGAAAAGGCAACCTACTGAATGGAAGAGGACATTTGCAAGTGATATATCCAATGAAGGGTTAATGTCCAAAATATATAAAGAACTCCTATAACTCAATATCAAAAGAACAAACAATCCAATTTAAAAATGAACAGAGGACACGAATAGACATTCTTCCAAAGAAGACTTACAGATACCCAACAGGCACATGAAAAGATGCTCAACATCTCTAACCATCAGGGAAATGCAAATCAAAACTGCGACAAGATACCACTTCACATCTCTCTGAATGCCTATTATCAAAAAGACACAAAATAAATATTGGCAAGGATGTGGAAGAAAGGGAACCCTTATGTACTGCTACTAAGAATATAAATTGGTACAGTCACAAAGGAAAACAGTATGGAAGTTCTTCAAAAAATTAGGAGAACTACTATAAAATCCAGCATTTCTTTTGTATGTATTTATCCAAAGAAAATGAAAACACTAATTTGAAAAGATATATGCACCCCTATGTTCATCACAGCATTATTGACAATAGCCAAGATGTGGAAGCAACCTAAATATCCATCAGTAGATGAATGGATAAAGAAGATGTGGTGTGTATACACGTGTGGAGACATACATGCACACTGGAATGTTACTTGGTCATAAAAAGATGAAATCTTGCCATTTGCAACAACATGGACGGACCCAGAGGACAGTATGCTATAGGAAATAAGTCAGACAGAGAAAGACAAACACCATATGATTTTACTTATATGTGGAATTTACAAAACAAAACAAACAAACAAAACAGAAACAGAAACAGGCTCAGGGATCCAGAGAACAAACTGATGAAAGAGAGGAGGGGGGATCAGGATGGACAAAATAGATGAAAGGGATTAAGAGGTACAATCTTCCAGTGATAAAATAAGTAAGACGTGAGAATGAGATGTACAGTATTGGGAATATAGTAAAAAATATTGTAACAGTTTTTTTTTTTAAAGATTTTATTTATTTATTTGAGAGAGAGAGAATGAGAGAGACAGCACATGAGAGGGGGAGGGTCAGAGGGAGAAGCAGACTCCCCGCCGAGCAGGGAGCCTGATGTGGGACTCGATCCAGGGACTCCAGGATCATGACCTGAGCCGAAGGCAGTCGCTCAACCAACTGAGCCACCCAGGCGCCCAATATTGTAACAGTTTTGACAGATGGTAACTAGACTTACTTGGTGACCCCTTTGTAATATGTATAAATATAGAATCACTGTGTTGCGCACGTAAAGCTGATACAGTGTTGTATGTCACTTATCCTTAAATAAAAAATATAAATAAAAAAAATTAAGACCAACCCCTCCCACAACAGGATACATACAAAATCTTATTGGTACAGTTTGCCATGATTGTGTTTAACTGCAATATCTGTCTCTTCCTTTACATTTTCTATACCCTATCAGAGGAGAAGAGGCCCTCTTCCTTTTAAAGGTGAACTCATGTATCAGGGAATTGCATCCCTATGTCTTCACCATACACAAGACATAGCTTTGTCCACCATTGTCCCCTTCCCTTTATTTTGAGTTTCACTCTACTGTCTCCTTCCTCCCTTTGCATGTATGCTTACATGTACCATAGCCTCAAATGCTTCTTGCATTAATTTTTCCATCCATTTCCTCAAAGAAGTCCTTAACACCTACTTCATTATTCACTCATTCCTTAATCCCTCACAATTGACTTCCATCCCCATTTAAATGAAACTCATCTTTCAAAGCTCATGTGATACTGCATGCTATGTGCTTCATTATACTTTGTTAAATGAATAAACAAGTGAATACATGACTTTCTCAACACCAACTCAATGATCTTTAATCAGTTTTCCTCCTCCTTGGTACATGGTTAGTCAGGCCCATGACTCCGTCCCTGTTGTCTTTAACAGAATTCTGGTTCTTCTCTTATTCTAATGTTTCTTGTATGACACTTGACTGGCCACTTCTTTGGAAGCAGGGTTCCACTTGTTTAGTGGAGGACAAACTTAGGGTTAAAATCAAGTTCCTGATATTTCATAGCTGTTAAAACATAGCTGTTAAAGACAAAGTGCCCCTTTCTTCATCCAAAAAAAGGAGGTGATGATAGTGTTGTTCTAAAGGTTGATGTGATGCTTAATGCCCTTGCAAAGATCATAAGTGCTCCTTTAATGTTAGCATTTGCATTCCAGTGGCTGTAAGCTCCCGATGGGCAGTCTCCATGCCATTTTTTTTTCCTTCCTATTCTTCCTGTCCTCAAAACCAGCAGTGTTGAGTTTGGGGTCCTTGAAAACTATTAGTTGTGAATGAGTGAGCAAATGCATTGTTCCCCTTCTCTTAATGGATGATCTTTCCCAAAGGCTTGGCTTCAATTTCCTTCACCCTTTCCCTTACTGACCTCATTTAATCCCTGAGGACCTTTGGACCTCATTCATTTTTTCCAACCATCTTCATGTAGATCACCACCAAATCTAAACTGAAATTGGGCTCAGCTTATTGTGACCCCAGATCCAGATTTCCTATCTTTAAGATAAGTCCCAAAATAACATCCTCAAGACATCTCTTTGATACCTTAAATCCCTATGTTTAAAAAAGAACAAGTCTTCTTTCCTTCTCTTATTACTCATTCATATATATTCATTATATATTTACAATTATATATATTTATTTATTATACATGTACATTTAAAATAGCCTCCGATATGAAAATATATGCCTAACCTGTATATTTAATTTATATATACACATATAAAATATATGTATTATATATTTGTAATAACCTCCAAAGAATTCTACCTGCTTATTTGTTTATAGGCTTTAAGATAATGCCCCCTGCAAATACTATTCATCCTAATTTGTACCTTGAGTTATTAGCTACCTGCCCCACTGAAACCAAAAACAATAATGTTAATTTTTAAAAGACCAGACTCCTTAGTCTGCTAGTAATTTGACCCTTATTTTAATAGAAAACTTTATTTTATGTAAACAATATCGATTTATTATGCAAGCAACATGTAGATACATTTTTATTGTTAAAAAAAAAAAGCAACACGGAAGTGTAAACTAAAAGCAAAATCCCCACTCCACCACTGATGTTTGCTTCATTCTTACTATTCTTTACAGAGATGATTTCTATTATCAGTTCAGGATAACTCTTTTATAGACATTTTACCTACATTAATGAACACATGCATGCTTGATTTTTACTTTATGTAAGTGCACATTACTGTATTTATTAATGTGAAGCTGGAATTTCCCCCTTATTAATATGTCTTGGAGGAGTGCCTATTTAGATCTGCCTCTTCCTCGAGATCTACTGCATAGTATTGCTTCATACAGAAGCAATATTTACACAGATTTTATTGATGAATCCTTAAAAGCTACCTTGCTATTTATTTCCCATCCCTCTCAGATGCGTAATCTTTTAACTGAATGAGAAAACAGATTTCACACTTTTCTCTATTGGCCTCTGTGTGCATGCTATTCTTGCTATTCCTTCGAGTGAAACTTCTACTTATCCTCCGAAACCCAGTTCAAATGTGAACTTACACTTGGAGTCCTCTATTGCTATCTCAGGCTTAAATTGTTTTTTTTTTTTTTTTTAAGGTATCCATGATTTATTGATGGTTTGCTATGTGCTAAGAAATTTGTAAATATTGTTTTTTTATTTTTTTATTATGTTAGTCACCATACATCACATCATTAGTTTTTGATGTACTGTTCCATGATTCATTGTTTGCGTATAACACCCAGTGCTCCATGCAGTACGAAGAGATTCCCCAATTTTGAGGACAGGGACTGAGGTTTTTATACTCCCACAAGGCTAGACATGGCATCCTACGTATGGTAGATTCTGAATACACATATTGTATAAACAAATACATGATTTTTAAAACTTTTTGTGATCTAACATGTATGCATCAATAGGCTATAAGCACCTTCAAGGTAAAAACATATCTCAGCGTGCCTTGACTAATGCAGATATTTGATGATTTGCATGCCAGTGTTATATCAGCTGTACTGTGGACGTGGACAAAGATGGAGTTCTTCCTGTATCATGTTGTATCAACAGTACCCACCAGTCAGTATAGAAAGCTGTTATAGAGAAATAGGGATGAACCTACCAGGATCTCCAAGAGGATTTTGAATTGAGCTGGATAATCCTAAAGGAAAAGAAATTAAAAAGGATTATTCACCTGGATATCCATTGTTTTTGTATTTGTTGTTTTGCTTTGTTTTTGCGTGTCCAGAATCCTTTCCCCTTTCTTTCAGCAAAGAGAACCCCACTTTTCTGTGAAGGACCCACTGCATATAGCTTGAGTGGAATGGCCTTGCCCACCCCTGTTCTAGGCACAGTGACGTGGGAACCTACGTTCTCCATGGGGTAGCCACAGCAGTTTGTTGTGGGATGGTTACGAGAGTCAGGTTGTACCAATGAGGATGTCCCCTGTGACTTGAGATAAGCGTGCTGGGAGTAGAGGGTTCTCTCCTCTTTTGCGAGGTGGAAAGATAATGTAGGCTTGTGACTGACAGAAGTCCACTTTCCCACCATGGGTAAGAAGTCTGAGAGTAAAGCCTAAATCAGGGCCAAACAGCTGAGAAAAGAAGGTATAGACAGGACACTTAATTTGTCATTTGGATCTCTTGATTTACTTACTCCTGAAGCTGGTCTACTCCTGGACATCCTAGATAAGTAAGTGAGTCTCCAAATTCCCTTTACCTAAGCTAGTTGAATTTGTATGCTTTATAATGGAGAGAGACTCAGAAAATGATATAGAAGGTTTAATTAATTTTAAATATTTCTTCAGACTCTATTTTCTTCCCATCTCTTTTTAGAGGATGTATGGTGATGAAATTCTCTAAATTTAATTGTTTAGTCTCTGCTTTCTAACTCCCAAAATGTTCACAGAATGGAAATGTTTAATTTTGTGAAGGTATGCCAAAAATGATCTACAAAAATGGCTTAAAATTGGAGGCTGGATCTTATGCTAAAATGACTGGTTAGAAATCAAGAAACTGAAATGTGGTTTCTGCTGACCTGGTCTTTTATCAGTTTTATTCAATTTACAACAGTGAGAAGAGGGGACAGGAACTTATATATATTGACTACCTACTCAATTCCACTATTTCATGAAATTTACCCCTTTCATGTAAACATTGTTATCCTGATTTGAAAAATTTTTTAAAAATCCAAATGATTTTCAGAGTTCCAGTCTTGCCCGGTGTCCCCTATCTGGTTAAGTTTAATAGATTTAAGATTACAATCCAGTTGGGTCTGATTTCTAACCTGTCCTTCTTCACCGTCTGGAATGCCATAAAATTAGGATGGATGTTGACTCTTTTCTCTGTTCTTAAAGCATATTTCCAACTTTTAGTCAACTGTCTTGACCTTCATGGCTTGGTATTATTGTTTTGGGGAAATAGCAGTCATTTTGGGGGGTGAAGAATATTGCTATAGAGAGAGTACAAGATTTGAATTTGGAGACGTGAATTCTAGTCCTGTGATTTTTCCACTACAGAGCATTGTGATTATGTGGCTCAGGCTTTCTAAATCTTGGTTTCCTCTTCCATCAAGTAAAAGATAAGGGCCAATCATCTCTCAGGTCTATGTCAGCACCTTTCTACTGGTAAATGCTTCCCTAGAACACTGTACTTCTCCTGTTAGAGATCGGATCACCCAATGATGGCTAGATGCAGTAATGTCTTGTTCAACTCAGTATTTCCCAACAGTGAGCCCAGGCTATGGCAAATAGTAGATGATCAATAAGTATTTGTTGAATAAATAGATGAGGGAATGAAGTCTATTAGCTTTTGTGTACAGAATACTACTTTTTATTTTGATTTTTCCCCCAATTGACCAAGAGAGTGATATTTGAAATACTTCCAATTTTGCAGGTGAGAGGTAAAAATAGGTTAGTGATAGATTTGAGTACTACAGCGTGCTATACATCAGCATAGATTTTAAAGAGGACTTTCTTTTAATTCAAAGCTCAATATAAGCCAAGAGCTAACTCGAATTTTTAAAATAAAAGATATACTTTAAAGTGTAAAATGGTCATTTTAGGTTGCCATTGTAATTCAGCTTTTAAGGCTTGGTAACTAAGCCATCCTGGTGAACCTTCTGTGTGAATGAAGCCTTCCTTAATCGGCTTTTCCTATATTATTTCATCCTGCGAAAGAAAAGCAGTAGCTAAGCCAGAAGCAAGCAGGATAACAGAAAAAGGAGTCTGTGGCCAAAGCAACAGAATTACTTTTTTTTTTTTTTTAATTCTTTCACTTGTGTTTGTGAAGGAGAAGGAAGAAACATAATTTTTTGTCTTTGTTTAGACATTGAACAATACAAATCACAAGAACATATATTTTTGACATACTATTTTTTTTGGTGTTCTTTGGAATTTGGACCCTAATTAAAAAATATGTGTTTCCTAGCCCTTCTTACTGTGAAAATCCTTGGCAATATAAACAGATGCACTGGTTGGCTTTTAATTCTGACACCAGACTGTCTGAAATAATAGCTCTGAGAAAGTGTGAATTCTTTCATTCCTCAAGCTTTAATTATAAGTACTTAATTTGTTTGTCTTTCTATTGCTGACTGTCATACCAATCTGGCTTATCTTTCATCTGGCTAAACATGGTGCACCTCAGAAGCCCCTCGTTTTGAAAAGTTTATTCTGCATGGGAAGATGGAAACAAGCTAAAAGTTTGAGTTATTTTCACCCTTCAGGGCACCTCACTGTAATTTAACAATTATGATATTAAGTGGTATTCTAAAAATTTCAGTAATATAGGCCTGGAAGATGACAGAATTAGGATCTTGATAAGCAGTTTGGAAACACTGAATATTTCTCATAAAAGTTTGAAAAATGAGCCAAGTTAATAGCTTACTAACTCATCTTGACCTTTCACAGCCAAAGATGTTCTTCATTTTTTGTGTCCACCATTTTTTACACTTCGAAACCAATTTGCTGTCATAACGTTTTTAGCCACGGGACTGACTGTCATGGTATGGACTGTTGTAATTAGATGAGGTACCACATGGCGCATCAGCGGGAAAAGTCATCAGTTGCTGGGAGTGGGGATATTTTGGAAATATTGCTCGGTCTGATCTTCCTGAATACTGTCATATTCCACTTTTAAAACTTGACTGTGGAGAGATGTGTTTTTGTTTTCTAAGGGCAAAAATAAAATCCAAGAAAGGCAAGTCACTGCTGGAACTCATGATAAATATAAGAAAGGCTCATGCTCTTCATCCAGTTGGTTTCTTTCCAAGTATTTCTCTGTATGTACATTTGCATTTTGAGATACTTTCCCCCATTATTGCGGAGCCTAATACGAAAGATGTTTATATCCCCTTTGTAAATATGATGGAAAGAATAAATACAAATAAAATGTATTAGGGATTTCAAAGCCCTTTATATTTATTATTTCAGTCCCCATAACAATCCTCTAAGTAATTATCATTATTATCATCCTCATTTCAGAGGTGAAATTGAGATTTAGTGTGGCTAACTAACATACCAAAGTTCCCAGAGCCAGGAAGCTGTGGAGGCTGGGATTTGAACCCAGGAGGTCCAGAATATTTAATCACGTCCCTGCTGCTGCTGGACATTAAGATACCAAATGCTTTACACACATGACCCCATTTAATCCTTCCTAAAACCTATCAATATGGGGAACGTGTACCCATTTTACAGATGGAAAAACTGAAATTTTGCCAAAGTCATTTGCCCCAGCTCACTCAGTTCGTAAGTAGTGGCAATGGGCTTAGAACTGAGGTTTTCCTGATTCCAATAAGCCGGTGCTCAAAACCTTCATTCTAAACTGTATGATAACATTTGTTTAGGGCTTTAGAGTTTTATTACCTAAATCTAGTAGATAGCACCAAAAAAAAAAAAAAAAAAAAAAAAAGAAATCCTTCAGTGTGCAATGACTGAATAAAGTAAGATGCCACTAAGACTTGAAATAAGGGTAAGGGCCAATGATGTGTGTTCCTGTTTTTGCCATTTTTCTGACAGTGATGAAATAGAGTGTTCCTTTATACTCCTGAATAGAGGGTAACATGTCTTCAGGAACGGTGGGAAAAATACCTGGGGACACTCTCTTGCTCTTTTTGCATAAATGTCCACATTTTACTTTTTCTCCCCATAAACAGAAAATTTGTTTATGTGGAATTAGATTTTTGAGGATATGAAATTTCAGTATCCCTTAGGTTCCATGACCATGCTGTGGGGCAATAACTTGGACAGCAATGACAGCTTCTAAGTTGTTTCCTGTTTTTCTTGGTCTCATTGCAGTCCTTGCCAGAGCTTCCCTCCTTCACTGCTGCTGCATTAGTAATGCAAAATGAAATTCATTGTGCCCATTATATCTGTTAAATGGTTTCCATTTTAACTTGAGAAAAATGTATTGACGTTCATGTGTTTGGCATGGAAAATGTGTGTATCTATCGAAGATAGCAACTTGTCTGTTGGAATTACAGTGCATTATGTATAATGCTGCTTTTAGCCGTGCATGTACATTTCCTGGAATCTTATTGTGTCAGAGCTTGGAAAGTTTACACAAGCATTGGTAATCTAATTTTTGTCTGGTGGGTGGCTGTGGAAATATGGAGTATTTGAAAAAGCAAATGTCTTGGCCATCTGTGTCAGGGACTGGTTTCGTGGCAGGGGTGTCTAGTCAGGTGGGGTAAAAAGCACCCATCAAAAATAAAGGTTTAAAAATATTGTCCCAGGCCTAACCTAAATATTAATTTGCCCAGGAGCAGAAAGATATAACAGTAATCATGACATGGTTTTTACCACATTTGTGGTTATTTTTTTTAGGAGTTCTAACTGTAAGGTTGAAGAATATGTTTTATCTTTCTCCTGCCTCTCAATGATAATCCTTCCCTAGACTACATTGCTTCCTATGTCTTTTGTCTTCTGCAGACATGAGTCTTTGGCTCATGAGCATCTTGTTAAGGTCTGTTGAGGATTAGGGGCTGTGACACAATTTTCTTGCTGAGTCTTTTTATTGGGGATTTTTCAGTTGGTTTGTCTTGGAGGTCTTTGAAACGTCTCCTATCAAGCAATGATTTTCATTTTTCTTTGTTCTCCTCAAAATTGGGGTTGTATTTTGCTCAACTGTTCCTGGGGTCTAGGTAATGAATTGTATTATTTACTAGGCAAGTGTGAAATTCTTTGTGTAGCAGCTGTACTGTGCTCTGCCTCTCAGAGTTGCTTAAATCCTACTCACTGCCCTGCTGCTAAACTGTGATGTAGTTTTGTTTTTTGGTTTAAGTGCATTTCAGTCATCCATCTAAAGCAGGGTTTCTTAACTTCAGCGCTATTGTCACTTGATGCTGGATAATTCTTTGTTGTGGGGGACTGCTCTGTGCACTGTGAGCTGTGTAGCAGCATCCCTGGCCTCTACCTACCAGAGGCCAGGAGCACCTTCCCCCAGTGTCTCCAGGTATTCCTAATGTCCCCTGGCGGTGTGTGTGAAATCACCCCATTTGAGAATCACTGATCTAAAGCAAGGTTGAAAGACAAGGCTGGCGTGATGTAAAGGAATTTCCGTAAAAAGCCCTGAACTCAAGCAATGCAATGACAATGCTGAGAGAGCTTTGTATCTTGGAGGATATGTGGAGGAACTGTATCACACATCCCTGGAGAAAATACTGTAATAATTGTCTATAGTTTCTTAGACTGAGTAACAGAGGAGGTAAGGGTCACCTTTTAACTGCTTTGCTTCTGATCTGCTAATTATCTCCTCACCCCGTGATGCCTTTTATCTCTCCTCTATGCAACTTGACTCACATAAGGAAGATTCTAATTCTTCTCAGATTTTCCACCTTAACTACTTTTCTGCCCTAACCTCCCTGCTCTTCCCTTCCCGCCCTGGTTTTCTTTGGCTCAAATGGGAACATGGTGCCCATTTATTTCCTTAATCCACTTCACCACCTAATAATACACCTCTTTGGAGGGCAAATTTTAACAAGATGCTTTCTACTCTGTGATGCCCTCCAGTAGAGAATTAACGTTTACCATGATGAGCACCCTCTGTTCCGGGATGCCACTGACCACTGCAGTGTAGACTTATACATTTAACTTTCGTTTAACTTTTTCTCAGTGTCTTCTTGAGTGTTACATCTGTTAAATTTAATGACAATCTTATGGGCCTGTCAAAAGGGCGTCTATGTGCTACTGAAATAGCAATTAAGATAACATGCAAACGAATGAAGTAATCAAACTCATCTGATAACAATATTGAGATTATTCTTTAGTTTTTTAAATGCTGTGAAAGCTGGGGAGGTATGCTCACAAATCTATTTGATCAATATATGGGATATAAAAAGACAGGATTGACTGATGAATAAAATGAAACTGACACAAACAGGCTGGCAGCCAGCTGTAAGTCTCTTTAGGGCAAATGCAATTAACTTAGAATAATAGACTCAAAGTTGATGGTTAGAAATGCATTTTTATTAACAATCACAGCCTGAATCATTATGCTCTTATGAATAAGATGCTACTTATATTTTGTGCATGTGTGTGCATGCATATATAAATACATATACATATGTCTCTGTACGTATATATCCATGCCTCTCACATTCCTATGTGCTCTGCTTACAATTTGGGTGGAAAAGTTGATTTTTAGAATAATGTACTTTAAAAAGGAAATTCATTCATAAATTGTCTCCAGGTCTATAAATTCTGAATATTTTCCCAAATTACATATATAAAAATCATGCTACTTATCTGGTGCTATTAGACATAAAGCCAGTGAGCCCTGGTCCCAGAACTGCTGGTCCTTTGGGGATTTGGAATTGCAATCAGGGATTTACAGATTTCATTTTGAAGAGGAGAAGTCATTACTAGAAACCTAAGCTCATTTCCTCTCCTTTAATAGCTATTTTAAATCATTCATTTAGAAAATACATTAACTATTTAGGGTACTTGCGATGCGTTTCTCTTGGCATTAGGTCTGTATTTTTATAAGAATTTTTTTCCCTAAAATTATTTCAAAAGAAGAAGAGAATTAGGAAAAAAAAAAAAGACCAAATGACATTTTAGTGATATAAAATTACTTTTGCATAAGATTTTCCTCTCACTGCTTAAGAGGAAGCAACTTAAAACTTCAACAAAAATTACAATATTATTAGCAAACTCTTTTAATGGCATAGAGAAGAAGAAAGGTGGGTGACCCTTAGGAAATTACAAACTGGACCTCGACTATGATTAAGAAATACCATATGGTTGACAGCCTCTTTAAGTGGATTTGTTAATAACTGAAATAGAAAACAGTTTTCATTCTGTACTAATACTCAATATTGATTTCAACCTTAACTAACAATTGGGTAATAAAAGGACAAATGATTACAGTAAAGAATAAGTAACTTTGATTTCTACAAAGAATTCTGAATATGGAGTCTTGCATAACACTGCAAACTGTTTTATATATATATATATTTTTCAAATGCAAAATAAAGCTCCCTGAGTTATGTAATTGCTATTCTTCAAAAGGACATCATGAAGGTTGACAATTTAAAATGTACTCTTCCTGTCACCATCCAATTTTTTTAAATGTCTACTGCTGGTGTTAAAAACAATCTCCGCAGAAGAGGGCTGCCATTGCCAATTTAGGACACTGGCTTTGTTATTAGCGTAGGCATATTAGATCATCCTCTTGCTCTTCCTGCCTGCTTTGTTCTTTTGATATGGCAGGGAACTGAAATTGACAACAGCCTACATTTATATAACAATAACTTGCATTGTTAAATATATATGTGTAGATAGACAGAGAGTTCTTTTATTCCCCAAAGATATCAAAGTTCACTACACACCATGAAAAAAACCCACAGAAATATGCAGATGCTTCTAGGGTGAACCATGGCAACTATTTAAAAGCATAAAGTATTGACAGCCTTAGGATTCTAGAATAGTTCATAGTCATTTTTAATTTTTGAAAATTTTCCCCCTTTAGAAAATTTCTATTTTCTTCAGGAGGAAGAAAAGGATAAAGGTCACACTTTGTTACCTGTGTGATAAACCAGAAGCAGTTTAGGAAAGCTGGGAACATAGTTGTCTGAGTCTGCATACTTGAAAAACAGTGCTGTTGTAAACACAAGGTCGAGTAGCCTGCTTTGTATCGCAGTCACTGTGGGATCCATTGTATCCATTAAAACCTCACACAGTAAACTCAGAGTGAAGAGTTTGAAGATTGGACAGGCACCCCTAAAAATAGGGTTGCCAGATTTAGCAAATAAAAATACAGGATGCTCAGTTAAATTTGAATTTCAGATAAACAATGCATAAGTTTTAATGGAAATATATCCCATGCAGTATGTAGAACATAGTTAATATTAAAAAATTATGTGTTATTTATCTGAAATTTAAATTTAATGAGGCATTCTCTATTTAATCTGGCAATCCTAACTATAAAAGCAAGGCTTTGTGTACTGTTTAGAAAGTAGTTTATGATTGGGGTAAAGAAGGTTTTTAGAGGAAAAAAACACAGCATTTTATCTTTTTGTTGCATTTAAAACAAGCTTACCAACTTAAAATTTTATAAAACTCTTTTCCTCCTTATAGAATAGTAATTCATAATCTTTGATTTAGACATGACTCTGCTAAAAAATTTGTGAGTGTAGATCCTGGGCAGAATATATAAGACTCAAGTTATATCATTATAATTGGTGGATACCTGTCTCCCTGACTGCCCATGAAGGATAAAGAATTTTTTTAAAATTTATTTTCCTGAGAACGAGGTATGGTGCTAAGCAGATGATAGGAGCTCAATCCATATTGCCTCAATGAGTTTATTCTTTGACCATTGAATTTATTTTCTCTCCTTTCTTCTAACCTTTTCTCCTTTTCCTCCTTTTTCACACATAATGATAATTTTCTCTCTACATTATAATTTCTATTTTGAGATATTCTTCAGCATACACAGGGTGAAATGTCATACCATTTTAGTGGTAACATATAGGCGGTATTTCTCTGGCTGTATTTCTTACAAGTATTTCTTAGATTAAGTCTGGATGGTTCAGGGTCATTCTCCTGGAATTGGGGAGAATTAGTCAAGTATTTTTTTAACCCCACCAGGAAAGGTATATTATAGAAACATTAAACTTGAGAAATTGATCTACACTCTTGAGCACTTCATATATATTCTTTATTATGTAATGTATATGATCTACTATATGAAGGAGTTAAGAATTTTCTTAAAGGACTTTAAATATATAGAATTTTTATCTTAGGTACTGTGCCAAATTTTGAAGTGCAGACCCAAGCTGCAGCTCCATTTTGTTAAAATTGTGATATATAAAATTACATCTCTTTTGAAACTTGGAATTTTATGATGCTTTAATAGCAAACAGTAAGTCTTTTCATCCCCCTCCTCATTGTTATTAATTTTGTTTTTATTGTATACATGCTATGGACATTTCCCAAAGAAATATAAAGTGAGAGAGGTGTGGAGTGAGTGTAACAAGAAGCAGAGTGAGATAGAGCCTTAAAGAAGACTCAAGGTTACAAACACATAGGATTTTGGTTATCAAGAAAGCAGAAACTAGAAGTATCCAACAAGCACAAAAATAACATCAAATTTGTGTTTTTTTAAGTGTAAATCTCTGTGTGTGTGTGTGTGTGTGTGGTGAAAAGAAGTTTATTCTTTTCTTTTTGGATTAGACATTACATTAATAAAGTAAAATTTTCAGTTAAAATGATCAGAATAAAAGTCCAAACAAACCAATTTAATCCATCTTTTTATTACTTAAAGGGTAGGGAGGAGGCTGATAGAAGAGAGCTAGACTAACAGTTATCAAGTATCTCCTATATTTGGGCACTTTGCCGGGCAATGGGAGTACTAAACCATATCTCTGACCTCAGGATTCTTTGTTGTTGTTTGTTTGTTTTCTTATTTTTTTTTTAATTTCTTAAGTAATCTCTACACCCAATGTGGGGCTCAAACTCACAACTCCAAGATCAAGAGTCACATGCTCTACCAACTGAGCCAGCCAGATGCCCCATAACCTCAGGACTTTTTGACTCATGGTCTAATGGGAGAGACACACAAGGAAGTAAATGATTGCAGTGCTTTGTAACAAAGTGCTATAAAGACATAGGATATTGTGAAGACATGGTCTCAAGTAGAATGTTACCAACCATATAATGCAATTGCAAGAGTGTCTTCACTGGGGAGGTAATGCTTGAGTTTGGTTCAGAAAGAATTTATCAACTGGCCAAAAAAAGTTAAAAAAAAAAAAAAAACCACACGCACAAAACCCCAAAAACAAACCACATTTTATGTAGAGGCCACAACAATTACCATAGTGTTCAGTCATGAAGCTGCATTAGAAGCGAAGTCGTTTGGAGAGTAAGGTTCAGGGTAGAAAGAATTCCAGGAAATAGGACTTGAGAAATATGGATAACTCAGAACTTGGAGACCTTATGCATAATAAGAAGGAGAATTTAAAGTAGGAAAATATATGGTCAAATTGAGAAAGAGAATGCTGGCAGCAGACTGGAAGGGACAAGATAAATTAGAAGAGCAATGTTTGGACTCTTAGAATCAATAGTCCAGGCAAGAGGTAATGAAAGCTTAAACAAAGTGTCAATTTGTAATTAGAGATGGACAGGATATAATAAATCCAAAAGTTAATGAACCAAAGAATTCAACAGCTGAACATTCTAGAGAGTGGTGATAAACCTGGTTAATATAAAACAGGATTGTATTGAGTGGCTGCCATATGTGATGTGTTTGCTGATGGTGGCATGTGTGACTCAGATGAAGGGAAATCAAGAGAAGGAAAGTGAATTAGCTTTTTTGATGATAAATCCACTTATAAGGAAACGGACTAGGTAGCTTTACATACATTGTTTCAGTGGACAACTTCACAGCTATCTTTTTTTCCTATAGAGTTTTATCCCATTTGGCTGAAGAAGAAATTGAATCTCTGAAATATTAAATGTGCTGTTATAAGTTCACAGAGCTACGAAATCATGGTGTGGAGGTCTCTCTTCAAGCCCATCAACACACAAAGTTCCTGTTCTTCCCTTTAAAATGCGTAGCATCAGGTTGACTTCAGACTGATGTGTGTATTTGGACCAAGTTAACAAGGATTTAATTTTACACCAGGCACACTTTAAGTAATCTATCCAGGAGTAGGAAGTGGTTCCAAGAGCTTCTCCTCTTTGATATTTCCTAACCAGTTTGAAAGGACAGAACTGGATTCGTTCATTCATTCACTCAAGATGTATTGAATGCCTTCTTTCTGATTTTAGTCATAATTTGTTGCTACTTCAGGCTTTAGTGTCTAAGGGATGGAACTTATCATGCTGTCCAAGTTATGAGCATTGGTTTAGATGCATTGTAGGAGACAACTACCAGATGCTATCATTGTTGTGATGACCATGTCCCTGAAGAAAAAGGAGAAGAAATGAATTAAATTTCAATTTTCCCCCCTCATCTTTCTTTTTTGATTAATCATCCTTTTCTCTACCTCTTTCATGCTTGCCCCTGTAGGTCGAAGTAAATTTTTTCCTAAAATATATCATTGCAGGTGCCCCTGCTGTGAAAATGGAAAGAAATGTAATGTTTTTGGCCATAGGGAAAGCTGCCAAGCCCAGAGTACCAGCGCGATGAGAGTCATCCTCCGTTTATTTCCCCTTTCCCTTTTTTGGATGTTGATGAGACACTAATGTGGCATGGAGCCTGTTTGCTCCTTGCTGTATTTATTTTGTTAAGATTAGAGTTGCTAAGATACGGTAGTTATTTAAATTGTAACCACCGATGCCAGTGGTCATAAAATAAAGAACTAAAATTTCTTTATTTGCTAACTCTAATGAAAAACATTCTTGAGGGGGCTGGAGAGTTTTTTTGGCAAAAAAAAAAAAATGAACTGTACACCAAGTGGCCTATGTTATAGCACATAATTAGATCTACTAGTTCAGCTGATGCTGAGCTATTTCAGTTGAAAATCAAGTGAGAACTGGCTTTGAGTTTGTTTTTTGCTTTTTTTTTTAATTAAATTATTGTTTGTAAACAAAGAGAATGGTCAGGTTCTGCAAATTTTATGTCCCCTCTTCTATTTAGTGGTTTAAGCCAAGGGATTTTTTTTTCAATTTGTTGCTAGTTAATCTCTTCTGTTCAATAAATATTTTGAGGGATTTGAAGTTTTAGCACTTTTTCCCAACTTCTTGAATTGGGTCTCTTAATTCTTCTCATCTTCTACAGCTAAAGCCCTAAATCTCTCTGATTTATTAATTCTTCTTAGTCCATAATTTATAAATTATTTATAATTTTATTGAGGTCAATGACATTTTTTAGGTAACTGAAAAGAAGCTACAGCCTGTTTCAGATTTTATTGTTATTGACAAGAAAACATTGTTTTTTCTTCATAATGAGTCATTTTTTAAAAAACTCAGAATGTTTTCCAACCAAATTTAATCAATTCTGGGACATTCCTTGAACTTGGTGGTAAATATTTTCAACTAATACTTAAAAGCCATTAAACTATTTGGGTGGAAAAATAGACCCTGAGCAGCCAGTTTGGCAAAGGTTTGTTCTGTGAATGTGTGTAATTTTAAATTACTGTATGTTTTTATTTCGCAAAAATTTCCATCTTTCTCACAACACTTCAAATACCAATATCCAGAGTTTCCACTGGCAATTCTTTATTTGTCCTGGAGGCATCTTGCAATTTGGGACCAGGAAAATAGCATGTTCCCTTTGGATTTATCGACATAAACATATGCATTTCTTCTTCAGCACACAGTTCTTTGCAGAGGAGAACCTTTATAGGTTTAGTGGGTAGATTGTCAAATAATAAGAAGGCTTTATCATAACTATATAGTACATTTGGCTGAAAAAGTGATCTTCAATTTTAATCTATTTAGAGAAAGATAAACTATAAAATAATGACATGTGCTAATGTGATTCGATCAAAAGTAATATTTTATGAAATCACCACTTAAATACCTTGCCAGAGAGACATAGAGAATATGCTATACGCTATTGAATTGTATTCATTAAGCCAAACTTGTAATACCCAGTGGAGCCTTATTCCACAACAAGCTTGTGGTTAATTGTAATTCCATTAGAGAAATTGCAAAAAGGTGGTTTCTGCCCACATCTTTGGAGACAAAGTGACTCCTCAGGTTCTGTGGTTATTGTTGTCTCAGGATTTTGAGATGCCTATGATTTGTAGAGTTTCAGTTCTACCATCTGAGTTCTTAGAACTTAATGTCCAGAAGGTAAAGTGACTTACCACAGTCTTCAGTCTTCATATCCAATATTGATAGCTCATATTTGCCATATTAAGGGCACCACCAGAATTTTATTTTACTGGACTATGCGTACTGAGGTCTAAGAATATAGATACGTCAGGTCTCTGCCTACTTTTATATAATAGTTGGTATATTACATTGGTTTATTGGTCTGAAGTTTTCACTCCCTCAAATAGCATTTTATCTGCAAGCCCTTGCTCTGGCTTGTGTTAGGTAGAGTATATATCCCTGCTTCTTTTTGGAGAATTTAGTGTTGTTTAATGACTTGGCCAAGATAAAGACTATAATAAGAGCAGTATACTTGCAAATAGGAACTCCTACATTTTTCTCTGAGAATATCATGCCTAAATAGTTGTGGTCCAAGAAAGATGAGAGACATGTGGGGTAGACCTGGACTCATTCTGTAGCTTTGACTTAAGCCCTACTGCCCCTAGCCTAGATTAGCCAAACTGCAGCTGACTCCAAAGATATGCAAGCAAGAAATAAATGCTCTTTGTCATTTACATTGAAATTTGGGGTGATTTGTTATGCAATATTATTATGGCATCTACCCAAATGATACAGCATGTCCAGTTCTGGTTCCTCAACCAGTGTCTTCAAAACAACAACATTCTGCATAGGTGAGAAGGTGCTGATCTAAAGGAAGACATCTCCACTGTTCTTGATTAAGTCTTTTCGCTATGCTAGCTTTGAAGATACAGTTTGACTTTAGCTCATATAGACTTGAAAAGCTTGAATAAAGTTATGAGTCATGTGTAATTGACCAATGCCCAGACCTGTTGTTTGGTTAAATAGAACAAAATAGAAGGTTTTTGCAAACTTGAAATAATTTATGAAGTAGAGATACACATAGTCTGGGTGGAACTCATACCCAATATATTACTTAGGCTTAACATATGTGTATCATATGCTGTAATTTACCACTGGGGTATGGTGGGGCATACCAGTGTTCCATAAACTTTCCATGGATTGATACGTGACCTTTTTTTAATGGGTGATGGAAAGGGGAGGTGAGTCTCAACTGATAATTTAAGCTATTATAATGATACCTTTCAAATGGATTATTAAGCTAAGTAGTTCACTTATGATAGGTTGGAGGGTAAGTAAGTTAGAAGCATGATTCAAAAGTTACAATCTCAAAAGTTAAACAAAACCAAGCAAAGAACATAAATCAGTAAAGTGGGCCAGGTAATAGGAATGTGACATCCATGAAAAACTGAAGAACATATGCCCCAATTATAAGACGTAGCTATTTGGCTTTGACTGGTTTTGTCATACAGGTCCCGTATAGCCTTTTGTTTATTCAGAAAATTTTTTTTGAAACACCTGCTATCTTCCAGGAATTGTTACAGATTCTGTGGATACAACAGTAAATAAACGGAAATCTTCATGGAGTTAACATTCTAGTTTATGGAACAGACCATTAAAAAAAACTAAGTAAGTAAAATGAAGAGTATTTCAGATTGTTCTAAGTGTTAAGGAGAAAAAAAAAAACACAAGAAGAGCAAGATAACATAAACCATCCAACAAGACTATGCCATAACCCATTTAGAGAAGTCTGAAACTCTTGCAAAAAATAAACCTAAAGGAAAAAAATTCTGCTCCAGGATCTAACAATATGTAAATATATTAAAAATGCACAATCATGTCCAAAAACAAAACAAAACAAAATCCAGAATTTCTATTCCGGTCATTGGTAAAATAGAACTATTTCATCAGAATAAAAAAAGAGGTTAACAAATGCAGAGATAAGACTGATCTGTATAGTCTGATTCAAACAACAGGTATTTAGTAGGCATATTTATATTTTTAATAACCTTTTCAGAATATTAAATTTTTTTGGCAATTGTACATAACAAAACTTAGTTTTGGTTATAAAAAGTGTATGCTAAATAGTAATGAGAAAACATTAGTTTCAAGTGGATGATTTTAACAGCTATAAATTCTTACTTGAATTCTGTTGAATTTAATGGATAAATTAAACTCATATTTTAAGTACTTAAAAGAATCTTAAAAAAAGCTCAATCCCAAACATTCAAAAATTGCTTATTTTTATGCAATCTGTGCAGTTATCCTCAATTATTGTATTGTTTTATGCAAGTTTTACGTTATTATAAACAGATGTGAGTATGAACGGAAATAACATAATCCATCTTAGATACAAAAGATGTAAAAGGACAAAGAGACATTTTTAGGGGAAACATTGGGGAAAATTACTTTTCACTTAGGAGTCTTTGGAACAATACATACACGTGTATTTTCCCTAATGGTGAGGTGGCAGAGGTAGGGCACTGAAAAACCAAGAAGTGAAAAGCAATTTTCTTCTGTGCAATCAGGCATCAAGAATCTTGAGATTCTAAAATGAAATTAGAAGTCCTGTCATCTCTCAACCACTCCACCTCTATGGAGATGTCCAAGCACCTCCCCATCGTAGTTAAATTATGAGCAGTTTCTTATGCGTTCTTCTATACATGATTTATTCATATGTAATATCCTCCATTTTTATTTAAAACATGAGAGGTTATTATATGCAATGGTCTCTATTTTGTCCCACTTCAACATTTCTCTTTAATGTTTTCATAATATTCCTGGACCAGTAATAGGCTTAAAACATTTAGATTGTTTCCTATAATGTTAAAGTAATAATTTTTAGGAGTGGTGAGCCAGCTTGAAGAAGAGAGATATGCATGTGAAAGTTAGGGACCAATTAAAGGTGCACATTTCAATTAATGAAAATAGTAAGCAAGGAGATTCTTCCATTATTCTGGTCCTTTGGGAGCAAGTAAGTTATTTTGAGATAGGTGATTACAAGAAGAGTAAAAGGAATTTAAAGTATTAGTAAACTATAGGATAAAAAGTAGATTATACTAATGACTGGTAATTTTTTTTGTAAAACAAAACTATGAAAAATATTTTGTAATTTTATAGGCATGAAAAATACACAAATAAATGGGCTGAAGATGAGTCTGGGCTGTTCTTGATATTTGGTTCATAATAAGCAGATATGGAATGAGCATGCTGGCTCTGTGATTAAGGAGCATTTAAGTGGCCTATTCTTCAACTATGCTTTAATCTCTAAACATCGGGGATTAGGGAACAATACACACCAATTGATGGAAGCCTCTGTCATGTTGGAAAATGCTCTAACTCCTTGGTTATATGTAAAATTGTAGATCCTGGGCATTTTATGGGAAAAAAACCACTTCATTACATGGACAATTAGTGAAATTTTTAAAATGTATAATTTAAAATCAGGATCTACTTCCTCTTCTCTCCCCATTAGAACTGAACTAATTTACAGGTGTAATAATACACCTCCAATTTTTTTAGTACAAACAGTAGTAATATATTGAGAATTCAGGGTTCTGGGTAATGGGGCAGGAAGCAGCAAGGTCAAAGAATTTTATTTATTAATTTCTTCATGATGAGGAAAACTCTTTAAGTGGGTCCTAGTAACTAAGATGGAAATGTTAAAACCTTAATAATATTATAAATTATTGCTAGTAAAAATAAAGCCACTTTATATTAATCAAGATAACAGGTATCTATGTTACAGGGTCTCTGAGTCACAGAGATGCATGTATCTATGTATCTATTGTACAAGGTTTCTGGGTATTATATAAATGCACTGGTTATTTGCAAGACATGGTTTGGCTTCTTTATCAACCCTTCCTATGATGATCCATCGTATAAAGTAATTTCTAAGGTTTCTTTAAGATGGAATGTGGGCTGTAAATTGTAACTATTCAAAGCTTATGATTCCACCATAATTTAGGGAAGTATATTAACTCTTTGAGTATCTCAGGACCCAATTGTTCAGTTAGTTCTTCTAAGTGTTATATATCAGAACTCAAGTGATTTTAAAGAAATTGATATGATTTTGGAAAACCTATGCCACTCCCTGTTCCACCAGTAAATAATGCATTATACAGGAAAGCCTAAAGTTGTGGGATATGTCCCTTCTTTTCTAGAAGTATGATGAAGCAGTGGAAAGGGTCAAATGATATTATTGATCTCTTAATTTATTTTGACTATGAGACGTGACTCTATTAATCATTTACTTTCAAGTTTAAGAGCTGCTAACATGTTTAACTTACTAATACTGCAATTCAGAGTTGATAGGTACTTCCCCTTTGTTAATAACTAGAAGCTTAAATAAATTTATTTAGATGGATAGGTGGGATTTTAGCAGATGTTTTCAGTTCCATGGGAAATGGATTAAAATTTGTCCCCACTGTGAAGCCCAAGGAAATTGTGGGTGAAGCAAATGAGAGGAGGACAACATCTATGGTGGGGAAAATAGCTGGTAAGTATTATAAAATTTAGAGATTTGATGGTAAGAATAAACATCAGCATAGATTATGAAAAAGGAAAGAGAATGTTTGTACAGTGTTTATGGAAATGTAAACCAGCACAACTTTTCTAGAAAGTAACTTGATAATATATGTCATGATTATTGTGGAGAACCTGGTTAACTATGCTTTTTGTCTTCCCAGCACCCTCCGTCAATACTGGGAAGGGATTTCTATGGCAAACTCTTCCCAACTTCTTTTTTTTTTTTTTTATTGTTATGTTAATCCCCATACATTACATCATTAGTTTTAGATATAGTGTTCCATGATTCATTGTTTGTGCATAACACCCAGTACTCCATGCAGAATGTGCCCTCCTCAATACCCATCACCAGGCTAACCCATCCTCCCAACCCCCTCCCCTCTAGAACCCTCAGTTTGTTTTTCAGAGTCCATTGTCTCTCATGGTTCTTCTCCCCCTCTGATTTCCCCCCCTTCATTCTTCCCCTCCTGCTACATTCTTCTTCTTCTTTTTTTCTTTCTTAACATATATTGCATTATTTGTTTCAGAGGTACAGATCTGAGATTCAACAGTCTTGCACAATTCACAGCGCTTACCAGAACACATACCCTCCCCAGTGTCCATCACCCAGTCACCCCATCCCTCCCACCCCACCCCCCACTCCAGCAACCCTCAGTTTGTTTCCTGAGATTAACAATTCCTCATATCAGTGAGGTCATATGAT
>NW_022589716.1:26268062-26342205 GCF_004348235.1 Phoca vitulina
CCCCCACTCCAGCAACCCTCAGTTTGTTTCCTGAGATTAAGAATTCCTCATATCAGTGAGGTCATATGATACATGTCTTTCTCTGTTTGACTTATTTCGCTCAGCATAATACCCTCCAGTTCCATCCACGTCGTTGCAAATGGCAAGATCTTATTCCTTTTGATGGCTGCATAATATTCCATTGTATATATATACCACCTCTTCTTTATCCATTCATCTGTTGATGGACATCTTGGCTCTTTCCACAGTTTGGCTATTGTGGACATTGCTGCTATAAACATCGGGGTGCACGTAGCCTTTCGGGTCCCTACTTTTGTATCTTTGGGGTAAATACCCAGTAGTGCAATTGCTGGATCGTATGGTAGCTCTATTTTCAACTTTTTGAGGAACCTCCATACTGTTTTCCAGAGTGGCTGCACCAGCTTGCATTCCCACCAACAGTGTAGGAGGGTTCCCCTTTCTCCGCATCCCCGCCAACATCTGTCATTTCCTGACTTGTTAATTTTAGCCATTCTGACTGGTGTGAGGTGGTATCTCATTGAGGTTTTGATTTGGATTTCCCTGATGCCGAGCGATATTGAACACTTTTTCATGTGTCTGTTGGCCGTTTGGATGTCTTCTTTGGAAAAATGTCTGTTCATGTCTTCTGCCCATTTCTTGATTGGATTCTTTGTTCTTTTGGTGTTGAGTTTGATGAGTTCTTTATAGATTTTGGATACTAGCCCTTTATCTGATATGTCATTTGCAAATATCTTCTCCCATTCTGTCGGTTGTCTTTTGGTTTTGTTGACTGTTTCCTTTGCTTTGCAAAAGCTTTTTATCTTGATGAAGTCCCAATAGTTCATTTTTGCCCTTGCTTCCCTTGCCTTTGGCGATGTTTCTAGGAAGAAGTTGCTGCGGCTGAGGTCGAAGAGGTTGCTGCCTGTGTTCTCCTTTAGGATTTTGATGGACTCCTGTCTCACATTGAGGTCTTTCAACCATTTGGAGTCTATTTTTGTGTGTGGTGTAAGGAAATGGTCCAGTTTCATTCTTCTGCATGTGGCTGTCCAATTTTCCCAACACCATTTGTTGAAGAGACTGTCTTTTTTCCATTGGACATTCTTTCCTGCTTTGTCAAAGATTAGTTGACCATAGAGTTGAGGGTCCATTTCTGGGCTCTCTATTCTGTTCCATTGATCTATGTGTCTGTTTTTGTGCCAGTACCATACTGTCTTGATGATGACAGCTTTGTAGTAGAGCTGGAAGTCTGGAATTGTGATGCCGCCAGCTTTGCTTTTCTTTTTCAACATTCCTCTGGCTATGCGGGGTCTTTTCTGGTTCCATACAAATTTTAGGATTATTTGTTCCATTTCTTTGAAGAAAGTGGATGGTATTTTGATGGGGATTGCATTGAATGTGTAGATTGCTCTAGGTAGGATTGACATCTTCACAATATTTGTTCTTCCAATCCATGAGCATGGAACGTTTTTCCATTTCTTTGTGTCTTCCTCAATTTCTTTCATGAGTATTTTATAGTTTTCTGAGTACAGATCCTTTGCCTCTTTGGTTAGATTTATTCCTAGGTATCTTATGGTTTTGGGTGCAATTGTAAATGGGATCGACTCCTTAATTTCTCTTTCTTCTGACTTGTTGTTGGTGTATAGGAATGCCACTGACTTCTGTGCATTGATTTTATATCCTGCCACTTTACTGAATTCCTGTATGAGTTCTAGCAGTTTTGGGGTGGAGTCTTTGGGATTTTCCACATAAAGTATCATATCATCTGCAAAGAGTGAGAGTTTGACTTCTTCTTTGCCAATTTGGATGCCTTTGATTTCTTTTTGTTGTCTGATTGCTGTGGCTAGGACTTCCAATACTATGTTGAATAGCAGTGGTGATAGTGGACATCCCTGCCGCGTTCCTGACCTTAGGGGGAAAGCTCTCAGTTTTTCCCCATTGAGAATGATATTCGCTGTAGGTTTTTCATAGATGGCTTTTATGATATTGAGGTATGTACCCTCTATCCCTATACTCTGAAGAGTTTTGATCAAGAAAGGATGCTGTACTTTGTCAAATGCTTTTTCTGCATCTATTGAGAGGATCATATGATTCTTGTTCTTTCTTTTGTTAATGTATTGTATCACATTGATTGATTTGCGGATGTTGAACCAACCTTGCAGCCCAGGGATAAATCCGACTTGGTCGTGGTGAATAATCCTTTTAATGTACTGTTGGATCCTATTGGCTAGTATTTTGGTGAGAATTTTTGCATCCATGTTCATCAGGGATATTGGTCTGTAATTCTCCTTTTTGATGGGGTCTTTGTCTGGTTTTGGGATCAAGGTAATGCTGGCCTCATAAAATGAGTTTGGAAGTTTTCCTTCCATTTCTATTTTTTGGAACAGTTTCAGAAGGATAAGTATTAATTCTTCTTGAAATGTTTGGTAGAATTCCCCTGGGAAGCCATCTGGCCCTGGGCTTTTGTGTTTTGGGAGATTTTTGATGACTGCTTCAATTTCCTTAGTGGTTATAGGTCTGTTCAGGTTTTCTATTTCTTCCTGGTTCAGTTTTGGTAGTTGATACATCTCTAGGAATGCATCCATTACTTCCAGGTTATCTAATTTGCTGGCATAGAGTTGCTCATAATATGTTCTTATAATTGTTTGTATTTCTTTGGTGTTGGTTGTGATCTCTCCTCTTTCATTCATGATTTTGTTGATTTGGGTCATTTCTCTTTTCTTTTTGATAAGTCTGGCCAGGGGCTTATCAATCTTGTTAATTCTTTCAAAGAACCAGCTCCTAGTTTCGTTGATCTGTTCTACTGTTCTTTTGGTTTCTATTTCATTGATTTCTGCTCTGATCTTTATTATTTCTCTTCTCCTGCTGGGTTTAGGCTTTATTTGCTGTTCTTTCTCCAGCTCCTTTAGGTGTAGGGTTAGGTTGTGTACTTGAGACCTTTCTTGTTTCTTGAGAAAGGCTTGTATTGCTATATACTTTCCTCTTAGGACTGCCTTTGCTGTATCCCAAAGATTTTGAATAGTTGTGTTTTCATTTTCATTGGTTTCCATGAATTTTTTTAATTCTTCTTTAATTTCCTGGTTGACCCATTCATTCTTCAGTAGGATGCTCTTTAGCCTCCATGTATTTGAGTTCTTTCCGACTTTCCTCTTGTGATTGAGTTCTAGTTTCAAAGCATTGTGGTCTGAAAATAGGCAGGGGATGATCCCAATCTTCTGGTACCGGTTGAGACCTGATTTATGACCTAGGATGTGATCTATTCTGGAGAATGTTCCATGGGCACTAGAGAAGAATGTGTATTCCGTTGCTTTGGGATGGAATGTTCTGAATATGTCTGTGAAGTCCATTTGGTCCAGTGTGTCATTTAAAGTCTTTATTTCCTTGTTGATCTTTTTCTTAGACGATCTGTCCATTTCAGTGAGGGGGGTGTTAAAGTCCCCCACTATTATTGTATTGTTGTCAATGTGTTTCTTTGCTTTTGTTATTAATTGCCTTATATAATTGGCTGCTCCCATGTTAGGGGCATAGATATTTACAATTGTTAGATCTTCTTGTTGGATTGACCCTTTAAGTATGATATAGTGTCCTTCCTCATCTCTTATTACAGTCTTTGGTTTAAAATCTAATTTGTCTGATATAAGGATTGCCACCCCAGCTTTCTTTTGGTGTCCATTAGCATGGTAAATGGTTTTCCACCCCCTCACTTTAAATCTGGGGGTGTCTTTGGGTCTAAAATGAGTCTCTTGCAGACAGCATATCGATGGGTCTTGTTTTTTAATCCAATCTGATAGCCTGTGTCTTTTGATTGGGGCATTTAGCCCATTTACATTCAGGGTAACTATTGAAAGATAGGAATTCAGTGCCATTGTATTGCCTGTAAAGTGACTGTTACTGTATATTGTTTGTGTTCCTTTCTGGTCTATGTTGCTTTTAGGCTCTCTCTTTGCTTAGAGGACCCCTTTCAATATTTGTTGTAGGGCTGGTTTCGTGTTTGCAAATTCCTTTAGTTTTTGTTTGTCCTGGAAGCTTTTTATCTCTCCTTCAATTTTCAATGACAGCCTAGCTGGATATAGTATTCTTGGCTGCATATTTTTCTCATTTAGTGCTCTGAATATGTCCTGCCAGTCCTTTCTGGCCTGCCAGGTCTCTGTGGATAAGTCTGTTGCCAATCTAATGTTTCTACCATTGTAGGTTACATAGCTCTTCTCCCGAGCTGCTTTCAGGATTTTCTCTTTGTCTCTGAGACTCGTAAGTTTTACTATTAGATGTCGGGGTGTTGACCTATTTTTATTGATTTTGAGAGGGGTTCTCTGTGCTTCCTGGATTTTGATGCCTGTTTCCTTCCCCAAATTAGGGAAGTTCTCTGCTATAATTTGGTCCATTATACCTTCTGCCCCTCTCTCTCTTTCTTCTTCTTCTGGGATCCCAATTATTCTAATGTTGTTTCGTCTTATGGTATCGTTTATCTCTCGAATTCTGCCCTCGTGATCCAGTAGTTGTTTATCTCTCTTTTTCTCAGCTTCTTTATTTTCCATCATTTGGTCTTCTATCTCACTGATTCTTTCTTCTGCCTCATTTATCCTAGCAGTTAGCGCCCCCATATTTGATTGCACCTCATTGATAGCCTTTTTGATTTCTACTTGGTTCGATTTTAGTTCTTTTACTTCTCCAGAAAGGGTTTCTCTAATAACTTCCATGTTTTTTTCAAGCCCAGCTAGTATCTTTAAAGTGATGATTCTGAACTCTAGATCTGACATCGTACTAATGTCCGTATTGAGTAGGTCCCTGGCAGTCGGTACTACCTCTTGTTTTTTTTGTTGAGGTGATTTTTTCCGTCTTGTCATTTTGTGCAGAGGAGAATAGATTAATGAGAGAACAAAATGCTAGCAGGGTAACAACGTCCCCAGAAAATATACTCTAAAGAAATCAGAAAAGACCTGAAGCAGTGGGAAAAGAAAGGGAAAGAGAGAAAAAAGAAAAGGAAAGAAAAAAAGAAAAAAGAAAAAGATAAAGATAAAAACAAACAAAAGCAGAACAAAACAAAACAAAACAAAAACAGAATGTGATCAAATATGATCAGGCTGGATTATAGATCAGTGCCACTCACTAGATTTTGCGTGTATTTTGGTCTGTTAAAAGAAAGTCCCTCCCAAAATTTTAAAGAAAGAAAAACTTATATATGTACAAAAATAAGGGTTGATATGATGAAGGGATGGAATATGACTGTAAAGATGGAAATTATAAAAAATTTTAAAAAAGGATTTGATAAGTTGTTTGAAAAAAGAAAGAAGAGGATTAAAAAAAAAAGAAAGAAAAAAGGGAGAGAATGTGATCAGGCAGGGGAGTAGAAAAAAACCATACACTAGAGATTTAGAGTATATTTTGATCTGTTAGAAGAAACTATCTCAAGATTTTAAAGAGAGAACAACTTATATATATATGCCAAAAATACGGGTAACTACTATGAAGGGATAGAATATGACTTTAAAAATGAGAAATAAAAATTTTTTTTTTTAAAAAGGGATTGATAAGATGTTGGTTGAAAAAGGGAAAAAGAAAAATTCAAAAAAAAAGAAAAAAGGAAAAAAGAAAAAAAGACAGTTAAAAAAAATAATTAACTTTGAAAGACTAAAGAATCAGTAAAAAAGCCATGAATTCTATGTGCAGTATTCCCCTAGCGCTGGAGTTCTGCCGTTCTCATTGATCGGTAAACTTGGTCTTGGCTGGCTGTTCTCGCTGATCTTCTGGGGGAGGGGCCTGTTGCCGTGGTTCCCAAATGTCTTTGCCGGAGGCAAAGTTGCCCCGCCCTTGCCGGTCCGGGCTAGGTAATCTGCTTGGGTTTGCTCTCCAGAGCTTTTGTTCCCTGCAAGCTTTCCGTATGGCTTTGGAGGTGGAGAGTGAAAATGGCGGCCTCCCAGTCCCCGCCCCGGCGGAGCTGAGAACTTGGGGTCCCGGTCCTCAGCGAGCCCCCAGAGAAAAGCAGTCAGTCACTCCCGTCTCCCCGGTCTCCGGCCACACTCCGCGCTCACCTGGCCTGTGACCGCGCCTTTCTATCTGGCACCCGACCCCGGGTGGAGTCTCCAAACCCAGCAGATCCCCACGGTGCGCTCCCGCACCTCTCCTCCCGGGGGAAGAAGGTGAGTCTCCCCGGATCTTCCACTTGTTGGGTCCCTGCTGGAGGAGCAGTGGCCCGACTGTGCCGCGGATCACGGTTTATAGCAACCCCGAGCTGAGAGCCCGCGCCTGGGCTCCGTCTCTGCAGCCGGCTTCCCTGCTCCGATACCTGGGAGCTCTGCCGCACTCAGGCACCCCCGGTCTTTCTGTGACCCCGAGGGTCCTGAGACCACACTGTCCCGCGAAGGTTCCACCCTCCACTTCGCCACCAGAGTGACGTCCCTCAGCGGAGCAGACTTCTAAAAGTTCCGATTTTGTGCTCCGTGGCTCTATCACTTGCCAGAAGCGGCCGACGGAGGCCCCTCCCCCGCCGTCTATCCTCCCGAATAACGCCTCGGATTCACTTCTCCGCACATCCTACCTTCCAGAAAGTGGTCGCTTTTCTGTTCAGGGAGTTGTTGCTATTCTTTTCTTCGATCTCCTGTTGAGTTTGTAGGTGTTCAGAATGGTTTGATCCCTATCCAGCTGAATTCCTGAGTAGAGACGAAATCCAGGTCTCCTACTCCTCCGCCATCTTGCTCCAGCCCCCCCAAAATGTCTTGCTCAAAGCTAGTGCTGAAAGATGCTAAGAGTCAAAGTCATTGATGTGGCAGGAACCCCGTAGCCTGAAATTTCAGTGATCAGATTGAGATTTGGGCCTTGGCTTCGGCAGTGTTTGGGGAGGAGACCCAATACATGCCATCCACCTCTTCCCAACTTCTTAACACCTGTTACCTCAGTCAATCAGGGCACTTCAAGGATAGACTTCTTTGGGAATTTCTTGATAGAGCTAACAGGGAAGAACCTTTTCCTTTTGGATTTTGAGCTTTTTTTTTTTTTTTTTAAAGATTTATTTATTTGACAGAGAGAGACACAGAGAGAGGGGGAACACAAGCAGGGGGAGTGGGAGAGGGAGAAGCAGGCTTCCCGCGGAGCAGGGAGCCTGATGTGGGGCTCGATCCCAGGACCCTGGGATCATGACCTGAGCCGAAGGCAGACGTTTAACCAACTGAGCCACCCAGGTGCCCCTGGATTTTGAGCTTTTAAGGATTAGGTTTAAGACTGTCAGGGGCCATATTTCCTTTGGAGACAACCTGTTTGTGGCAGAAGTCAAAGTCAATATGGCCAAGGGAAAAAAAAAGAATCATAGACAAGCAGATATGAAAGATGGAGGGAAGAAGGGGACTGAGAGAGGGAGAGGGAAGGAAGGGAATTAGAAAATAAATTTGAAGAAAATACCACTTAACAATAGCATCAAAAACCATGAAGTACTGAGAAATAAATTGAAGGATGTATGTGTAAGACCTTTACACTAAAGCCTATGAAATGACTGATTTTTGACATAGATGCCAGGGTAATTCAGTGAGGGCGATGGTTAGTCTTTTCAACAATTGGTACTAGAATATCTGGATATTCATATGGACAGATGAAATAAATCCCAACTTTCACCTCACATCATATACAAAAAATTAACCTCAAACTTGTCATAGGTACAAATATAAGTGTAAAAACTATCATTTTCTAGAATAAATCATAGGTGAAAGACTTTGCAACTTGAACATTAGAGTAGGCAAAGATTTCTTAGGACACCAAAAGCATGAACTATAAAAAAAGTGAATAAGTTGGGCTTATCAAAATTAAAATTATCTGCTCTTTGAAAGACCATTAAGAAAATAAAAAAGCAAGTCATATATAGAAAAGTATTTCTAAAATATTTTAAAAGAAAAAAATATTTCCAGTATATTCACTTGACAAAGAACTTTCTTTGAGAAAACAAACACAAACACACACATATAGACATAAACACACGTACACACACACTCATATACTCTGGATGCATCCGTAACTGTAGACCAATCCCTAGACTGTCCAGTCATAAGAGCCAGTAGAGTCTCATTTAAAAGTTAGTAATTCTGAATTTCTGTCATTTGCTGGTGGAGATGATTGATTGGCACAATCTTTTAAAATATTCATATGCTCTAACCCAACTCCATTACTGGAAATTTATAGAAAGTAAAAAGAAACTTTGCAATCAAAGCTTTACATGTGAGTGTCCCTTGAAGCATTTTTTAAATGATGAAAACTTAAATTATATAAATAGCCATTAATAGGAAAACAGAACCTTACAATACAGCGTTATTTATCCAATAAAATATAAAATTAGAAGAAAGCACACAGAAATGCTGGCATGGCTAGCTGTAGTTGATATTTTTCTTTTCTTAAAAAAAGTTTTAGACATATTCTATCAGTGAATTTGTTATTTGTATAATTAAAATTTAAGTGCAAAATTGAGAAACAACTCAAAGTATAAATAAAAAGTTGAAGAGATAAAAGAGAAAGTCCTGAAGTTAGTGCTAACAAACTAGATCAAGATCATGTAGGTATCAGGTCAACCCACACTTAAAATTATCCAGTGGCTCCCGGTAGCTCTCCGTTTATATCCCAACTGCATCAGGATGGCAGACAAGGTCTTTTATCAAGTGGCTCTTTGATTTACAGCCCCAACTTTAGCCATTTGCCAGGATGCACTCTATTCATAGTCAAGGCTAGAAACCTTAAGAAAGAGTAAGGGTTAGAATTTTGCATTATCTTTCAAGAAAACTGACCTTTATCAGTCAAAAGTAATGAATCAAGTCTTGCACTCAGGTCCAGTTTATGTTAAAAGTAGTAGAGAAGCTCTTGAATGGCAGTGACCTGTCTGCTCTATTCACATCTGTCTCAGAAGTTAGAACTGAATAGGGCTATCTAGATTATCCCTCTGCTGGATAATTTTTATTTTTTCCTCCAGATTTACTTTTTAGTCTTTTCTAACCATCCTGAACCCTGAAAGTCCCATGTGTGTTGATTGTATCAGTGAGCTTCCATATCAGTTTCCTGTGGCTGTCCTTAAAAAATATCACAAACTAGGTGGCATAAAATAAAAGAAATTGATTATCTCACAGTTCTGGTGACTGGAAGTCCAAAATAATGGTGTTGGCAGAGCACCGCTTCCTCTGAAACCTGTTGGAGGAATCCTTCCTTGCCTCTTCCTAGCTTTTAGTACTTTGCAATCTTCCATATCCCTTGGATTGCAGCTGCACAGTTCCAATCTCTGTCTTTGTCATCACATGGCATTCTCCTTGTGTGTCTCTGTATCTTCACATGGCCATCTTCTTACAAAGACACGACTCATATTGGAATTAGGGACACATGCTACTCCAGCATGGCCTTATCTTAACTAATTACATCTGCCTGTTTCTATATCCAAATAGCATCACATTCTGAAGTACTGGGGACTAAGACCTCAACATCTCTTTGGGTGCACAAGGTCCTCAAGGTCATAAAATTTACAGAACTTGTGGACTCCAGATCTCTTGAAAAATTCCCTTCAGCATCAAACAAAACCTGCAGAAGGATCTTACTCAAACAGTAAGAATATAAGCACTTGAGTTGTATTTAAAGTTTAATTCCATTAATTTTGGATAAAAGCACAAAAATCAAATGTCCATGAGCAGAAAATATTATATTTCAGTTTAGTCTCCTTTTGCATTGTTTGAAATTTACTCAAAAACTCAAAGCTTTAAATGATTCACTTGAGTCAATCCTAGATTCTTTTTTTTTTTTTTTTAAAGATTTTATTTATTTATTTGACAGAGAGAGACACAGCGAGAGAAGGAACACAAGCAGGGGGAGTGGGAGAGGGAGAAGCAGGCTTCCCAAGGAACAGGGAGCCTGATGTGGGGCTCGATCCCAGGACCCTGGGATCATGACCTGAGCTGAAGGCAGACGCTTAACCGACTGAGCCACCCAGGTGCCCTCAATCCTAGATTCTTAAAATCAAAAGCATGACTGTTGGTTTTAAATTAAGGTAGTCAGTACAGTGTAGTTTTTTCCTGACTGCTCTGCTGGCTTCTCCCTTCTTTGTCATATTCTAACATCTCTGCTTCAAAAAAGTGCATGTGAATACATATATGCTAAATCTGAAACCTCAGCCATTTCACTTGCTCTATCACCTGTGGCCTTTCAGTATCTCAGATGCAACTTCCCTTGACTATCTCTCTGCCTCCTGCCCATTAATGTAGTTTTGAATTTTCTTCTCTTGGTAGTGATGCTATCATCATCCCTAATGTTTTGTGATTACTATACTCAAGCACCCAGAACATAGAGAGACTGGATAAGATGGTGGTTAAAAATATAACCATTGGAGTCAGACAAAATAAATCTGAGCCCTGTGACCTTGAAAAGTTCCTAACCTCTCAAAGGCCTGTTTTTCTTCATCTGGACGACAGAGAAATAATATCACTGACACTGTTGCTATGAGGATTAACGAGAGATTGCATGCAAAGTCCTCAGCACAGTCTTTAGGGCATAGAGGATTTCAATGAATGAAAGCTGTTTACGTAAGATCGTATTGAATGAGATTTCTTCACCACTTTTTAACAATTTCTACTTTCAATAGAACCTTCAAATAAAGATGAAAGGACTACATAAGGAAAGAGTGGGGATGGATAATAGTTGTACCAGGAACTTCAGAATGAAAATAGGTACTAGGACTTAGAATAAAATGTAACTCTGAAATTCCTGGGGGCCAAAGCAAAATGGAAAATGATGCATTGTTAAGACTCATCATCTGATAAAATAAACTGTGATGAGGAAAAAAAAAATCTAGGTGGAATTTAAGTAGCTACTTATGTTTAGGTTGTTGAAAAGCATAATGGACAGTGACTTCAATAAAAGCTTTTTAAAAGATGTAGAAACATTCTTAGGAAGTCTGTAAAATGAAATAAGAGCATTTTTAGGAAATGCAGTGGAGTTTATCATGATGGCTTAGGGGAATTTGGAAGGTCATTTCGTGTGGGCCTTATTTACTGTTAAATAAAATAACTTAAAAGTTATTTCTACATAAGATTATATGTGATACATATATAGAGATGTACCACTAGGTTCAAAACAAGTAGTCATTCATTCTGTAGTTTATGCTGTGTCACATAACTGGACTTTTTTTTTAAATATTTTATTTATTTATTTGTCAGAGAGAGAGAGAGAGCACAAGCAGGGGGAGCAGCAAGCAGAGGGAGAAGCAGGCTCCCTGCTGAGCAAGGAGCCCAGTGTGGGACTGGGTCTCAGGACCCCAGGATCATGACCTGAGCCAAAGGCAGATGCTTAACTGACTGAGCCACCCAGGTGTCCCGCATAACTGGACTTTAGATTGGTGCATGCATTATGTTTATCCTGTTCAGGGTTATTTGAGATTCTTGGATTTGTAGCTTTATATTTTTTATGAAATTGGAAAATGTTTAGATATTATTTTTTCAAGTATTTTTTCTGTCTCTCATCTCTCTCCTCTCCTTTGTAACTTCAATTGCACTTACGTTAGACTGCTTGATATTGTCCTATTGGTCAATAAGGCTCTGTTTCATTTTTCAATATTTTTTCTCTGTGCTTTGCTTTTGATAGTTTTTATTGCTATATTTTCAAGTTCATTACTTTTTTAATCTCCAGTGTCTAATCTGTTAATTACATCAATGAAATTTTTATTGTCAGTGTTGTATTTTCTACCTCTAGATATTTCATTTGGTTTATTTCTCTGCAATTCATTTCTCTCCTAATTACATTTATGTTTTCCTTTACATCTTTGAGCATGTGAAGCTGCTTTATTATAATGGTTTCAACTCCCTCGACTGTAAAATCCATTGTATTTGTCATTTATGGTTGTTTTCAATCAACTGATTTTTCCTTGTGGTTATGGATCACCTGCTTCCTCATCTGCCTAGTAATTTTTACTTTATGCTGGCCATTGTAAATTTTATATTATCAAGGGCTGCATATTTTTATACTCCTCTAAGTGTGTTAGACTTGTTCTAGTGGCAAATAAATTAATTGTGATCAGCATAATTCTTCTAAGTTTTATTTTTAAGTTATTTTAGGGTAGGCCTATAGTAATATTTACTCTAGGGTAATTTAGCCCTTCTTCTAAAATGTGACTCTCCTGGAGCCTCTCCTGATTGTCCATGTGTTCACAGAGGTTTTTCCTTTGGCTGGTGGAAATTCAAATAACTCTCAGCCTGGGAGTAATTTCTGAGAAATGTTTGGCTTTCAGATCTCTAGTAATTGTTGTCTGTCAGAAAATCTGTCATGCCTAGCCCAATGGGATTTCCATCCTACACATATATATGGTATGCCTCAATGGACTCCTATGCAAATTTCTCAAATATTTCTCTGCATAGGTCTCTTTTTTGGGCTCTCTGATCTGCAAATCCTATCCTTTTTGGCCTCTCCAATCTTCAGTCTCTAGTTCCTCAGTTCACTGACATTACCTGGCTCCCTTTGTGTTCCCTTTCTATAACTGCAGTCCAGAAATTACCCTCAACCTAAAGGTCTGGATAATGGTAGGACACACTTTGTTTCCTGTCTCCCAGGGATCAAAATCATGAAATTCTTGTCATTAAATATCTAAAATAGCTATTTCCTATATTTGGTCCAGTTTTCTAGTGGTTAATATTAGGTGGAAGAACGATTCAGATCCTCCTATGCCCTTATGTCTAGAAGCAGGAAGTTCACTATGAATTATCATTACTTTTAAAATTCTGCAATTATCTTGTAGCTAGCACAATCATTTTGCATTTTATCTCTTTACATAAAGCATTACTTTAAAAGTGATTAAAAATATAAATATTTAAAACATAACATAGATTTTTCAAAAAGGTCTTGGTATTTCTTCATAGTTTAAAAAAATATAGATTGCCTTAGGGGAAAAATATGGCAATGACTTGAGGCTCTCCTGACCCCCCTTGACCTCTAAAAGGCCTTGGTCTTATCAGGGGGATACTAGTTGTCTCCTTAGTTGAGTTTATTTTGTAATTTTTCATACTGCAGTATTTTATCATCTTTACATTCTTAGAAATGTGTTTTTGTTTAATATTCTAAGTTTGGATTTATTTTTCAGGGACCTACTCACAGCAATAGGCTCATCAGACTAATGTCTAAGAATTAGATTTCAGTTTGTTAATTTACAGACCAACTATAAGCATCAAAGTGCCTTAGTCTACATGAGCAGTGCATTCTCTTCCTGTAGGAGACACAACCTGACGACTCATTTATGAGCATGGAATTTGAACAAAGTGAATTAGGTGAATCAAATCATTGCTGACATCAGGCCATAAATTGTGTCACTCATCTATATAACAAATATTCATTGAACACCTACAATATGCCATTTACTTTGCTAAATGCTGTAAACAGGGCAAATGCAGTATCATGCTGTAAGAATTCTTGGGACATTAGACAAGGAGTAACAGCAGTGTATAAATCTTATGATAGGTAATGTGTAAGGATCTATGGGAACTCTTGGGGGCTGTGTATCAAGGGAGAAACTAAAGTAAGCTAGGATAGGTAAAGTTCTCTGAGAATAGCATATTTAAGTTGAGATATAAAGGATTAACAAGAATTATGGGGATAAAGAAAGCAGAAAAACTGATCTAGTTAAGTATTTCCAAAGTGTGATATTTTTCTCACTGATGGTAGGCAAGAACAGGGTAGGGTATAGGTTTTGGAGTAGATGTGAAGGAGGAAAGAGCTAACAGAGAAATCAGTCATCTCTTTTGACTATGGAACTTTGATGAACACCACCCCACCTTCCCTCAGCCCTGCTTCATGCCATCTCACCTCAACACCATGCATGCCCACATTAATACATTGTTCATAAATGAATCTTCCCAACCATCTTGTGACTTTTGGGGTGAGGTTGAACCATCAAGAGTGGGGATAGTTAGAAACAGTAGTTCCAGTATCCCTGTACATTAAAGGGCCTCTAACCATATCCATTTGTTCAGATGGCTTGGGAAGAATCAGGTGGAATGGTAGCCTGGAAGTGTGATTCAGCTGAAGGCAATAGTTAAGAGCATAGCTCTGGAGTTGAAATAATCGTTATGTGTTGCATGGCCTTAGGTAAATCTTGGGCCCAGCATACTTGGGTATATAGTGGGGATAATAATAGTACCTATCTCTTGAGTTATTAGAAGATTTAAATGAGGTGACTAAATGAGATTGAAATGAGGTGTGTTTAAACACAGTGCCTTATTTCTTATTTCTTTTTTTTAAGATTTATTTATTTATTTGAGAGAGAGAGAGAGAGAGAAAGAGAGAACACGATCAGGGGGAGAGGTTAAGGGAGAGGGAGAAATAGAGAATCTCAAGCTGACTCCCCACTGAGGAGGGAGCCGCATCCGGATGTGGGGCTTGATCCCATGACTGTAAGATCATGACCTGAGCCGAAATCAAGAATCAGTCACACAGGGGTGCCTGGGTGGCTCAGTGGTTAAGCATCTGCCTTCGACTCAGGTCATGATCCCAGGGTTCTGGGATCAAGCCTCACATTGGGCTCCCTGCTCAGTGGGAAGCCTGCTTCTCCCTCTCCCTCTCCCCCTGCTTGTGTTCCCTCTCTCACTGTGTCTCTCTCTGTCAAATAAATAAATAAAATCTTAAAAAAAAAAAAGCATCAGTCACTTAATCTACTGAGCCACCCAGGTGCCCCCACAGTGCTTTATTTCTAATGAGTATCTAATAAATGATAGCATTATTATTTTATCCTGCATCAGAGATAATACCCCAAGAGACCCGATAGAAAACACATTAAACTTATCCATTTATTAATGAGTACACAAATAACAAAAGTTTTTCCCTCCTCTGAACAGCCTTACCATAAACACATCTAAAGAGCTCCATAAAGATATCTGGCACATTATGAGGAGACACAGGAAAGACACGATCAAGGTGCTTCCCTAATATGGAATAACAACATTAAGTGGATAAGGGATATTTCCATAGTATCCTTTGGACCTTTCAAGATGAGTAGGCATTTTTTTTTTTTAAAGATTTTATTTATTTTTTGACAGAGAGAGAGACAGCGAGAGAGGGAACACAAGCAGGGGGAGTGGGAGAGGGAGAAGCAGACTTCCTGCGGGGCAGGGAGCCTGATGCGGGGCTCCATCCCAGGACCCTGGGATCATGACCTGAGCCGAAGGCAGACGCTTAATGACTGAGCCACCCAGGCACCCCGATGAGTAGGCATTTTTAAGAGAAAAAGAGAATGTGAGATCTGTTTGTCTTTTGACCCAAAAGTTTATTGAACAGAAAACGCTCTTACATTTATTTGGTTTTTATATCTTTGATTTCAATTAAGTAGCCTTAAATAGAATGTCCCTTTGTTACAAAGTATATATAAACACTTCTGTTCTTTTCATTGAAGAACTTATTTTTAGCCATGCATTTTTATAAGTTGATTACATCCTTTATCATATTTGTTTATACATAATGTCAAATTTTTAATTTATAAAGTTGAATGACATTTTGTTTCAACTGTAGTTGTTTTTTATGTAGACATTTTACAGCAACTGTAACTGCTTTGCTGTTTTACTTATCACAGAGATATATAGTTTCTTTTAAAATACATTTATTTAATTTTTGGAACATGAATCAGTTTTAAAGTAAATGAGTAAATATCGGTCCAGATGTTACATGAATATGTCAAAAAAATCAAGTAGAAGTTTGGGAACATTGATCTTACACATCCATCCTCATAAGAGGCATGGTCTGGCAGTGGGATAAGATATTGGAGTTTTGTTGGCTGAGAAGCTTTCACATATGGACATGCTTGGATGAAACACTGCCAACATTTGCCTCTCATAGTTTTTCTTATCCAAGCTCTCATGAATGACCAATTCTAGCCTCTTTCTGAGTGATGTGTCAAATTCATTTGGGTCACTCCCCAAAATTGCTGGCTTGGGGTGGAGGGGGGTAGGGGTAGAGAAGGGAGTGTAGGTTATAAATCAATTTATAAATTTTCTCTGACCAATTGTACAGTGATTTTATACTTAATTACCCTCATATTTCTCAGATAGTGAGGGAAGGTTCATTTTTATCAAGGGCAAAAGGATGGATGCATCTTAGTATCGTGGAGGTATTTCTATTTCTATTATGTTCTAAAATAATGTAATCTAACTTTGTAGGATTGTGGACTCTAATCTCTAATACAGTTTTTTTTTTTTTAATAGCATTTTCATGGCAGCTTCATGGCACACAATTTAAGATAAAGACCCTCACCAGATGAGAACTAAGTTGTTTTTTAGGAAACAAATTCTGTTAAGTAAAAATAGGAATCTGATATGAGTACTAATCCACTCAAGGGATTAGTTCACCTTCTGAAAAGTGGACTTGGGAATTTGAGCATTGGTTCTAATTTCTGAGCATTCTCTTTCAAATCATTAAATTCTTAGTATTCCCCCCCACACATACTTTTTTTTTAAGCTGATTAGAAAAAGAGCCGTTGATTCTGGCAACTCCTTTAGAGAAGTACCTCAGTGAAGTGTCCACTTTATCTGCAATTATTTGCTTCAGAAATATTTCCCTTTCATTTACAAAAAAAGAAACCCTTAAACTATTATTATAAAATATTTAGTATCAATAGATTTATAAACTCTCAATTTATGAGAATTATTTTTTCAGAAGCACGCACAGAAAATGCCCACTATTACTAATTAACAATGGAAGCAATTAGAACATAGTGCTCTCCACTGAACCAGAAAAAAAGTTTCAGCTCCCTGTATATTACCAAGGTCAAATATAAAGAGAAATTAGAAAAATACTGTTTTCATAGGAAATCTTAATATCTCTTTATTGATCTGTCAAAAGTTGAAAAAACACAAATATTTATACATAAATAAAATAAAGATTGGGAGAATAGGACTTACAAGGTGGAATTATATCAGAAAATACATATTCTTTTTAAATATCTGTGAAATTTTTATTTGGAATACCCACATTCACTATGTACAAAAATTAAAAGTTAATTACTTATCACATACTACATCATAAGAAAGTATCAATAAATTCCCCAAAGCAGAAAACATACAGGCTGCATTTAACTACAATGACATAAAATTAGAAATTAATGGCAATTTAAAAAAGAAATACCCATCCAATTGAAAGTTTAAATGCTGTTCTGTTATTAAGACAGAGAAGAAATCAAAACAAAATTACACTGTATTTAGGGAAAAAAGGCAGTGATACTAAATATCCAACCTTAAGGCATGAGTTAATTGTAAATTTAGAAAAATTACTATTCTCAAGTGATAACTACTCACCTCAAGAAAATTGAAAAAGAAAATGATTCTAAAGAAAAGAGAAGGGAGGAAGACAGATGGAAGCAAAAATATGAATTGAATAAGAATACAAAGAAAATTGAATTCAAGAGTTTATTTTTCCTGCAGGGAAAGAAAGACACTGAAAATACAAAATTCTGAGAAATATAATAATATAAACCTCAGAGTTATATAAATAAATTAGAAATTCCAGATTATTTTTAAATTTGGAATATGTAGACAAGCAGGATAGACTAACAACTTTGAGAAAAGCAGTTAAAGTCTCAATTACCAGCTGATTTCACAGATGAGTCCTTTCAAATTTCCAAGGTACAGCTAATTCCAGCACTTTATAAAATATTTCAAAGTAGAGAAAATAAAAAGGAACAGTTTTTCCAAAATTATTTTATAAAGAATATTTAATCCTGAACCCAAAATGATAAATTAAACAAAACAAGAAAAATACAGAGCCATCACATACAAAGAAGTATCTGTTTCAGGGCTGAATTTTGTGTTTCATTCACTCGTTGATCAGTGGCTGATGATCACAGTCTAATTCCTGGGCTATTTTAATTACTGAAGCTTTCTGTAGTACATATGTGGCTGTGCTTAGTCCTATTCCAGTGTTTGCAAAAGGCTGGCTGGAATTTCACAACTTGGAGTGCTTTCTCTGTGTATATACATGAATGAGTGACTTTGCAGAACTGATTTTTAATACATTAAAATTTCATCCCTAAAATTGGATCCTAGGTCATTTATCAAAGCTTGGAAGTTGTATTTACATCTTAAGGATCCGGTTATTTATCATTGTTGTAATTTAGGGTTTCCAAATGACCAGGGACTAGGCAGGTATATAAATGATGATAAGAGCCAGGTAGGAACAGGCAAACTGGAGAATATTACACATGGGTAAACAGTTCAAGCTAATTGGTGCCATTTGGGATGCAGATTAAATACCATCAGAGATTTGCTTTTCAACAAAAGCCATAAGTCTGGAATTTCTTTGAAATTTTTCTGATTTTTAAGAATTCGTAATTAATTCAAATATTTAACAAGAATTACACTGTAAGACTCACACTACACTGGACCTGCAAATGTTAACCAAATGTGAACCACAGGCCACCAGTTTGCAAATTTGGCCTGGTCATCTTACATCTACTAAAACTGAGACCGTGTTAAGTTAACTGACCCATCTAAGGAGGTCTCACAGACAGGGGCAGGGTTGAGCTTTGAATACTAGTTGCCAAGACTGTTTACACTAAAAACCTATGAGAAAGCATAACAGAGTGACCTGCTAGCCCTGATTCATAGAGTTTAAAATTGTGATGAGTAAAACACTTTTTTTTTAAGCAATAATGATAATCCCCATCACAAACCAAGAGTTGTGATTTATTTCGGTCAAGTTTATTGAAGTATAATTTATATACAATACAGTGTACCTATTCTAAATGTATGGTGAAGTTTTGGCAAATGAAAACACCACCATGATCAAGGTGCAGGACATGTCCATCTCTCCAAAAAGCTTCTTCCTGCCCCACTGTGGTCACCATGCCTCCCACCAGGCAGCCCCTGGGAACCGGCAATCTGCTTTCTGTCACTACAGATTAAATTTGCCTTTCTTCAAATTTCATGTAAGTACAGCCGTACAGTGTGTAATCTTTTGTGTCTGTTTTAGTTCACTCAACCTAATGTTTCTGAGATTCATCCATGTTACTGAGTTCATTCCTTTGTAATGCTGAGGCATAGTCCATTATATGAATAAGCCACAATTTGTCTGTCTGATCTCCTGTGATGGAAATTTGGATGTTCCCTGTTTTGAGTTCATAGGAAGAAAGCTACTACGAACATTCTTGGGCAGGTCTTTCTGTGGACATATGTCTTCATTCCTCTTGGGTAAATAACCTAAGGGTGAAATTGCTGGATTTATGGTAAGAACATATTTAACTTTATAAAAAAGGTTTTTTATATATTTTATAAAATATAAATATATATTATGTATTATTTTATATATATATTTATATATGCCACATTTCAAATTGTGAGTTTAGATAGAATCTGTAGCATGGCTGGAATGCAGAAACCCTCTTATCCTTCCTCTGAATTCTCCCACACTTCCCTCTAAGTTCTCGTTGACAAGTATAAATGAATATTTAATGTGTCACTGAGTCAGAATTTTCTTTCAGCAAGGTTTTGGGGAGGAACAGAAATGGAAAAGAGATCTGAGATCACTCCAATAAGAGAGAGCTAGCAAGCAACATCTGCACAAACTCTCTGAAGAGCCCTTCCTAGGCTTGTGCCTTCTGACTGGTGCCATTAAGATCCATGTCAAATAGTATCCTCCCTCCTCATTTTACCTCCAAATAATCTCACACTCCTGCCTACCTGTTGCCGAAGCAAGTCCAGCCAGATGCCTGAGTTTTGTCTGAGAAAGGCTGTCTTAAGATGGATAAGATCCTGACGACTGCCAAAGCTGAGATTTACCCCAGTGATCAGTGAGACATGAAAGGTATGCATGAGCTTTCATGCAGATGTGATGCTGGTCCCAGAGGTGGAATAACAAGTGTGCTAAGCCCAGCTAGTTCATTAAAACTTTCTTGACTCAACAATTTCTCTGAAGATTACTCTAAATATGTGTTTATATAGTACTTATCACCTCTTTTTTTCTTCTTAAAAATGAGATGCTAAAACCTTTAATCCAAAGGGAAGTCTTAAAAGCTTCAGGATGAGATCACAGAATTGTTTCTCTCCAGGAGTATTTTAGGATGATTGCCATCACCCGGGAGATGCTCCAGAAAAAATCCTCCCTGAAACAGTAAACTCCAGATAATACAATAATGTCATCTAATTGGGAAAAAGTCAATACTTGAGTAAAGTCTGAGTTATAAAGATACTTTTTTTAAAAAAGAAGTCCAGGGTCTTGTTTTTGGTTTATAAAGGCATTTTGATAGTGTCAGAGGGGAGAAAGGCAAGGCATAGATCTCTGCAGCACATAGACATTGCCATTTTCGATGTATGATGCCAGTGACAGGCATTACTAATTGATCACAGTTTTTAAAGGACAGTCTTTTTTTTTTTTTTTTCAGAGTTGTTTCGTAGTGAAATATACAATGTGGTCCAGAATTTGTTTTTGATACCAAAATTTATTGGCCTTTCAGAAAAAAGAGATTGCTATAAATATTATAAATACAATGAATAGCTGCCTCTGTGTGTATGTGTGTGCGCACATGTCTTGGAAAGAGAGTGGAGTTTTTTTTGAATCTCAGGGAGTTTGATGAGGCAATTCAGATTATAACATTTTGGTGTTTTGATTGCAAATAAATTATGATTGATGAAAATAAAACAAGGTTTAGAGTCATCATATTCAACAAAATAAACTTAACTTTTAAAATATAGGATAAATATCTGACAGAAATGAGCACTGATACAAAATTTTTAATAACATTGTTCATCAACTGGGTTTTATATGATATGTTTGAAAAGTATTTTCTGCAGATAATTAGTGTTAAACTGACTGACTAACTTAGGAGCACTAAGGAATGTTGTAAAAATTATTAGATATTGCTAGCGATTTAACTTTAAAATATAAATATCTTACTACTTCTCTAAACTCTGGGCTAGTTCCATTAGAGATTTTTACCAGTTTTGCAAAATGAGTTATATAAAAAGGGAGAAGAAAATCTATTACCATGTGAAACTACTTTTCTGTGATAACAAAGATTTTTGTCTTCCAAAGTTCACTGCAGAAATAAGCTGCCCTTTCTGGGTGATTTAAGTCTATAGCTGTCATCTGTAACTTCCAAACAAAAATTCCTATAGTTGTCGGAAGTATCACCTCATCATTCTCACTGATCTTATAATTTTAAAAATGTTAGAAATTTTAACTTACAAAAAAGTTGAATTAACAAATTATTATCTGCTTTGTATTTTGTGTTTCCAAATAGTATTCATGATGATTGCCCTAGAGCCTTTTAGCTTGGGTTTAAATCTTAGCCTTGCCATTGGTTAGTTTTGTGACTTTAGGTAAGTTATTACCCAAGCCCTCAGGCCTGAGTTTCCTCTTCTGTAAATTAAGGATGATAATAATAATAATACTTACCTCATAGGGTTGGTGCAAGGATAAGGAAGTTTCTATTTGTGAAGTACTTAGAGCAGTGTTGTGTGTGTGTGTTTGTGTGTGTGTGTGTGTGTGTGTGTGTCTGTAATAAGTGCTATATGAGGGCCTGGTAAATAAAATAAATTACATTTGAAATAAGGACTTTTTTGCAAAAATAATTCTAAAATCTGTATCTTATCCTATGAGTGTTTAATTAGGCAATAATTACTTAAAATCAGATTATTTATTATTGATGCAATATGTATTACCTAATCAGTTTTGGTTGGTATTTTTAGTCAAAGTGTGTAGATAAAATTACCCATGATTTCATTTGGCCGCAATTAATTTTTAAAAATATTCTGATGAAGAGCATTTCAAACTTTACAAAAACATGTATATGTATATGCTCTTTTTAACAAAAAACACAATCATATTTAAGATAGTATGACATAGGCTGTATGTGGGCAAGATTTTTGCCAGTTTTATTACTGCTGTATTTCAGTGTCTAGAATAGTGCTTGGTATAGAGTAACTGTTCAATAAATATTTGTTTAATGGAATAAAGTTTTTTACTGTAATAAAAATTTTACTTCATGTATTTGAAGATATTTTAATGTTGTTAAATATTATTCTTCTGATATTGCATATCATTTTTAATGAGTGATTAACATCCCATCTAATTAATATAAGTATTTCTTCAACTCCCCCAATGTTGGACATTATCATTACTTCTGTCTTGCTATTATAAACAAATATCGTGACAAGGATTCATAGCAAAATTTGCATTCACTTATGGTTATTTTCTTAGAGTAACACCTAGAGGTGGCTGACCAATGAATTAGATGGAATTTTAAGGCTTATGATTTATTCGGTATTTATTTAGTAAATATCTACCAAATATCTAACCTGTGCCCTGTACTAGATACCTACTTGGGAATACCATGGTGAATTAAACAGGTATAGTCCTATTGTATCGCATAGTCTAGTGCAGAATTTGGTAAACTATGGACCATGGGTCGAACACAACCTAATGGCTTTTTTTCCTCCGAACAAATGAAGTTTTATTGGAACACTGCCACATTTACAAGTTTATATACTGTCTGTGCTCTCACATTGCAATGGTGGACTTGGATAGTTGGGACAGAGACTGTAGAGCCCGCAAAGCTGAAAATATCTGGCTAATTACAGAAAAAGTTTGCCAACCACTGATCCAGTCAGTTTTAATTTTGGCATGTTATCCTCCTGAAAGTTTATGTTCTCAACTATAATCCAGGAAAAGTCCTCACATTAACAAGACAAACGTCTTCGTTTTCACTGGATTTTTTTTTTTTTTTCCTTAAGGAACTCCTTACAACACAAGTCATTTTTAGTAAATGACATGCAGGGGTAATCACCAAATCTGAAATTAGTGCGATCAGAATTATTGAAATTTACTTTAAATGAGAAATATTGGCTGAGCCTGTGTGATTGACTGAGCCCTCAGAAGTTTTATTGGACTTTCCTTATATGCTCATAAGGACCGAGAAGACTATAACTAAAGCCATCCGTATCTTCAGCTGCCTAGAAATAAGACTTTAAAAAATGCTGGGATTGTTGAAAGCAATAGTATGTCATTTTACATATGAAATCCATTTTGTTTATTCTGAAACTAACCTACATTACCTTAATGACTTATGTAAACGGAAATATCAGTTATTTGATTTTTTTTCCCCTGTACTGGCCTCACACAGGCACGCTAATGATTATTTGTCAAAGTCACACTGTTTGCTTACAAGGTATGAAGGCTTTTTAGACATTATAATGACGGCTCTTGATTCACTTGATAATATTTAGAATAAGCCATAAAAGCCGATCTCTGAACGAACAGACCGCTTTTATTGGCTTTTAGTGCTATTACTGCCGTCATAAGTGGAAAATTGGCCTAATGCAAGCAATACTGCTGTGTCATACTGCAAAACTGGTGCTTGGTTTTATAGTTCATTTCTTCTAATGAAAGTATGGCCAGGTATGGGGATGGTTCTATCACCTGGGCTGAAGGGCCTGCTGCCACCGTGGTCTATGGTTCATCTGAGGAACAAGGGTGGATGCACTTGAAGATGGGTGGGAACTTGGGTAATGTCATAGGCATGTGCTCATTTGTTATATAAATTCTTGCTGAGTCCCATTATGTGCCAGTTACAGGGGATGAAAGGAAGAACAGATCTGATTAAGATGGAACTCAGTTTTAATAAGAGGATGACTAGCCTGCTGGCCAGATTTTATTGGCTCCTCAATGCTATAAACTAAAATTTTATTGAGATATTACTTATGTATAATAGAGTTCACAAATCTTGAGCATACAGATTGATTTAATTTTTTGCGTATGCCCATGTAAACACTACCCTTCAAAATGTAGAACACGTTCAGCACCTTAGACAGCTCCTGTCACCCCACTCCCAGTCAGCCCCTTTGCCCCAAGAATAACTACAGTACTATTCTGACTTCTATCACTATAGATGACTTTTGCCTCTTCTTCATATGAATGGGACCATATAATGTGTATTCTTTTATCTTTAACTTCATTTGCTGAGTATTTTATAGGTAAGATTGACCCATGTTTTTACATGTACCAGTAGTTCATTCTTTTTATTGCTGTGTAGAATTTTCATTGCAGGACTATCCCACAATTTATTTATCTACTTTATTGTTAGGGGACATTGAGGCTGTTCCCAGTGAGTGGACATTTTGAATAAATCTGCTTTGAACATTCTTGCACATGTTCTTGTGCAAGGGGTATAAAACACTCATTTCTGTTGGGTATAAACCTAGGAATTAGAATTGCTAGATTGTACAGTGGGATTTTGCTTTTTTGTTTTGTTTTGTTTTGTTTTGTTTAGCCTTGGGGAGATACTGCTTAGCAGTTTTCCAAAGTGTACATTCATCAGTAGCATATGAGAATCCCAGTTGCTCTGTGCTGTTCCAGTGCTTGGTGTTGTCAGCACTATTGTTTTAATAGATTTAAATGCTTTTATATGCTGCATGTACAGAAAATGCAAGAAAAATACACTTGGGTTTGGCATATGTTTTCTATGTACAGTTGATCATGCATGGAGAATATAATGGGCCACAGAGAGGTAGTGAGAACACAAGTTTTAGAGTCTTAGGGATTTAGGTTGACATCTCTATCTCTACAAATTGATAAATGACTGGCCTTGGTATAGTAACTTATGTTACCTTATGCCTCAGATTCCTCTTCTGTAAAGCATAGCAAACCATCCCAAGTCAAAGGGCTGTCATAAAGACAAATGAAATGACACAAGTAGCAAGTTAGTGTCTTGGCTTATAGGAAGGCATTCAGGACCTCCTGATCTGTTCTCTTATCTCTCAGACTTCATTATTTGACTCTCCTCAATCTAATAATTAAGATCCCATACTTCAGAATTAAACCACATTTGCTTCAACTCTGCCTTTACCATTTAGTAGCCAAGTAGTCTTGGATAGGCCACTTAGTTTCTCTGACCCTCACTTCTCTTAAATCCCCTTTCATGGTGATTGAGGTGATAAAATGAGACCACATACCTGTCTGGCACAGGGTAGAAGTTCAAAAGAAGGTCACACAGTTGTGTCAAATTGAATGCAGGAATCTAATTATCAGATGATATTTTATGTCTCTTAAGTGTTTATCCATGATGGTTCCTTTCCTTGAGGGATCCTCCTCATCATTACTTCCTGCTTTTTCCCCACCGGTGGACTCTTTCTTTTATTTGAAACTCAGCTCAATAATTCTCTTTTCTGCTAAGCCTTGCCTGACTTCATAGTTGTCCAAAATTTTTACACTCGTAAGTCACCAGGGCACCTTGTTTGAAATGCAGATTCAATGGCAAGTCCTGGCTTGAAATTGAAGCCCTTCTGGACAGATACATGACTCAAGAAGATGTGTCTGTCCATTTGGAATCTGATGTGTTCTCCCATCAAATTCCCAAATGGCCACCTGTATTATTCCTACCACCTAAATTTCATAAATCAGATCACGTTACTTACATGTGCTAATGATTTCTCATTCCTCCCTAACAAAAATCTAAAATCTTCTCGCCTCGAGCCCCTGAGCCTCTCTGGCCTTCACTCTTACCACTCAAGCTGGCTCATCCTACCTCTTTGGTCTTGAACATGGCAAGCATTCTCCTGACTCAGGGACATTGCACTTGCTATTCCTCATGCTAGAAATTCTCTCCCTGTGGGTGTAAACGTGGCTCTTGCCCTCATTTCATTCTGGTCTCTGCTAGTGTGTTACCTAATCAGAGAAACCTTCCTTGACTACCCAATTTATACCCTACCTGCTTCTACTCCTTAACACTTCTCAACACCAGGTATTCCATATACTTGTTTGTTGATTGCCTACTATTCTCCACTAAAATGTAAACACATATGACTTTTTTTTTTAATTCCTTCCACAGAGCCTATAACAGTGGCTGGAAAAATGAGGTGTTAAGTAAGTATTTGTAGAATGAACAAATCTGCCAACATTTTCTCACCAATACAAAACAGGAAATGGGGAAATAAAAGATAAGTCTTATAACTTTTGGTGTCCAAGATATGCCTGTCACCAAGACTAACTCTGGTAACAAGACAAATGGAGCAGGAGACTAAAGAAACAGTTGAATATCCCATTCATCAAGGGTTTGGGGGCTAGTCCTTAGAAACCTCAGTAGGATTCTCTTCAGCAATGGCTTTGGGGGGATTAATAATCAAGTAATAGAATCTACTTATCTCAGCACTGATACCAGCACTAGGTTGTCGGGAGCATAAGCAGTCCTGTGGCAGGAGATGTTTGTAAATCCCAGCTATTAGAAGGGAAGACACTGGAATAGATTTGCAGAAGCCTTGCAAAATGATGCAGTACTCTGAGTGATTGCTTTTTGGTTGGTCTGTGTTTTTAATGCACTGTGCCTGGCAGATAGTAAATGCTCAGTAATAGTGGAATTAACAGGACCTGGATTTGGCAGTAGCTGAGTCTGGGTAGTTACTATTTAGACTGATGGATATCATTATTCTTTCTGGGTATTATAGACATATGCAAAGAACAAGGACTTTGAGGACTAGTCTCAGCCTCTCTTTGTTCCTGTTATCTAATCTGTATAATGGACATAATTGGGTCACCCACTTCCCTCTGTGGGCCTTGCACAGATTAAAGGGATTGATGTTTGGGTCAGGTTCTTTGTAGCAATTATCATGATAAGGGTCAGGGTTTGGATGTCTGAATTTTAAGGGGGTTGTCGTTTAGAGTTCTGATTTCATACAGAGTAAGACAGAGTAAAGAGTACGAGATGCTTATTTCTTAAAAAGAAAGAGAAAAGAAGAAGAAGGAAAAAAAAAAAGAAAAAGGATCTGAGGAAAATATGGCCAAATGTTAACATCTGTTAAATCTGGATGGTGAATAAATAATGTATTTTTAAAAGAATGTGTAAAATGTCAAAAATCAAATAGTTAATATATGTGCTGTTAATAATCTCGCAAGATTATTAATCTTAACTCTGTTTCTGATTCCTGAATGTTAGTCTCCCCCCTCCCCCCCAAACAGACAGCCTTTACATAGTCTTTGCCTGGCAGAAATACTGGCTAATGGCTTTTTAACGTCCTGAATAGAACTTGATTTTAAAGCCCAATTAGACTGGTTTTCATGAGTACAACTCTTAAAACTGTCACCTTGTTCTAGTTAAAGTTCCATGAAAGCAAGGGTCATATTGTGTTTAATTCATACTTTTTATCTCATTAGACAGACTTAATGAACATTAACTAGCAGGAAAAGTGACAAGGCCTAGATATTTGTACTTGCTCATTCCTATGATTTTTTCTTTCTGTAATCTTGCCCTAAATTTTCTAGTGAGGTTAACTCAATTCCAAATTGTAAACTATCAAAATTTGTATTTGACTCTTTATGTATTTGTGTTAACCTTTCTGGAAACAAAAACAAAAGCAAGAAAAGCAGTCTTTGAATAATGACAAACATCAAGAGTAAATGGAATTGGTGTAGCTGATCTATGTTTTTGATGTTTTACTGACAATGTTATGTGGGTTAAACTTTAATCACTATAGTTCTAAATTACTTGTTTCTTACCAAGGAAAATCATATTCTTGAAGTAATTTTACCTATCTCTGTAGGACACATATCCTGTGCAAAATTTTTAAAAAAGTATTTTTCACCTATTTTAATGATTAACAACTAGGGTTCTGGACCATAAGGGGTTTGCACCTGACTTTCCCACTTACCACGTATTGATCTTGGGCAAATTACTTCTATTTTCTAGAGCTCAGTTGGTAATGCTGATAGCCATCTGATGTGGTTTTTGAGAGAATTCGATGAATTCAAACATGTAAGTACTTAGGACAATGGCAGACAAATTGTAAGCATATGATATATGTACACTGTTATTATTAGAACTAATAAATCGAGTTACTAATTTTACCATGCAGAACTCTTATCTCCCTTCTCTGGACTGGCCCACGATCCTGAACTGGCTGTGTTCTGGCACCTGTCATGGTATGTAATACTTCTCCTGTTTCTTTGCCCCTATCTGCCACTATACTCTGATATTCTCCTGAGAAGGGACAATACTTTTAACACAGGGTCAGGAACATTGGTGGATAAAACGGCCAAATCTTTGGCGAATGTGCTGACACTTTTCCTTCTGGTACTCAAGACAGTGTTGCTCCCCTTATCCCACTCAGAATCCTCTTCAACACAGCAGCCTAGGCCTCACTGACAGTAGATTAGAACCAGAGTTCAAGATGCAAAAGTATTTGTTACCCATATAATACATGCTCATCAAATGAGTGATATAAATTTCTTTTGTCTGTTTATTTTTTTAAAATTTAAAAACAATTTTGAGAGTAGTTTTAGATTTATAAAACAATTGAGAGGGAGGTTCAGAAATTTCCTAAACCCCAGCCCCCATGTATGTATAGCCTCTTCGATTATAAACATCACTTCCATTATAAACCAGATGGTGCTTTTATTTTTTTTTAAACTAAGGATGAACCTAACTTTGTTCCAAGATGTGTAGTCTGCATCTGCAGATCTTGTCGTTGACTTCCTGGCAGAATGTAGGAGTAGAATACTTTCTGTTTTCCCATTCTCCCTCTCTTACTTAAATTTGTCCAATGGTTTATTTTTAATTAAGAGTCATTCCTTTGTTGAGTTCTATTATATATGAGACATGATGGTTTCAAGATGAATAAATGATCTCTTCCCTCAAGGAGGTAAACATTAATATTATGAATTATCAATATAATCATAATTAATTTATTAATTATAAAGCTATTACTCATGACTAATTTTGTGTGTGTTAATCTCCCCTGTTATATTGGCAGCTCTGTGGCCCCTTTAGGACATGGGACAAATTACCCCATCTCTCTGAATTCAAGCTTCTTTTTTTTTACAAAATGAAGATAGTAGTACCTATTTCACAGAGTTGTTGTAAGAATTAAGTGAGAATATACACCCGGTAATTTTCTCTTATAATATTGGTATCAGTTGTGTTTAGCCAATTATTTGTAGTATGTAGTACCTGCCTAGCTTGACTGGGGCCTCTGAGTGTTGTTACTATGCCTGCCTTGTTCCCCTTGATGGCTATTTTCAGCCACTGTGCCTGATACATAGTGAACTCAATTACTGTTAATCACTATTAAGTGAATCTGGAAGTAATTGCAAAATGGTATTCAAGCTATGTGTGTGTCTGGCTCCTTCAGTCTGAGAGACAGTGAGAAAAGAAAGTTTATAAACTTGTTTTTTAAATTCTTTTATGTAGGAGTACTTTGTATCTGTTATACATTTTAATGTATTTTTTATGTAGGAGTATTTTGTATTGGGATGAATTTTCTTTTTTTTGAGCAATAGCCCTTTTATGCCACCTAATAACTTGACAAAAAATAAAATTCACTTCCAGTATGACACCTATGAAATATTCTCTTTAATGATACACAGATGTTTAAAACTATGTATTTAATGATATATCTCTATATAGATATAGGTGTTATTTATGTAACTATCTATCATATATCTATCTATTGCTTGTGGGTAAAGGGAAGAATTCCCTTCCTTTTCATGATTACACAATGGAATTGTACAAAAGTTGTAAAAAAAAAAATAGCAGTTTTGTTCAGATTTTTTTGGGGGGGGTGGAGTAGCAGAGGGAGAGGGAGAGAGAGAATCTTAAGTAGGCTCCACGCCCAGCACAAAGCCCTATCTTACGACCCTGAGATCATGACCTGAGCCAAAATCAAGAGTCTGATGCTTAACCGACTGAGCCACCCAGGTGTCCCTCAGATATTTTCGTAAGTGGCTGAATTACCCTCATGGTTATATTTCCTACATAAGCAACTTTTTCAAAATAAGCTTAGTGTATTTATGATTTAAAATTATTTAATAAGAGAAACATATGTATAATCAATGACTAAAAATTGAAGTGCTTATCTCCTTGAAAGAAGGGGAGACTTTGTTGGTCATGCAATCTCGGGCTATTGATTGGTGTTGTTTGACAGGAAATCAGTAGCATATTATATAATGGGAGGGGCAGAGGTTCAGTGTTACCCAACCCAACTCCCCACCCTTGCTTTTCAGATTTCAGGAAGTGTTCTGCTTGTTTGCTTTCCTTTAGTGCAGGGGTCCTTAACATATTTTTGTGCCACGGAAGCCTAATGAAGTCTATGGACCCCTTCTTAGAATAATGTTTTAAACACATAAAATAAAATACATAGAAAACCAATTATATACAGTTAGCAAAATATTTGAAATTTTTTGATAGAGCAATCTATGTGCATATTTATCGGGAAGTTAAATAAGACCTAGAAATTGAATATGAATGATGGGATAAGAGTAAACAGTATTGACACTAATATAACATTGTATGTTAACTATGCTGGAATTAAAATAAAATTAAAACAGAAAAGAAGAAACAATATTTTGAGATATCAGTGGCAATTATAGTGTGATATGAAAATATCTGTGATTTCTGTTCTTCACAAAATCACAGTTGTCGCCAATACCACTGTTGTGATGTTGCCTATATTTATGATTGAAGGGAATTCTAGGTTTTAGTTAGATATTAGTGAAAACAAAACACTTCTGCTTTAGTTGGGTGTTATAGGGAGATAAAATGGTGTTAGCTTGGTTTTTGTCCCCACATAAGACTTTTTAATAGGTCTTTTCCTTTCCTTCCCATTTGCTCATTTGACAGAACACTTCACTAGAAGTAACAGGATATTTTTTTATGACACTAATATTCACCCAGATAGTCTTAAGGGAAAAAAAAAAAAAAAAGATGAACGAGTATTTGAACCTTACTGAAAAGACAGAAAAAAGACTTTCTTATGAGCCTGGTCATGTTTGCTAATTATACATTAACTGTACCAAGCTCTAGTTCATTACTTTATTTATTTTTGTATTACACACTGAGGCCTAAAGAGACTTTTGGAGCCGGAGAAAGAGCAAAGTTATCTGATGAAAGAGGAAGCATACACACAGCCCAGGCTATCACTCAGCAATATGAATGTAAGATCAAGGAGGGTACTTTGGGCAAGAGTTGAATGAATTTTTAATATTTATCAATTTTTATTAAGGATGCAGCTTGGTTTTACAAAGATATTGTCATGTTTTGAGTATTTTCATCTTCATTTCTTTTTCTCAGTGCTTTAGAAATGTCAGTTGTTCAAAATAATACTGCCCCACCATTTAAAAACTCAGTTCATGGGAATTTATATTTTTCTTTAGAATGAAAAATATATCATTCTTAAGAATGAAAAATACATGGATTTTTCTCATACTATTCTTTATAAGACATATTCTCTTTTTGCTAATGAAACCTTATCATACAACCTGAGGATGCTTAAGTTCCATTTCATTTCAATTTGACAATATTTATGAGCACTTACTTTTGCCAGGCACTGTGTGGATGTGTAGGGAAATAGAGAAAGGAATAAGAAACCACACATTCCCTGGTGGTTTCAAAAGGGTCAGGTAAAGGGAGGAAGAAACCTAAAATGTAAGCCATGAGAAAAAAACTAAATTAGTAATAATAATAGTAGTTATTATTGGGTGCTCGGTACTTCTCATTCATTTTTGCTCATTCAGGAAAGTAGCCTTCATCTGGAAATAACAGAAAATTCCAACTCAAGCTGGCTTTAAAATAAGGTAATTTATTTCTCGTGTGCCAATTCATAAGTAGGGCAGTTCAAGGATGATCAAATCCATGGCTCAACAACTCTTATAACAGATTTTTTTCCCTGTATCATTCTGGGTTAGGTGTGTAGCTTTATTATCAGTCTGATAATAAACTTTATGGTGACAAGATGGCTTCCCCACTGTCAGGCATCACATGAAAATTTTCAGCATCCGAAAGAGAATTTAGTGGCCAAAGAACAAAAAACAAAAACAAAGCAAAATAAAGCAACCAGCCACCCATGTTCTCCCAAAGGAAATGAAACAAAATAAACATCTTCACCAGAAGTGCCCAGCAGACGACCCCCACCCTGTGTCTCATCGTCCTCACAGCCTCGTGGAACACCATTTAAGTGAGTGTCTAAGCTGGGTGGCAGCTTGTTGAGGACTCCAGCAGAATTCTAAAACTGTTGTACATCTGACAGCCCATTCAAAGCAGCAGCATGTTTACTGATGGGGAAAGGGGGAAAGCCTTGTTTATCAAAACATTTTCCTCACTTTGTAATAAAGCGAAGATAAAATGAAGGAGTTGTTGGCATCTCTTACAAATCTTAGATTTCCTTTTCCCATAAGCCCCTAAATAAATTGTAGTTTAACACATGAGGTTTAGTGAAATTTAATTTAAACCCTATGCTGCTTTTCCCTCTCTAAATTATCAGCTGATTGTCTCCCTAAGAGATGTAAACAAACTACACATGATACTTTCTCCCTAGTAACTACTGCTTCCAGAACCTAACAGAGAATATGATGGGCCTCATTTTAGTTCATCAAAGTCCAAAAAATACTCAGCCCCAATTTCTAGACCTGTCAGAACACCTTGACACTAGTTAACATACTATACTTTTCCAGATAAGGTCACTTAAATTTTTTTGAAGGTAAATTTTAAAAATTAAAATGAGTTGTTATTTAATTCATGCCAGGGAGAGTATACGCTGTTCCTGTGTTTCCAGTTGAGCAAAGAGGTTGATTATCTCCCCAGCAAACTGGGTGTTGTCCTTGATGTCTCTGTCTCCTTCATCCCCAGAACCAATTTACCAGGAAGTCCTGACAATTCTCATTTTCAATGTATTCTCAAATTTCTCTTCCCATTTACATTGTCATTCTTTTAATTATTACTTTGGCTGCCATAAGCCCTCCTCCTGCCTGCCATCCACCAATCAGCTTTTCCTCCTTTCCAATCCACGTTGCTGCCAGAATGTTCTTTTTAAAAGACAAATCTAATCATGACCCCTCTGTGCTTACTGCCATTTAGCATTTTCTTATTGCCCTTAGCATAGCTTCTTTCACATGCTGTTCAGTACTGTGTTCTGCCTCTCTGGTTTAGTGTGTTGCCAGGCTCTGGGAGATGTCCCCCAGTGTATCATGGTTTTACTAATGTTTGTTGATCATGTCTTATCAGATACTTCTTCAGAAATGATGCAAACCTATTTTTCTCTGAGCCCTGCTTACTTTAAACAAGAGAACAAGGGGTGCCTGGGTGGCTCAGTCGGTTGAGGTTGAGTGTCTGACTCTTGATTTCGGCTCAGGTCATGATCTCAGGGTGGCGAGATTAAGCCCCATGTCAGGCTCCACGTTCCGTGGGGAGTCTGCTTGAAGAGTTGCTCCCTCTGCCCCTCCCCCTACTGGTGCTCACCCTCTCTCTCTCCCTCTCTCTCTTTCTCTCTAAAATAAATACATCTTTTAAATAAAAAAGAGAGAACAAACCAAATTTATATTGAAGCATGCTTCTCTTGTTGAATTTAACATTGGACAATTTTAATAATTGTACAGATTCTTTTGCCTGGCTCTGGATCGTTAGTTACTGTAAAATGAGTCCTTGTGAAAACAAAGTGAAAGAACCAACGAGCCTACCTGTTTACTTAAATACGCTAGGGAAAGTTGAGATAGAGGTTGTAAGGTAAATGCTACAAACCGCAGAAAGACTGAATGTCTTGGTGGAAATTAACAGTTTAGATATTTGAGCCACTAAAGGGCTGTAATTAGACTGTACCTTTGTTTAACCCCCAGGTTATTCACTTAGTTTCTCTGCTTGCTAATGCCAAATTAATGTAATGTCTATAGTTTCAACTGGACAGAAATACAGATGCTTATTATTGCATATGTCTGGGTACCTTGCGGAATAATAAGCGTTATTTGGGTAAACACAATTCCTTGAGCTTCATTACATTTCTTCTTGGAGAGTGGAAAAGTATTTGACTTTGTTTTCTCCTTATGTAAAAGGAGGAATTAAAATCCTCCCTTAAGCATTTTGTTACTGTCGTTTTCCTTCTGTGAGGTAGATGTTAAAAATTCAGGTAATTTGTAAAGTATCATTTGACTACCTAGCTTTTTTGAACTCCAAGCTTTATAATTTTAACTAAAACATGTTATTATTGTAAGCTCACAGACTTCTGATCACTGAAGTATAACTGAGATTAATTCATAATTGAAAAATACAATGGATGCCATGCCCGTAATGGCTATCTGAAGTATATTTGTTTCTGGCTTAAAGCTTTTACAGAGTGGTGTCTTTTATTCTTTGCTAAATCCTACTATTTAAAGATTTAAGGGGACAACTTTTTTAAAATTCTAAATATAACAAGGAAAATCAAGGTCATGTCTAGGTTTGATGGTGGGGGGCTACTTGCTGAATATGAGAAAGCAGGACTGTATGTAATGTAATTTTCTTGCTAGAGAGATGGTATGACCAGATAGGGATATTTGAAAATTAAAGTTAGATTTGGCATCTAAATGCCCTTTAGTTTGCAGGTTTTTGATGTTTATTGGCCATGCAAAAATATATTGTTGTTTCATAATCTGATCATAGTTGATTCTGCCATTAGAGGTATTTCCCCCCCACGCTTTGATATGATATGTTTTATTTTTCAAATGTTTGTTTCACAAAGATCAACAAACAAAATAAGATATCCACTTCCCTCTTCCATGGGCCATGGTTTTTGTTTAGTTAGCCAACTTCAACAGGAAGATATTGAAATGATTAATCCTTATAACTTGCTTGTGTCTTAAGTGACTGGAAATTATGGGAGCTGGACTCTAATTGTTATCTCTTAAATATGAATGCAGTATAATATTACAGAGTTGTAATTCATCCTGAACTATTTAATCACTGCAATCTGCAGATAAGTTGGCTTCTGAATTTTTGCCTGATGTCATAACTAAGTCCTCCTTCCCATTCGAGTCACCATGACCGAGCTGAAGATAGATGTTGAGAGAATCCAGCTAAATGAATCATAGGCTTAAATATGCATCATCTGCATGACTTCTCCAAACTTTTCCCACCTCTTTTAATTTTAGTTGTTAAAATAAGTGCCAGTGAAGGGTTATTGGTTATCTACCTTCAAGTGTATTTCAAAGCAGAGTCCATAGTGGGAAAGCACTGGATTTGGAATCAGAATACCTGGAATGAGACCTAGTCCTGGTGTTCATTAACCATGAGACTTAGGACCGATTATCTAAACATCTCTGACTTAACTTTCTTCCTTTATAGAAAAAAAGCATGCTAAGGCCTTCTGCACGTGGCTGTCATGTAACTAAATTGAAGCACCGATACACAAAACATTGGAAGTGGTCACCTGTAAGCCAGAGGTAAGATGTGAGGACTCTGCAAGATGCTTGTTCTTCGTTCACTTATAAGGAACTTCTAGTAGATGTTGTAGTGTGAGATTTAAAAGCACAAAATTGGAAACAACCTGAATATCCAAAAATGGAAATGGGTTGTATATATTTTATTACTTCGCTAGTGGAATACCACGTGTATGATCATTGAAATGATCTTGTACATCTATATTCATCTGGAAAGGAGTGCATCTTCATTTACAAGTAAGAAAAACAGTATTAAATATATTGCATAATCAGATTTTATTAAAATTACTAGTTTATTAATTACTAATTGCTAATTTTGTATGCATGCATACAAACACACATACAAACATTGACTCATGAATGTAAAATAGAAGGAAAGATGTAAAGTGGCTATCTCTTGGTGTCGGGATTTGGAGTGATTTTGGCTATTCACATCTTCTAATTTTTCTGAAATAAACAGAATATTTACGTAAGGCTACACGCACACACAGACATTAGAAATTCCCGTTTCAAACCAGAGGCTTTCTATAATATCTGATAACTCCTTCTTCTTCATACCCCTTAATATCCAGTCTATGGCGAAGGCACTGGGGACAGCACTCTCTTGGATGCTGGTACCTTTGTTTCCATTGCCCTGGCAACCAGTGTCCCAATTCAGAAGTCATTCTTCCTCATCTGTGGACGCAACAAGCTTCTAACTAGTCCCTCTGTTTCCACCTTTCACCTCTATTTCTTCCAATCCGTCTTCATAAAGATCCTCAAATCACAGATGTTTTCTAGAGTGCAGAGTTGATTCTGTTACCCTAGGTCTTGCCTGCTTTCCTGACCTTAACCCCAGATATATCTGATTGCTTCTCTTTGTCTTAGGATATTTGGTTTATTCTCTTCAGTCTGGTATTTAAAGCCTTTTAAAATACAGCCAAGGTTTATTTCCTGCTCTCCCACACATTCCCTTCACCCAGCCAAACATAACTACTTTTCTCTGAATGCCCCGGACTTTTTTGTCTCCACTTTAGATCATCGTAATCATCAGTCTGTAATGCTACTGCCTATTAAAACCCTACAAATGATTTATATAGCCCAGCTCGAGTCCCACTTTTTCAGAATTCTAGGTGTACTTTTTCCTACCTCTGAATCTCATAGAATTTTTGAAATTTATTTGTATATTCATTCATTTATTTGTATCATTTTTTTTTAGCAGCTGCTGTATTCTAGGGGCTATTTAGATGCTCAAAAATAGAAGTGAACAAGCCGGATATACTCTTGCCCTTGAGTAATTAACAATCTAATACTTAAGCATTTCTGCTTTTTTTAAATCTATTTACTTATGGTGAACTTGCCTTAACTACCACCTCCCCCTGCAATCACACATACACTGATTGTAGGCACCTTGAGTGTTATTTATGTTTGACTTCTCTCATAGAAACATTGTGTCATCTGACAAATAGAAAACAGTCAACAAATGTATTGTTGAAAGGGCAGAGAGAAGAATAGAATAAAATATTTTGTTTGAGGAACATAGTTATATATATATTATATATATATAAAATATGTATACTTATGTACTATATACTATTATACATAGTTTATATATGTGTATATATATGCATATATGTACATATACATACATATGTATATATATTATACATATACATATAACTATTATACATAGTTACATATTATATATAATTTTATATAGTACATATATAATTTTTAAACTATGTAACTTTTTTTCTGTTCAGTGCTTTTAAATTTAAATTTGGAAAAAAATTAAAATTAAAAAATAAATAAGTAAACAAAATGTAAATTTGGTTCCTATGGAGCATTATTGATCTCTAAATGATGAGAACACGTTCTTTCTGCTAGTTGGTTCCAGGGGAGTCCAAGATGAGAAAACTGAGGCAGAGCACGTTTTTCTATTAGAGAGCAAGTTATGTTACAGATCTCACACTTGATCATTTAGCCTGGAAGACCGAGACTCGAGAGTGTCTGTCTTTTAATTAGTAGATGTTTGCCTACAAGAATTTAAAGGCTTGGGGCACCTGGGTGGCTCAGTTGGTTAAGCGACTGCCTTCGGCTCAGGTCATGATCCTGGAGTCCCGGGATCGAGTCCTGCATCGGGCTCCCTGCTTGGCAGGGAGTCTGCTTCTCCCTCTGACCCTCCCCCCTCTCATGTGCTTGCTCTCTCTCATTCTCTCTCTCTCAAATAAATAAATAAAAAATCTTTAAAAAAAAAAAAAAGAATTTAAAGGCTTAACAGAGTACTGAATTTGGACACTCAATATATTTATGATCTATAAATACACTATGCCTCTAGGTTGTGTTGTTACTTTAATTTTTAAGAAAGTCCTTAGTGTAATTTTCCCTCTTCATGGAATAAATTATTCCCTTAAGAATTTCCCTTGGAAACATGAACTCCCTTACTATCTATTAAATATCTCTATCTCTTTATGTTACAGTTTTTCCTCATTTTAAGATGAGGATATCAGTTGTTTTCTCTTTCTCTCTCTCTTTTTTTTTTTTAAGGAAAAGGCTGGTAATACATTAAAGGATATTTACACAAAAGGTCTTTTCTTTTAAGAGACTATAAGGAATCTAAGTTAATATTTTTATTTTTTTATTATTTTTTTATTAACATATAATGTATTATTTATTTCAGGGGTCTGTGATTCATCAGTCCCACACAATTCACAGTGCTCACCATAGCACATACCCTCCCCAATGTCCATCACCCAGTAAGTTAATATTTTTAAATGAATTCGGCTGTTTTCAAACGACTCCTTAGTATAGCTGTTTTAAATCAAATCTGCTAAATCCATTAAAGACGAAACAAACCAAAAAGCACTGTTGTAATCTTAAGAGAAATCTGTATCTATCTAAGGAATTGGGTGTGCCCGTATGGCTTAGTATGTGAGAGATTTGATACTGAAAGATTCCATCCAAATGGTTCGTGTACATTCTACTATGATTCAAATACAGCTTACTTATGAGCTTGCTCCTGTCTGAATCATATGGTAAACAGAATGTACTGTTGATATTTTGTTTTCCCCAACTGAATTATAAGGTCCTTGGGCATGGGAGGCAGAGTATATTATTTGTTTAAGTCTGTGTCTTGTAGGAAATCAAAACATTTGTTGTTTTGGTTTACTTAATTTCATATTATTTTGTACTTGTTTAATGGTATGAATGGTTTATCTTATCAATCTGATTTCTCATGTATTGTTGTAAGAAATTAGTTTTAAGACACACGCATAGAGTGGAGTTTTTTCCTTTTTATTAACCGTGGCCTGAATATAACTCTTGATACGTTTTTTCTCTGGAAGAGTTTATTTATACGTACTTTGTATGTGTTTTTGCAATTTATATGTAAGATGTTTTAGTGTTAGCACCTATCTTTTGGTAACTCCAGAAGAAATTTGTTTTTCCATCTGTCATGTTGACTCTTCTAAATATTAAAAAGAAAAGAAAATTGGTAAGTGAAAGAAGAGCTAAAATGCAGATTTTCCTTTCCTATTGTCTGTTGTTTGAGATTAGACATCACAAAGCACCTTTCTTATCTGCTGCAATGGAATTATTTCTTTTCAAACCCACATTGGTGTGGAAATTCAGCTCAAGAGGAGGAATTTCCTGATGTCTTATTTAACACTACGCCTCTCCGAGTTGTCCTCTCTATTTTTTCTTGAAGTTAGATGCTGGCAAAACTACTGTCATTGCCCTTGCTTTTCGTCTTTGCTGCACATTTACTTTTCGACAGGCTTAAATAATGGCTAAAATGGTTGAAATGATTTATGCCTATAGAGTGATGTCTTCATTTGCTCTATTCGCATTTCTTTTTTTACTAATGGTCTGGTGAACACCTAGTGTAGGTGCGTTTTATTAGAGAGTATATTCCCTCTAAATGCTGTTCCTAAGCTGAAAGAAATGGGCCATAATCATATAAAAATAAAGTATCTCTTTGTAGAATTCACAAGAAATGGAATGTCCTTATTCCTGAGGCATAGAACATAAGGGACTTTTTTCTCTCACTCAAAGATTGCTCTTTCTACTAATGTTGATTAAGTGGACCACGTCAACAGCTGTCGTGACAAAAAGAAAACGAATGTGTCTCTTGAACATCTCAACTGAAAGGGGTAAATCTCTTGAAGTTTCTAGTTATCTACAATTTTCTTCTTCCTGTTAAGACAGGAGAGATGGCTTCCACTCTCTACAGATTGCTTCACTGTTAGTTCATAAAATTGCAATTAATAATGGTGAGCTAAGATCATTCTGGACTTGATGTACTGCCCTATCATCATTGAAAGGGAGTCCTTAAATCTGCTGTTTAACAACTTATAGGGACTTTGCACTGATTAATTCATCTGGTCATAGTCTCAAGGCTGACACTGCATCTTGTAGGCCTTCCATTCCATTGGGATCAACATCATCATTTTATAAGAAATGAGCTTACTACTTTATAGGCTTAGTTGGAAAGAAATTTCAAACGTCAGCTGTAGGATGTGCCACTGGAATTTAATTTGTTGACCTATGAGAACACAGAATATCTCATCTTTTACTGAACTTTCTAAACATAAAATAAGGTTATCAGAGAATCAAAATGATTCTGACCCTTGAACTTCAGGAGAAGGCCAATACATTTAAAGTAAGTACTCTCCTTCCTGAAACGTTCAGCCGCTCCTTCAATAGCACATGTCAGGTTCTTAAGAACATATTCTCCCTTGTGGAGAACAGCACTGGAAGTCAGATCATGGGTACTGACTTGTGGAGTCAACATCATTTGGGGGCCACACAGCATCTGTTCTCCCTCTATTCTGGTGCTGAATTTCCTGAATTCCCTCCGAAGAAGCATCTCCATCCCTTTAGATGCAGTCTTGCGTTACTGTCTGTCAAGGTTCCCTGCCTTGCCTAACCACAAGGGGGACTCATGGCCAAAGCTACTGAGCTTTCTTCCTTGGGATTTGGAGTCTTGAGTATAAGAGGACAGGAAAGTATGTAGAGCTAATTTGTTCTAGGAGTGGTGACCCAAGTAAGTTGTTAAGTCTTGCTATCTGGATCACCAGAGCTAGATTGGTGCCTGCCCATTCTGGACCTGGATTTTCCCTCTAGACTGTAAACTACCTCCAAGCCTGCCAATAAATTCCTCTTTTTATTAATTTAGCTAGAATCACTATCTGTTACTTTTTTTTTTTCTCAAGAACTATGTGATGAATCATTTTATGTGTCAATTGGCAAGGCTAAGGGATACCCAGGTAGCTGGTAAATATTATTTCGGGTGTGTCCATGAGGGTGTTTCAGGAATAGATTAACATTCGAATTTATAGACTGATTTTTTTTTTTTTAAATAAGCTTTCACCAATGTGGGTAGGCATCATCCAATCTGTTAGATGAAACAAAAAGGCAGAAGAAAGGCAAATTTTCTCTCCTCATTTGAACTAGAATATCCATCATCTCCTGCCCTTGGACATACTCCTGTTTCTCAGAACTTGTTACTTGGACCCGGATTTACATCGTTGGCTCATAGAAATTGGGACTTAGTTGGGCACTATACTGTTGGCTTTCCTGAGCCTCCAGTTTGCAGACAATGGATCATGAGACCTCTCAGCCTCCATAATTGTGTGAGCCAGTCCCTCGTCATAATAAATCTATCTATCTATCTATCTATCTATCTATCTATCTATCTATCTATCAATCATCTATCTATCTGTCTATCATCTATCCATCCATTCATCCATCCATCCATCCATCCATTCTATTTGTTTTGTTTCTCTGGAGAACCCTGACTAATAAAAACTACTAAAGCTTTTTGGTAATTATGTTGTAATTATTAGATATTGAAAGTAATGTGTTGTCCTTTGTTAGTCTCTTACCTTACATTCTTTTGAGAATAAAATACAGTGGGATATTTTTACTCTAATATAAAATATATCTTTTGCAGGCATTTCCAGGGTAATGATTGCACTGGAATCCAAAACGCTGACCAAGGTCTATGAAAGGTTTGAAGCTCTGTTCCTGAGCAAACTCTCCAGACTCATTGAATGCCAACCTTCCTTTGGGTCAAGATGCTCCAGACACTTGTTTTCATTCACTTTATTCACAAAGAGCATAACGTGTTCTTTCCTGCCTTAGTCCTTGACCTGAAATTGTATTTCATTTCCTTCACTCTCCCCATCAACAAATGCCTTCTCATTCTCAGGTCTAAGCAAAATCTCTAGCAGACTTTCTCCATCAACATTAGTCCAAGTGAACAACTGATCTCGTATATCCTATTGCTCAGTCGATAATCTTCATGGGGATACCTCTTAGACATTTCACACTTAACCTGACCGACATAGACTTTCTGATTCTCTCACCTCCAGCCAATTTTTCTCCCATTTTTCTCCATTCAGCGTTACTGACCTGCAGCATCTCAAACCAGAAGTCAGCCTGGACTCATTTCTTTGTATTGCCCCACACCAATGCACCAGCCAGTTCAGTTGGCCCTACCTCCCAAATAGATCCCAATCCCTATTCTCCCACTTTCACCTTCAAAGTTTTATCCTATCCCAGTTATCATCTTTTGCTTGGTCAACTACAATGTCTTCTAATTTATTTCTGCATAAACTCCTTGCTTCATACAATATAAGTGACTGTATCTTCCCCTGCTTGGAGTCATCAGTGGCTTCTAATTCCAGTGAGGAAAAAAATATCCAAATACCTGACTGTGGCCAGCAGCGTCCTACATTATTTCCAACTTAAGCACCTTCCTTTGCCTCCTTCCCCCCTTCCCCCCCCCCCCCCCCCCCGTTCTTTCCTCCCCTCCAGCCATGCTGAGCCATATTATTTGCACAGGCTCTCCTCCCTGTTGGAATGCTTTCCCCAGATTTGGCACAGCTGGTTCCTTCTGGTCATTTAGGTCTCGACTCAAATATTTCTCCCTCAGAACTTCTTCTGCTTCGAAAGAATACTTCCCCATGCCAATCTCTATCACATCACCTTGCTTCAAAGCTTCGAAATAATTACCCTTGTAAAATTAATCGTGTTCTTTTACTTGTTTTCTTATTTATATGACTTGCAAGGGCATATTTTCACATCTAATTTTCCCTTTCAACTGTGTTTAAAAACAAAACAACATTCTATCTGGCTGTTACTTTTTACTCACCTGTATTTTGGTTATTAGGGAACACATTTTTACAAGCTAATGAAGAGTACAGAAATAAGAGCTAATGATTCCATTTTATGTGTATACATAGTAGAAGACATTTCAAGATATGTTATTTGTGGCAGTTAACAATTGAATTTAGCATGTCTTAATTTTTAAGGTAGAGACAAGAAAAGCCCTTTAAAAATGAGAATTATCTGAGGGAGAGAATTGGCATGGATTAATATTAGCCGTTATAATAAAGCACCTAAATCCATGAGCTCCTAGAGGCTGAGACTGTGACATCTTCAGTCTTTGGCATCTTTATTTCTTTGCCTAACACATTGTGAGTTCAAGAAGAGCTTCATCAAATGGGTTGTTGAGTTGAATAAAATATGCATTTTGGAACTGTTCTAGCGCTTATCATCTGAAATTATTTTTTGAGCAAATGAAGTTAACTGTCTTCACTTAGAATTAAGGGAAGGCCAGTGAATGTGTGAATGTCAATAAATGTAAGATTCTCACTTTTGCTGTCTCCTTTGCAAACAAACATCAATCAGGAATGAGATGGGATTCTTGTATTATGGATTTGAAGTTTGGCATTTTATTGAAAACGGAATTTGGGGATCATGGCTTTTGGGACCTCTGGGCTGTTTTCAGTATCTTGGATTACTAGCCTCTAATACTCATGAATTCTGATTAAATGATAACCAGTGCTGTCAAGTTGCCAAGTCATTGGTGACCTAACCCTTCTACCTCAATGCTAAATAAGTTTAGGGAAGTTTACTTTAAAATGTATTTAGTAATGATTTTGAAATCACCAAAGAGCGTAGTCACCACATAACTGTCTATAGGAAAGGAGCAATACTTAATTCAAAATAACTATAGAATCCTCATTTTTCATGCTCTTTTCTTCCAGGCATTTATGGAAGGTGCCAGCAAAGCTTATGCATTGCCTTCCTCCCTCCTTTTATTTGACCACACCCATTTTCGAAGTATGTATTTTCTCATTGGAGCATCTCCCAATTTAACAACTGTTGGGTGGAGTGAACACCCAGTTAGATTACAAAACTGTGCCTTGTTACGCTGAGAGCACCCTTAGAACTTGGGATGATTTCGTTCTTCCCTCTGCTTATTACACCCATAAAAAGAATGTTTCACTAAAACAATTACAAGCAGCTATTCTTTAGAAGGACAAAGTTTTATTTCAAGGTTCTTAATTTTACCTTTTTTAGGTCAAACACTTGTCTTTGCTCATACCTATAAATGTGTGTGTTTATTTATATATATCTGTGCCAATGCAGCAATATTTATGGAAGAGTGCCTTTTAGGAAATTGTAATAGATTTTGTTTAGAGATAGAAGCTCTTGGGACAGAAGTTACAAACTGGTAGCCTCTGGGCTACAATAGACTCACAGAACCTGCCTTCATTTGTCCTGCCTGGTGCTTTATTATTGCTGCTGCTGTTGTTTTTACTTCATCTTTAGAAATCTGGAGATTTCACACAGAAATCCAGATTTCTGTCTTCTCCTGAAAAATCCAGAGACACTGTAAAAAATTGTGTGCCGTTCAAACACTGGTGATGCTGTGATTTTAAACTGCAAATGGCAACAATTTAAAGGCTTCCATCCCTTCATTTTGGTGTTTCTCTTCCGTATCAAATGGTGTAAAGTACAAGCACTAAAATGCTTACCCAGAATGCTCCCTGGCTTAATGGGGTATTACATGCCATCTTATTCCACCTGTAATTTCCCCCCCAATTTCTATGTTATATCAATTTTTCCTTCATAAAGTTTTTCACACTTGGGCCTATTTTCTTCCTCTCCTTGTTATGACTTTTATCCAGGTTGTTTTCCTCACTTCTGGGCTCCTGAATGAATGCATTGCTGTCTTAGCCATCACCGTCCCTCCTGCTTTAACCTTGCCTCTGCCTGTCCCTTCCCGCTCTGCACATCAGTGACGGATTATATCCCCAAATCCCCCTTCAGTATATTCGTCCCTGCCCTGAGACCTGTCGTGACAACCCAGAACCTGCATCCAGCGACTTAACCTGTAGTCCGAACTCAGTCTGTTCGTTCCCCATACACAGATGACTAGCCGGAAGGCCCATTTCCCTTGTACCAAAGCAGGGGTCTTCCAGCCCCGATGCCTCTACTCCTAGTCGTCTATCTCCTCCTCTCCACCTACGCAAATAGATCCTGAGCTCCTTTAAAACCTCCTTTCTTACCTATTTTGGTCCACCCTTCTACCTCATGGTTCATCTTGCCTCGTATGTATATCAAAATTATATTGTGTTTCTCTGATGGTCTTAAAACAGTTTCTCCATGTAAGGTCTGTGCACATCTTACTTCAGAATCACCTGTCTTGCTCTTCAGCATTTATTCCTGGGCTTCCTATATACTCTTGAATTCCTTAAGTTGGGGCCCAGGAATCTGATAAATCTCAAATTTGGAAAATCTGGCATTTAAAAGCAAGATGACTAATAGTGGTACAAGATTGCCTGATGATTTGATAGGAAATCAAACAAGATTCAGTTAATTTTATAGTGAATGCATTTTCAGGCCTACCAACGTGTTTCTCAAACACTTTTTACTCTAATTGTTGTTAGCAGCTCTGGGTGTGGCTTTCGCCAGCTCTTTGACACCATGACTGAGGCCTTCAGGCACATGAGATCCATCCCCATCCGAGAGCCAGTGGAAGGTAAATAAGAGCCTCTTTGCCTTTCAGGCAAAAGCAAGACAATTAGATAAACCCCTTGAGTACAGGACCGTGTTTGTTTTTCTATTTTTTTTTTTTTTTAATGGTTCTCTACATGCTCATGCTTTGTTTCCAGTAATGCCATGATTAAGAAATGTTGAATCACATCAGATAAACCGAATTAATGTTTGAAGTTGAGAAGTTAGAAGGAATATCAGTTCTCAGGTTGGCAGTGAGTGGTAACTCCCGTGGGTCACATGCTCACTCTGAGGCCAGACGCTCAGGTCATTGCTTTCTGTAGGTGAAACCAGGGGAGGCTTGCCCCAACCCGAATTAGGCATTGCTGGGATTCCCTCCACTGTAACAACAGGGAGCGTTCAGCTGGACTTGCAGGGGAAGGCAAGAGACACATTGATGTGAGAAGCAACTACCTTTGTCATTCATGAAAAAAAAAATTGAACAACTTTAAAGTATCAGATTTCATTTCTTTGAAAGTGAGGGGTTGATAAATTTAAAGTATGGATTGATAACCCCTGGAGGAGTCAGTGTGACAAAGTGGATGAAGGCCAGGAATGGAATTTAGAACTGGGTTCAAGATTCAGGTTGCCATGGGCGCCTGGGTGTCTCAGTTGTTTAAGCATCTGCCTTCCACTGGGTCCTGGGATAGAGTCCTGCATCTGGCTTCCTGCTCAGCAGGGACTCTGCTTCTCCCTCTTTCTCTGTTCCTTCTTCCTGCTCGTGCACTCTCTCTCTCTCTCTCTCTCTCTCCCCCTCACTCTCAAATAAATAAATAAATAAAATCTTTAAAAAAAAAGATTTAGGCTGCCACTTAACTATTCTGCCAGTTTGAGCAGATCCAAAGTCTCTCTGAACTTCAGTACTTTAATCTGTAAAATGGGGACAATGCTGCTGCATAGCCAATTTTTGTAGGGACTAAATGAAGGAATTTATGTAAAATACTATAAAAATATGCAGTGCTGTTACTATTACAGATGGTTCAAAGTGTGAATCAAGATCTCAAAAAACATAGTTACGTTATTTTGAATCATGCCTTAAAAAGGGAAAGAAACCCCACAGTAATAATGAAATCTTATCCCCATAATCTCACAAAGCAAGTATCATGGTCCCTGGCTAAGTAAGGAATCTGAGGCTCAGGGAGGTTAGGTAAACTGCCACAGTCACGCAGCTGTTAAATAGCTGAGCTGAGATTTAAAAACCACACCTGCCTGCTTTAGATGCTCTGTTCTTCCTACTGCACCAGTTTGCCTTAAAAAAAAAAAAAAAAAAAAAAAAGCCAGCACATATACTTTTTCTTAACATTAAAAAAAAAAGAAAAAGACATTTATGTTCAAAAACTAACTCATCCTGATAATTCCCAATTAAGATGTTGTCATCTAGCATCTGGCTCAATTTCCTTTTATGAAATATAGTAAACATAATTTGAGTATAGCTTAAATGAAGTGTCCAAATGGGAAATTAGATTTTATAGATTACAAGAATTCAATGCCTAAATCGTATTTAATGGAAGCAATTTTTAAAAAAAAATTCTTCAGGAGACAATTGACTGTTCTATCAATTTTACCATTACTTTTACATGAGACATCTATAGCCTGGAGCAACTAAAGCAAAAATAAATAATATAAACTTCACTCTAAATAGTAGTGAAGAACACCTGTGTCTTCATGGGTTTGAGGTTCACAAGAAAAACCAAGGGGGATCTCTGACTCAAGTTCAATTTTTTTACTTCCACATTGTATTTTAAAACATCCTATTTAAAAATATTTAATAAAGAGAAGTTAGAGAATTTTCTTGCCCTGTGGCTTTTTGAAATCGTTTTGAGTCTGTACCAGCCTTTATCCAGAAACAGAGTCTGCAATAAAGATGAGAGCTCCAGCCATTAATTTTGATTACTGGGTCATCCAGCCGAAGAAATGATCTTTTTTTACAAAGTCAACGCTTTTTGAATGAGGGTGGGATTAAGGATAAGAGCTGATGTGAGGGTGTGAAGGCAGAGGTGTTGATTTAAACATTGTAGAAAAACATCTGAGCACTACCATGCCCTGACAAGTAACTTAAGTATCTTTCCTTTGAAACACTGTGCAAGCCAGTGGTAAAATTCACATACTATAGAGTTGCACAGTCTGGGATCAAATCCCAGCTCTGTCACTTGCTAATTTTGTGATTTGAGGCAATTTTATTTGAACTCTCTGAAATTCTCTTTTTTCATCTGAAAATTAGGAATAGTTACTGCTTCCTCGGATGGGTATGATGACTCAGCATAATCCTCGATACACATTGTCAGTGTGGTTGATGTCATTATTATTGTTTTGGTGTTGTAGAGCTTCCTCGACATAAACATTCAAGTCCCCCATGACCTTATAAAACAATTTTGAGGAATGACAACTACTTAGGCGTCTCTTTACAATTGGATAGATTCATGCAATAGTCTACAAGGCACATACCTATTGAGATAAAATGTTAATTCAGTTTTCTTTAGGAGGCATTAAAGATAGTCATAAAATGAAAAGATTATAAAACCAAACCTTCTAGTAAATAATCACGAGTTTCTACATATTTTCAAAAGCGCACAAATTTGTACTCATCTTAGGAGAACATATCGATTTGTGTGCATATTTCAAGCAACCATCTTACCCACGCTAGGCCTGTGGCCGACAGCATTCTCCCCTGGGAAGGTGGCTTCTCTAATTGCAGTGAATGGTGATTCTATTTGTAGACATTACTTCCTACAGCATGCATTTCTTTCTGTGATTATTATTTAAAAAATACTTCTCCTCAAATTATTTAGTCTTCTTGGCTATAAACAAGAGCATTCTACAGCATAAGAACCTCACAGATAATACGCATCTGGGTTGAAAATGTGTATTTTCTTATCAACAAAATAATCAGTGTTTACTGCAGCATAGGGAATACAAAAAGCATTTCAATACTAAAGACATTCAAACTACCACTTAGGCCAAAGGAAAAAAAAAAAAGAAAAAGAAAAAAGAAAATCAGAAGTACTAACATTATTTGAACTTCTGGGACATTTTCCTCCTTCTCCCACACTACCCCTTGCTAATAAACAAAAGCACAATTTTTCACATTGATAGAAAATGAAGAGCAAGAGGACTTACCTTCCTTTAACCAAGAAATGTTATTTTTATCATTTTCAAAATGCTCAGCTGTTCTTACTTTTATCTTTTCCAGCTCAGTTTCTGACATCTAAGTGGAAACAGAATTTGTGATATAAAAAATTCATTAAGAACCCGAATTTATAACATTGAGCTTTATATTTAGAGACTACTGCCATATTATAGGAAAATTTTATCTCTCTAATTTTTCAGCTCACTGTCTAATGTTAAGTCTTACATTTTATCCATTTGTAGTATTTTAAAACATTGACAGTGAGAACTAAACTTTATATGATGGTTCATTTTTCAGCAGTAAAGATGGCTATAAGATCTAATAATTTCTGAACACAAAAGAATAACAGATTAACAACTAGTCACAGATTTGTAAAAAAAAAACACATTCAGTTGCTGTTTTAATGTCTTTTTTATAGTCTATAAAAAAGCATGCTGCAAAGTGATATACAAAGATATAACCAATAATAAAACTCAAAAGGACCTTTTCAGCAATTTATTGGATCCAGTGAGAACCTTACGACTAAGTCAGGCCAAGTGGAGCTCCCTGAAGGTGCTGAGACCTATTAGTGCACCTTCAGTGCATTTGCACTTGACTTGAATGGCTTGCTCGTGGTGAGCTAGGACACTCCGCTTGAATCAGCACCTCAGTGTAACTTACCTGCGTGTTCCCAAAGGAGGAGGCCCAAGGCACGGGACAGGGGAGCAGCCTGGCGATGCTCTGGGCAGCCTTCCTTGTTGTCTCTGGATGTCCAGCATTCCTCCACCCTGCCAGAAGTGAGCAGAGAAGCAAATATGCTCCCTCCCTGGGTGGTGCTAGATTTGTCTTGCTGCCAGAAGCATCTAACTTGCGGCTGAGAGGGTTCAAAACAATAAAAACCTTTTCCAGCCTAGCACTTATTTAAAATGACACTCTGCAAAATAGGGTACAAATAAGGAACTCTTTTCAAATTGACCATTTCTCCAGTCCTTTTCCTTCCACACCCACCATTCATCACTTAGGGGGTTAAATGTGAAGGAAGTGGAAAAAACATATGGAAAAATGGATATGGACTATGTGGGTTAAAAGAAAAGGAAGGGAAATCTCTACAAAGTTGTATTCTCTAGAATACATCCTGCAGCTGACATTTTGAAAAGCAAGTTTTTCTAACATTTTTTAGGCAACAAGAAAACATTTCAAGTTTTTTTTTTTTTTTTTTTTTTTGAGAGTCTGCACATATTCCAAAAAGGAGTTGGAGTAACATTTTAAAAGAGGATTTGTCGGCGGCTGGCCGGTTAGCTCAGTTGGTTAGAGCGTGGTGCTGATAAAAGAGGATTTGTCATTAGATTCTTAGTCAAAGATCATACAATTTTCAACCCGAAGTTAACAACATAAAGTATGATCCTTAGTTATGCATGATGATAAATAGTCCATCATTCCTAAATGTTGTCTTTTTTTTTTTTTTCATCATGGAAAATAATCTTTATTTTTTGGCCCAAAGTGGTTTTCCTCCTCCAGTGTCCCTGGACAACTATCTGCTATTTGATCACCTTGCACCCATTTCATCTCCTTTACCAACTTCGTTTCTTGTACTTTGCTTCCAGTTTCATCATCTTTAAAAACTCCCTTGATAATCCAATTCTCATACTAAGACAACTTTCACTCCCTCCCATTGTCAATAAGATAAAATCTTCAGGCAGCTAAGGCAGGCCTCGAATGGTCAGATTCTATATAACATCAGGTTGGAACTGTGGCTTCAGGTCTTAATAGTTCTCCAGGTGCCTAAACTTTTATTCCAACCTAACTGTAATGCTCCTGTTCCTTCAACTTGCCGGCTTCTGTTATTAACATTCCAGAAATGTTTCCTCAGAATCCCATTTCCACTCCCACCGTGAAGCCTTCTTGATGCCTCTCACCTGGAAATGACTGCTCCCTACTCCGATCCCACCTGGGACTCCTGGTGTAATCATCTCTATTTTGGTCTCACGTAAACCTGTCTTATCTTCCTCCCAAGACTATAAACCCTGTGAGGGCTCAGCCTAGATCTCAGCATTTTCTGTATCTTGCTCAGTGTGTGGCTTCTCTAATTGCAGCGAATAGTGATTCATTACTATTACTTCCTACAGCATGCATTTCTTTCTATGATTATTATGTAAAAAATACTTCTCAAATTATTTCGTTTTCTTGGCTATCAAGGAGAACATTCTACAGCATAAGAACCTCACAGATAATATGTATCTGGGTTGAAAATGTATATTCTACAGATTAATAGTGAGATAAAACCAGCATATACAATTGGTGGTGTTTTCCTTTGTCCCAAAGTCTTAGTTAGGATACATGTATTAAAAAATTCCTTTAGGTTGTCTCTTTTCTATAGTTAAGGCATTTTTTTTCTAGTCCAATGAAGTTGGATTTATTGGCCTGTGGCAATGAAGAGGGCACACCATTGGAAAAGTGGGCTTCTCGGTAAAAGAAAATGAAAGTGGACTTATTAAAGTGTTTGGGCAAATGTTAGATTAGGGGAGGGATTAAGAAAGTGGAGTTTCACTCGTAAATGGGTATGTTCTATTGTAGCATTTTATGTCCCTTACTCATTCATTTGGTGACCTAATCTGATTTCCTTAATAGTTTAGACATTGTCCTTTGGAAAAGCATATTATCTAAAAATTTATGTATTAGTGAGGCCTGGAAGAAATTTTGTAAATAATAGTTATGACAATCTTAAAACAGTGAACAGAGACAGCATGGAAGGTAAGAAAAGGTAAGGCACAAATAGCTAACGGAGAAGAGACAGTCAAGCAACCAGAAGGGAATAATGAGTGAGCAGGAACACTGTTTGAATGTATTATTCCTCCTAGTTGATTTTCAGTTATATTTTTATATTAGACTGTATGGTTAATAAAACTTTTTTTTTTTAAATTCAAAATGGAGTTTGGATCTTTCTAGGGTTACAAGTCATCTAACCTCTTTTTCCATGTAGTTCTAAGGCAGGGAGCCCATTTTAACCTGTCAGCCTATGATGCTTCCAGGGTCAGATCCTGTGGTCATTTTTTATGTATTTTATTTAATTTCATCTAAACTATTTTCCAGTTATCTGTCCCAAGAGCAGTCCATAACTCAAACTCCTGTCCATGTTTCTTACTTTGGAGATTACAGATTACTCTTGCTTCTGGTTTATTCTCTGATTATCCTTGATATCTACATCTTTTCTATTTGTTTCACTTTTGCAGTTACTGTGATACAATTATTAGAGAACCAGTGTTAAGTAAATTGCAAGCTTTAAAATCCCTTTGCAAGTGTTGTCCTGAGGAGGGAATTTTTATGAAGATAAAATGCATTTCTAATTTGGAAATACCTAATTTTGGCCAATATTATTTCCAACATGTTCTAACACTTGGAATATTTATTATTTTCTTTTATCCATTTTCTTTGCTTAGCCTCTCACTGCCCTCTGATTTTCGCTTTGCCTTTTCAATTGGCTTTGATCTTTAAGAGTGTTTGACATTAGTTGAATTTTCTGTATGGAATTTTGTTTTATTTTGAGAAGCACCGTTTTTTGAAACCAGACAACTCATTTTGAATTCTATTCTTGTCTTTGTTTTAGCAATCATTATGAGACCTGTAGATGTTAATAAGTATCATATTCAATTTCCTTCATCTACTTTATCAGTAAAGATGGTAAGAATAGGCACCAAGTACTTTTTCCCGCATCAAATGTGTATCACTAGTGTCCTTGTGAGCGAGACATTGCATTAAGGGTAGTGCATACTCGTGCCAACCTTTAAACCATTTATTCATTCACCTAGGGATGTCCTTAGGCCACAAAAGCCTTGGGATGAGTGAGATAAATCACAATTGATGGTAGGAAGAGAAGAGAAACCAAGTCTAGTGAATCTCAGACCTAGCATGGAAACAATAGATGGTCCAAAATGAAGGTAAAAAGTGACAAACCAGCCTCAGAAGTCAGTCTGGTTTTACTAGAATTCAAAGAGAACATATTTAAAAAAGAACCTCCTCCCAAATTGTGTTCATTGTGTCTACTTAAAATAATGAGCTAAATAATTCAAACCTAAGGATATGATTTCAAGCCTCAAGTTTTCTTGTTAAATTCTGTTTTGGTTTTCTTTTCTAAATAGGGATAGTTTGAATGTGCTCTTTTTATAATTCCATTCCTTTTATTTTGACTCGTGCATCAGTATTTCTAGTTCCTAGTCAAAATCTGATTAAAGATAGAAACTTAAAGGACAAACTATCCAGCAGAAGGCAATCTTTGCCAAGAGAAAAACCTATACTGATTGTATGTTTCATGTTCTTGTTTCTGTAAAAAGAAAATAATAAAATTGAATGCATGAAGCTAGAGCATTCCTTAACAGACAAATGATTATTGCTATCAGCAGCAAAGGCAGTCCTAAGAGGGAAGCATATTACAATACAGACCCATCTCAAGAAGCAAGAAAAGTCTCAAATACACAGGCTAACCTTACACCTAAAGGAACAGCAAATAAAGCTAAAGCCAGCAGAAATAAACAATATAAAAACAAACAAACAAAAACCAGTAGAATGGATTAACAAAACTAAGAGTTGGTTCTTCGAAAGAATTAATAAAATTGATAAACCCCTAGCCAGACTTACCAAAAAGAAAAGAGAAAGGACCCGAATAGATAAAATCTTCGATGAAAGAGGAGAGGTCACAACCAACACCACAGAAATACAAACAATTGTAAGAGAATACTATGAAAAATTGTATGCCAACAAACTGGGCAACCTGGAAGAAATGGACAAATTCCTAGAAACTTACAAACTACCAAGTAATTATGTGCTCTCAGATTAGTCTTTTTTGTTGTCTTCAAGATCATTACATTGTCACTTGCTCTTTTTTTCTAAAACAATGAAATTGTATGTGTAATGAGACACTATGATATTTATCAAATGTGAAGAGAAGTTACCAATGCAGATTTTTGGATTTGAGGTATGTAATTTGTAGAGCAGTTTTTCTGAAGGATTAGTGGATTGGATCCAAATGGAAATGTTATAGGAAGTTGTGCTATTCTTTGGCAGTATGTTTTCTGCTATAGAATGGAATCTCTGTATTATTTAGTACAGTTACTTAAAATGTTTTCAATAACCATTCTAACGACCGATAAATGCCATCAAGTATTTTGCATTTTTAACATTCTCTTTGGGATTTTTTGGCCTCAATACGAAAATACACATGGAGTAAATAAGCATTGGTCCAAAACATTAGGGGCAAAGGTAAATAAAACAAGAAGAAAATTCCATATTTACAACACAGGCTTTCTCAGGGAAAGGTTACAGCTAACACCACGGGCATACCAATTCAAGGATTTATTAGATGTTAGATCTCATCAAAAGTTTAGGTTCAAGAAATAACACTCAGGGATATAAAATGCACTAAGTTTCATCCTTGTTTCATGCCAGATCATTAAAAAGAGCTATTTACCTTTACCAAATTATTTTTATACCTTATAGAGCTCCTTTTACTGACTTAGATGTTGGCTGGCACTGAGAAAAGATTTAAACATGTCAATGACACTCACTGGTGGGCTTATTATGAAGATTTTTGGTTCCTCAGAATTATGATATGCATCCTTAACTTAATGCAGTCCACTTAGTTCCTCTTCATGTTAAATGTAATAACTTTATAACTGTATAATTCCACTTACATACTCCTTTAAACTATTATTTTCATATATTGTACTCTACAAATGTTACAATCTGACAGGCAGTGTTCGTGTGTTGTGTGTGTGTGTGTGTTTAAACAGTCATTTGTCTTTTAAAGAAATTAGGAGAAAGAAAAAAAATGATAATTCTTTTAATGTTACCCACACAGTTGCCATTTCTTCAATTCCTTTCAGCAGACCTCAGTTTTCATTTGATTTCATTCTTCTTCATCCTAAAGAGCTACTTTGTTGTTGTTTTGGTTTGCTTTGTTTGTTTGTTTTTGTTTTTTGTTTTTTTTTTGTTTTGGGGGTTAGTTTCTGGTTTTGTTTGTTTGTTTTTGTTTTCGTTTTTGTTTACCTTTCCTTGAAGTTAAGTTCTGCTGGTGACAAACTCAGCTTTGTTTATCTAAAAACCTTTTTAGTTCACTCCCATTTGTGAAGGATATTTATCCTAGATATAGAATTCTTGATTGCCAGTTTTTTCCTCCCCCTCCCTTCCTCCTTTCCTTCCTTCCTTCCCTCCTTCCTACATCTAACATGCCTTTTCCCCTCTCTGGTCACTTTAATTTTCTTTTCTTTTTCTTTGGTTTCCAGCAGCCTGACTATAATGTGTTCAGGTGTAATTTTCTTAGTGTTTTTTTTTCTAATTAGGTTTTTCTGAGATTCTAGTTTCTGCAAGTTAGTTGATGTTTTTCACCAAATTCAGGATTATTTGGGGCCATTATTTCTTCAGATATTTTTCTGCCCCCTTCCCTCTTTTCTCTCCCTCAAACATTCCAATTACACATATATTAGATTCCTTAATATTTTCACACAGGTTACAGAGGCTCTGCGCATGTTTTCCCAGATTTTGCTCCCTATCCCTCCGATTGAATAATTTCTGTAGATTTGCCTTCAGAGTCAATAATACTTTCTTCTATAGTCCTCAATCTACTATTAAGGCAATCCCATATATTTTTAATTTTAGATATATCTTCATTTTAGATATACTAGAGTTTATATTCTATTTGGTCATTTCTAATAGTCCCCACCTCTTTGCTGATAACACCTATCTCTCATTATCATCATCTTTTCCTTCAATTTCTTGATTATATCTATTATAGCTAGTTTAAAGTCATTATTGGCAAGTCCAACATCTGTAACTTCTACCGACTGTTTGTTTTCTTGGTTATAGGTTACATTTTCTTGATTCTTCAAGTGTGTAATAATTTTTTATTATACCCTTGACATTCTGGATGATACATTGTAGGGAGTCCTACCCTATGCTGCATTCTTTTAGAGAGTATTGAATTTTATTCTAGAAATCAGTTAAATTACTGGCACATATTTTGTATCCTATCAGGCTTGGTTTTATGTTTTGTTAGCGTGGGTCAATTTCAGTTCTTTTCTTAGTTTTATGATATAGCTCATGCTAAAAGATCTGATTGTTATGGCCAAGTTATGTCTTTTCCTAGGTCTCAACTAAATGTCCAAAGTGGTCAGTTAGATATGTCCACTCTAGTTGGGCCAGAGTGTCTTCTAATGCTATATTAACCATGGTAGCCACATTAATTGCTCAGCCCTACAGAAGTCACTTTTTGTAAGATATTTAGTGTCTTATCCTATGCATGCACAGCCAAGACGTTAGCTAAGACTACTTGTGGTGAACTCTGCCCCTTCCCTACTTTGTGCTGCTCTCTCATCTCCAGAATCCTGGCCTGAAAATTCTAGCCACTTCAACAGTCCAAACTTCAGTCTCTGCCTCTTCAATTGAGCACATCTGCTACTCTATTTGAGTTCCACCTACTTGCACTGTGGTAGGGAAAGGGCTGCCAAGACAAGAGATAGAGCAAATGTATAGCTTATCATTTGTGTTTTCCTACTCTCAAGAATTACAGTATGGTTCTGCCTGTTGTCCAACATTGAAAAATAGCTTCCTCATTTATTTTGTCTGGTTTTATAACTATATATGAAGAAATACAAGTACAGTACCATTTATTCCATCGTGACCAAAAGTAGAAAGAATTTTAAAAAATTCCTTTACCACTGTCCTTCCAATCAAGAAGACATCAGAGATCACTCTCTTTCTCATCCCCTGGTGCAGGGCAGATGAACCTAGAACAAAGGGTGTCTTATCTTTGTGATTCAAATTTCACTTTATTTTAAGTTCATAGAAGAATCAGTAGTTTTGAAAGCAAGTCCTTTTTATGATAAGTACCAAAGAATTAAGATCACAATTAAGCCATAAATCACATATTAGGTAAAAATACAAAATTGCTTAAAAGTAGTGCTTGAGTTAATCACCCCACCAAATTAAATTTTGACAAGTGAGTAGGAAGGAAGTTTGAAGGGGATGTCTGACTATGGTTTAGATGCTGAATGTTCATTAAAAAGAAATTTGGTGCATTATTGTCTTAGATAATCCTAGAAAGATCGGGACAGTAGGATCTCCAGGTAATCTGGAGAATAGCATCAGAATAGATCTTTGCCCACTTTCCTAGAAGCATCTTAGTGGTTTTCGAGACTTAGAAAAATCTTTGCATCCAGTGTGACATCTAAGTATCAATAGCAGATAGAGAACTAGGTGGAAAGACTCGAGTATTTTTCATCATATTATGTATTCTGAGGACAACCTGGAGAGAATCCCAAACTTCCTCCAAGTCTTAGAGATGTCCTAAGGGCCAGCAAATAGGAACAAAACCCTTAGTCACAGTAAGTGGTGCCATTAGTGGATGCTGCATAAACAATACAAGCTAGTGGTGATGGAGGGGTTACTAACTCTGGGAGAAGAAATAGTGAAAAAAGAGGTGATCCCCAAAGGCAATCAGGAAGTGTTAGCTAAGTGAAGAGCAGCAATGACAGAGGATTATCATGTACTTTATTTGCCACCCAGAGGGAAAGCCAAAGGGAATTGTATATAGCCTGAAAGCCTCTCTTTGAAGCTGGAAGAGACTCAGCTAACTTGAATTTGTAAGTTTGTTTTTCATCATCATCAGAAATGTGGGCTCAAATGCCAAGTTAATGCCAGTTACGGAAAAATAAAAACGTTATATATTTTGTTGGTCTGAACACATAACCTTGCTCTATACCTTCAGTCCCTCTACTCCTGAGAGCTATAAAATGAGTTAGTTTACCAATGTAGTCCGTACTTTGGGAGCCCTGTTTAGAATTGCTTTCTTCTTAGATAATGACCTCCATCAGTCATGGAGGTGGGTCTAGTTGTGCTGGGTGACCCTGTTCCTTGGCCATAATGGATTATGTCAGAAATAGGTGATTCAATCTGGTCAATCCAATATCCTCACTCCCAAAATTTGAATTGGGATCCAATCATTAGGATTTAGCAGTTTAAGTCAATGAGGGTTGTCTAAATCATCTAGGGAGGCCTGTTTGGCTTGTGGGAAAGTAGAGAAATTGGACAGTTGAGGGAGAGCAAAGTGGGCAACTTCTCTGTCCCATTTGCCTCCTCTGTAACATAGAGATAATAATAATCCTATGTACCTCGGAGTTGTTGGGGGGTTAAATGTTAATGAATATAAAGAGCTTGGAAAGGAGCCTGGGCCTATAGTAAATACTGAATAAAGACTTAGTGATTATGTTTATTCTGAGTGATTTGTCTTTCAACTTTATTGAGATATAGCTGAAGTACAACACATGGCACATATTTAAAGCATGTGGTTTGATCAATTTTGATTATGTATTTACCCATAAAACTATCATTAGAATCAAAATAACAAACACCTGCACCACCCCAAAAGTTTCCTCTTTCCTTTGTAATCCAACCCTCCCTCCACCACCATCCCCACATAAACACTGATCTTCTTTTTTCATTCCCTGAAGATGAGTTTGCGTTTTCTAGAACTCAATCTAAATAGAAGCATACAGGATGTATTGTTTTTGCTAAATCCTTTTTGTTCAGCACAATGATCTTGAGATTTATCCATATTGTTGTATCAATAGTGTACTTATTTTTATTGCATTCCATTGTATGGGCATAGAAGAGTGTGTTTATCCATTCACCTGTTGATGGATATTTGAGTGGTTTTCCATTATGGATATTACAGATAAAGCTGTTAACGCTTGTATGCAAGTTTGTGGTTTTACTTTTTGTGGGTTTAGCCTTTATCAAATTTAAACATTTTAAGAGAAAAAAATGAGAAAGACCCTAAAATAAATAAAACTGTGATTAGAAAATATATGAGGTGCCTGGGTGCCTCAGTTGGTTAAGCATCTGCCTTCTGCTTGGATAATGATCTCTAGGTCCTGGAATTGAGCCCTACATCGGGCTCTCTGCTTAGTGAGGAGCCTGCTTTTCCCTCTTCCTCTGCCACTCCCCCTGCTTGTGTTTTTTCTCTCTCTCCCCCAAATAAATAAATAAAATCTTTAAAAAAAGAAAATATAATTTTGGGGCACCTGGGTGGCTCAGTTGGTTAAGCATCAGACTCTTGGTTTCAGCTCAGGTCATGATCTTGGGGTCCTGGGATCGGCCCCATGTTGGACTCCAAGCTTAGTGCAGAGTCTGCTTGTCCCTCTCCCTCTGATACCCCATTCCCCACTTGTGAGCTCTCTCTCTCAAATAAATAAATAAAATCATTAAGAAAAAAAAAGAAAATACAATTTAAAAAAATATCACCCATTAGCTTGCAAAGTCAATTTTATCCTATAACATACAACTTTACTTTTAAAGGACTAGTTGGTATCCAGATGGAGTTTACAACTGTCTCATCTTTATATTTGACTACTATGAGGTCTTTGATCAACTAAAACCTGCTGGAAAACACTCTAAAGGGGAAAAAGACAGTAAGACAAGACACTACCCCCTTAACCTCTCAAAATTATATTGTAGAGATGAAGAGGCATACTGTCTTCCTGTAAATGTAGACTATTATTTTTTTAAAAGGTACTGAACTTTTAGTACATTTGCAAACTCAGTTTATTTTATTTTAAAAATCAATTACAGAAATGGCAATATTGCTTTCTCACTCAAAACCTAGATATTTTGAAATACTTGGATGACAGTGATTGCAGCAATATAGGATGTTGTTTACTGAGTTTGTATTAGAAATGACTTTAAAATTATTTATTAATAAGAAGGTATTGATTTGTTGATTCTTACAGTAGAGTACCTTTTGCTAAATTCTTAATAATTATTTAAAATGATTATGTAAACTAATAGATATTATTAATGGAAGTATGATGATGCTTAAAATGAAGTCCTCTGTAATCAATACATTATGTCAGTAAAATTTACCCTAAATGTTAACATCTTTTGCCTGCAGTTGTTTTCCTCCTGTTTTGTCCTGTTCTTTGTCATCTTTTGGCTGTGTCTCTGCTTTTGTAGTTCCAAGATCTTCACTGCCAAGTAGGGCAGACAACTATAATTTATTTCATACTGTACGTGGTCTTCTACCTACATCAGTGAGGAATACTTTTTTTTTTTTTAAACCCAAGAGAGAGAAAGAAAAAAAATCTTATCTTGATCAGTCCTTTCTCTAGACCACCTCTCATGGGTCAGTCTTAAAGCAGGACATTTAAATAAACTGACCTTCAAATACAATTTCAGTTTAACAGGACTTTTGGATCCAAAGAGAAATTCTAACATTTGATCAGCTATTCACAAATGATGTCTTTGTATCCTTTAAAGAACTATAAAGCAAATAAAAAATTGTAAGCTGTTTTATTTGATGTTATCTGAGATAAAATAATTCTTTGAAGAGCCATAGAGACTAATTGGAAAAGAATATCAGTATATCCATAAATTAGGAAATTAATAAAGTTAAAACCACACAGGACCTACATAGGTAATGCCACAGTGATCTAAGAATACATAATTGTTAATGTACAAATTCTAAGGGGGAAAATGGGTTTTCCAGACAAGAGATAAGAAAATTCTAGTGGGCAGAAATTTACAAAAATAATGGTTGCATATGGGAAAGAATAGGAGAAGGTGATAAAGGGGGAGATTTCTTCTTCCACGGCGCAGATTGAAAATGTCATCTTCTTTGCTTTTTGGAGAAATAAAAAGTACCAGTTCTTTATCTTGAATTATAAGTCACATAGTTAAGAAAAATGTAAACCCTAAGATTTTTTATTATTGTGGAAGGTGGAAGGTAACAAAATCATTATGAATGTGTTCATTTCATACTAATAAGTGGCAGGGTTAGGATTTGCATTCAGGCCTTATGGATCTTAAACTATGACCCCTGAAAGGAAAATTTTCATCACTGCCAGCTCATTTCTCGCAGTTGCTAACTGCCCTGATATGACAGCATGGTATCATTAGGATGGTCTCTTCCATCCCAGTGTACTTCGTCTTTGCAGCTCTTATCACGGTAGGAATGGTACCATTGTGTGGCTAATGGCTTCAGGCTGACCCATGCAGTTCTGCAGGCTGGGCACTTCAGAGCTCCAGGGTGTACGAGGTGACTGTGTAATATGTCAGCTTAGCTAGGCTGAACTTTGTGCCCCAGAATTCCTTTCCTTGCATATTTTCAGTTAGAATAGGCCACAGAAGATATTTTTGTGGAAGATTTGAAAGACAACCTTTCACTGGGAAGGTTAGAGTAGCCACTTGTGTATTTCCTGCCCATTTGTTGCTCAGTACCTGCTGGCTCACTTCTTGGTGTGGACAGCCACCATTCTGCAACTTCCCATTTTCCCCTGCATCTTCCTGCAGCTTCTCCATCTCCTGGGTGGTTGTGTGTTTTTCTCCATGATGAGGAGACACTAACTTTTCCTGTAGGACAGCCACTTCATCAGGAGGCAGTGAGAATGGGCACAGCTACTCCAGCTTATCCTGTCATCCTCCACTTCACATGGACCTTCTCTTCCTGACTACTTTCTCTGCCAACTTGAAGCTATAACAGAAGTAAAAACAGCAGCTTTCTAGAGTTTAACCAGCTCCTCAAATTGTGTAATGTCAACTCCTGGTAACAGACTCCTTACTATATGAGTCTCCTGGTAGTTCTGCTCCTTGGCTGATCTCTGGCTGAAAGAGTGCACCATTTACATTGCATCATTTATAAATGGCACCACCTCCTATAGTCGTGTAGTGCACTGCCTGGGGGCCACATCAGCAACACTGAACGTCTGTATTCCCATAGCTTAAATGGCATAGAGACCAGAATCATTTGTTTCTTGTTTATTGCTCTAGTGATAGGTGGGAAAGTTGACACCATGGCCAAATACATTTGGGAAACACTGAAATCACTCTGCATTTCTGCATTGAGATCCTACCACTTTCACACAGTAAAGACTCTATAAATCTATGCATGCACTAAAGTAATTTGTTCAGTCCAGCCTTCTTTAAACATTTTTGACAAAGAATCATTTTCTGGGTAGTGTGTGTTAACATAGCCCAGGAACTAGTGGTCTACAAACCACACTTTGAGAAACACTGGAATACATTCTGATAATCTCAGTCATTTGATATTTGGCTCTCATCATCTCTAAGTGCTATCTGAGTACAGAGTTAATGTAACTTAAAATCCTATTTAGGCAGTCAAAATTAAATGCAAACAGGGGACGTGATAATAATAATATAGTGAAGAACAATGTGTGCTGATATGCAGTATAATTCATTCCAGCACTTTTCAGAAGATATTGAACCACAAGAGAAAGGCTGGTGGCAGAGAACATATCCTGCATAGGAAAGACAAAGTGGAGTGTGCCATGACGATGAAAAGAGGTAACAGAAGAAATGTTTCTTCTCTCCATTCCTTTTCCCTCCTACTGTTGAGTTAGAGGGTGAATATGTGAATGGCGAAAAAGGCAATGAGATCAGGTAGAAAAAGTACTAGATATTGAAAGCTGGAACCAGTTCAGCTTGAGTGGAATGGAGGAACATCAGGCTGAGGGTACTCCCCACACATCTTTTGTATCTTAACTCCGGCATTTACATGTAGATGAGCTATTTCAGTAGTACATGAGATGCTTTAGGGCCAGCCCAGGCAAAATTGCAAAATATAGTAGACAAGGTTAATTTTTGACGTACTTATTTTCTCTTGATAAAGCCAAAAGTGGTTCTCAAAAGGAGTCCTTTGGGTTGCCATAATGACTGGGCGACATCACTGGCATATGAAGGAGAGGAGCCTAGGGTACTAAACATGGTGTCACACAAGGAAGATCCTGCACAATAAAGAAATGACCTACCCAGAATGAGTTGCCTCACCATTGAGAAACACTGAAAGCCCTTTCTCTGGTTCCATATATTTCCTCTTCTTTTTCAGTCATCTCCCCCATGAGAGGTGGGTATCTCTCAACTAGGTGTGTATCTGATTAGCTAATAAAAGTTATTGCAGAAAGATTGAATAAAACTCAACTTTCAAGTGTTCATTTACATTTCAAAAAAGGAAATAATCAACTCCAGAGAGTCTCTAACTAATTGATGCTCTGAGAGGAAAAATATATTAAAATATTTTATTAGAATAGTAATGTAGTCCTCTTATACAGAGAGACATTTTGCAATCTTTTCCTTCCTTTGTAATTTGCTCATTTCAAACTCTGTCCTTTTCTATCTGTCCACTCACAGTACACACTTTCCAAGGAATTAAGTATGTGTGGCTAATGTTACATCTGCACGGCATCAACCTTTAACCTTTGTACATACGTATTCATAAAAACAAAATGCCAGCCCATGAAGAGAGCTGGTATATACATTACAGTATAAATCATGTCTCTGTCAATGTAAAGGCAGTCTTATCTGAACTATTAACTTAAACTCTCTATGAAAAATAGCTGATTGGATACAATAGCAGCCTCTTATCTTTACTCTTGCCTACACATGACCAAAACAAAAGTATTTAATTTTCTTGCCTGGTTTATGGTATAATAATCCTTTTCTATATTACTCTTTCACACCTTGGGCTAAAAGCTCCAAAGGTAGAAGAGTAGGGGTAACTGATGAGTTATAGCACTAGCTGCTTTACATATGTATATATGGAAGATCTGTCCTCTGAAATGTGCCATTACCTCCATCCTAAAGATGGAAACCTGAGGCTTAGGGGGCTTGAATATCTAATGTGTTCAATGCAAAAATAGCAGAAGTCAGAATTGACCTCAGGTCAGTTTAACATCTAAGCTCCTACTTCATTACCATACCCTGCAGTTTACAGATCTTTTCAGTTTGCTTTCTAGGCTGCCCTGCAGGGGTATGCATGTTCTAGATAGCTCTGAATATAGCCCACTATTTATTGGGCTAGTCTAAGGGAAGTATAAGTAATCCATACCACCAGGGAGGTTTTGATGTAGTTGGAGAGATGTCTTACATACAATGCCATGTGCACATGGAAAGGTAGCCAGCAAAACATGGCATAATATTCATCAGAGCCAGTGGAGATGCACATTCAATAACTTTGCAGGATTTTAGTAGGGAAGAGCTCAGAGTTGACAGAGGCAGAGAAAAAGCCAGGGCTGTTTTTCAGACTTGATGTGTGACTTATAGTAGCCATAATTTATTTTTAAAAAGGGTGGCAGGCTTTTATGTGTAGATCTGCACTAGGGCCTGAGAATACAATGCTGAAGGGGTTGGACAAGGACTTTGTCTGTCCTGTGGCCCCTTCCTCCCCAGGCCCCAGCATTTCACATGCCTGTAGAATCACCTGGGCGTCCTGTTAAAATGTAATTTCACATTCAGGAGGTCTGGAATAGGGTCTCAGATTCTGCATTTCAAACAAGCTTGCAGGTAATGGCCAGGCTGCTACTCCACAGACCGTACTTTGAGTAGCAAGACTCTAGAGGAGAGAGTGGATGAGCAAATGAAGAAACAAATGGTGAGAATATAACTTTAGCAAAAAATAACTGAAGGTCCATTAGGGGCATGTAGCCATCTATGCCAGCCTTCAGCTCCTCTCTCCACAAACAGATAGGCTACCATTACCACCTTAGGATAACCTGGGTAGGTCTTAAATGTTGGATAAATCCCTTTGGCTTACCTTCTTCTAGATTGATAGACATCTTTCCTTCTGTTGAATTGTCTTCCCTCATATATTTACAATCCAATTTATTGTACAACATTTTTATAGTTCATCACCTTTTCTAGGACCATTCCCCAAATCCTAGCAACATTGATTTGATTTCAGCCATACTCTGGTCTTCTTGGGATCAGCATGATTGCAGAACATTTCTAAATTCTGTGAATTTCTATCTCATTTCTAATGTGCTTTCTCTGTCCTTCCTCCCTTTTCCCTTCCTTCTTCCTTCTTTTTCATCTTCCTTCCTTCCTTCTTTCCTTCCTTCCTTCTGTCCTTCTTATTTACTCACAGAGTGTAACATTTGCAAATTAGTGGGGATTCTTAATATACCCCTCAAATGATGAGTTTGATGTCCCAGCTATGTCATTTATTAGTTGTCTGACTTTGGGCAAGTTATTCAATCACCCTGTGCTTTCCTCATCTATTAAATGGGGATTAATGATAGTATCCATGTCACAGTGACATTGTAGGATTAAATGATTATTAACTGTTAAGTGCTTAGAACAGTTGCTAGGACATAGTAAATGCAATATAAATGTTTGTGGATATTCTTGGTGCTATACAATCTTCTCTTCCCCTCTGTGGGATAGCAAACTTTCTTTTTGGTTTGACAGTGCAGAAAAACATGAAGTTCAGTGCAGTGGTCATCTCTTATGTTCTGAGGAGATACATGGGAGGGCTAAAGACTTATACCAGAGTCTTTATCCCTCTGTGTCTTCTTACTCCTTGTCTTATCAAAATTTGAACACTTTTCCCTGTTACATATCATTACGTTTCCCTTAGTCTTGTTATTTAATTTTCCCATAAATGTCGATTTCATGGACACATAATTTATTCCATGATGGCAAGACAGTCATGCATGAAAGTTGTTTTTACTATTTTTAGGCCTCACGGTACATATTTGATGATGATGATGATGATGATGATGATGTTGATGATGATGACTACCACTAGTAGTAGTGTTAACATTCATCAAGTGTATAATAAAGGATTTCAGCTTCCAGCCATAACTGAATAAGAAGAACCAGATGTACCATGTCCCCCTCCCAGTTGAAACAACTAAAACAAACAAACAAACAAACAAACCTGGACAACCACAATGATGAGACTCTGGACAGAAAGCAGTTCAGGACAGTGATCCTCGACAGAAGGAAAACAAACAAGATGAGCCCTATGATTGCCCCAGCCTGCTTCCCAGGAGGATTTTATAGGTTCAGTGCATGGTAGAGGAACTAAAACAGAGGCTGACATGTCACAGTGTTGAGGAGACAGAATTCAGAGATCAGAGAAGCCCAAACAGATAGAATTTGTAAGGTAGAGTATTGAGTTAAAGAGAGCTATACACAGAGCAAATGATTCCTCTCAAGTGTTCAGCTAAATATCACTCAGTGCCTCCATGAGCAAACTACTGGAGTTCAGGAAGGAACAAATTAGAAAGGAATAGGCAGAACAATACCTGGAGCTCACACAGGGCTAGAAAGAGTTTATATTACCATCAGACAGAGTGAAAAGACCTAACATACTGGGCATCAAGTAAGTCTTCAGCCAAACCAATTGTAGAAGCAAGCCACAAAAGGATCAAGTTATTTCTAAATAACCTAATTGTGTCCCAGAACAAAGATGAAAAATACTTAAAAAGAATCATCCAGCACTCGAAGATGTAAAAAGACAATGTCTGGGATCCAATAAAAAATTACCATGCACACAAAGATGCAAAAAACACAACCTGTAATACACAGGACAAGAATCAATTATAAATAGACCCAGAAATGCCAGACATAATAGAATTAGTAGACAAGAACTTCAAGACAGTGATTAAAACTATATACTCCATATGTTCCAAAAGGTAGAAGAAAGCATGCACATAGGAGAGACATGGAAGATCTATAAATAAATAAATAAATAAATAAATAAATAAATAAATAAATAAATATTTAACTTCTAGAGATGAAAAGAATTATAGTGAATGGGATTAAAAGCATACTAAATACTGAAGAAGAAAAGATTAGTGATCCTGAAGACATAGCAATAGAAATTATTCAAAATAAAAGACAAAGAAAAAAATGACGGGGAAAAAAAAAAAAAAAAAAGAAGAACAGGGGATTACTGAGCTGTGGAATACCTTACTCAGTGTAACTTACTCAGTGAAATGGAAGCTTAGAAAAAGGTGAAGTGGGGAAACAGAAAAATACATATATTTGAAGAAATATGGCTGGAATCAAAGTTTTGGGAAATCATATTTCCAAATTTGATGAAAATCATAAACTCAAATATCGAAGAAGCTCAATGAATCTCAACCACAAGCAACAGAAAGAAGACTACACCAAAGTCCATCAAATTACTTCAAACTTGTGTTAAGAGAATACCTTAAAAGTATCTAGGAGAAAAGAACACATTACAAAATAGACTAAAAATTAGTAAATGACAGCAGGCAATAGACATCAGAAATAATACAAGCTGGTGCAACTTTTTTAAATATCAAGGGGAAAAAAATCAACCTCAAATTCTATACCCACCAAAAACCATTTCTTTAAAAAATGAAGTTGAAATAAAGACTTTTTCAGACATACAAAAGGTAAGAGAGTTCACCACCAGCAGACCTCCATTACAAACATGCAATACAATAATGTGCTAAGCATTTAATGTGCTTTTCTTCATCAATCCTTTTCCAAACCTTATAGATACATGCTGTTGGAATCCTTACTCTATGGAGTAAAAAATTAAGGTTGTGAGATCCCCAAAAAACACGACATGGTATAGCCGGACCTATAGAGTTTGCACTTACAGATTTCAAGACAATCTGAAATGCTGCATACTGGATGACTCCATTTATATGATAACCAGAAAACACAAAACTATGAAGACAGCAAAATGATTAGTAGGCATGAGGGGATGACAGTGGGAGATCAATAAGTGAGGCACTGAAGATTTTTAGGCCAGTGAATATACTCTGTATGAGATCTTAATTATAGATACATGTTCTTATGCATTTGTCCAAACCCATAAAATATAGAACATCAAGAGTGGACCTTAACATAACCTATAGACTTCATGTCATCATAGGTTCATCACTTGTAACAAATGTGCCAATCTGTTGATCTTGATCAAGGGAAAGGCTGTGCATGTGTGGGGACAGAGGTTATATAGGATATCTCCGTACCTTCCCCTCAATTTTGCTGTGAATCAAAAACTGCTATAAAAAATTAAAGTCTTAATTTTTTTTAAAAAAGGTCTACTATCTTTATATTTGTTTCACTAGTCTAAGACCTAGTTTGTAGCCAGGAAATAGTGTGTTTTGCCATTTAGCAGGAGGTGGGACCATCTCAATTGAAATCAGGTGTTGGGGGCGCCTGGGTGGCTCAGTTGGTTAAGCGACTGCCTTCGGCTCAGGTCATGATCCTGGAGTCCCTGGATCGAGTCCCGCATCGGGCTCCCTGCTCGGCGGGGAGTCTGCTTCTCCCTCTGACCCTCCACCCTCTCATGTGCTCTCTCTCTCTCATTCTCTCTGTCTCAAATAAATAAATAAAATCTTAAAAAAAAAAAAAAAAAAAAAGAAATCAGGTGTTGGGGCACCTGGGTGGCTCAGTCGGCTGAGCATCAGACTCTTGGTTTTGGCTCAGGTCATGATCTCAGGGTCATGAGATAGAGTCCTGCATTAGGCTCCACACCCAGTGAGGAGTCTGCTTGAAATTCTCTCTCTCCCCCTCTCCCTCTGCCCCTCTCCTGCTTATGTGCATGCTCACATGCACACGTGTGCTCTCTCTCTCTCAAAGAAATAAATACATCTTAAAAAACAAAAAGAAATCAGGTGTCCAACAAATGCTTTTGGCAATTAAGCTATTAGTGTTATTATCATTTTAAAGAGCTCATATTTACTAATGATCTTTGTTACAAGAAGAGATATTTAAAGAAATCCCTTTTTTTAAAAAATTTTTTTATTGTTATGTTAATCCCCATACATTACATCATTAGTTTTAGATATAGTGTTCCATGATTCATTGTTTGTGTATAAAACCCAGTGCTCCATGCAGAACGTGCCCTCCTCAATACCCATCACCAGGCTAACCCATCCTCCCAACCCCCTCCCCTCTAGAACCCTCAGTTTGTTTTTCAGAGTCCATTGTCTCTCATGGTTCTTCTCCCCCTCCGATTTCCCCCCCTTCATTAAAGAAATCCCTTTCTTATGTTTTAGATAGTAAAGATATAGTACAAATTTTAGGCAACAGTACAAAATTTTAGATAATCACTTATTGCATGTATACAATCATGGCCATTTATCTTAGTAGATTAATAATAGCAGTAAACTTTTTGAAATATTTAAAATTAAGAAAGAAAAAGACTCACAGCACTCCTTAAGCTTTTCAGAAGCAACTTTCAGAATAACAGTGAAAGATTAAACTTATATCTTTTATAAGTTACTGGATTTTAAAAGCTCTATTAACATTTTCCTTTGTTTTTCTTTCAGAAAATTTTAAAAAGGCTATCTGTGAGCAGGTTAATGGTTAAGCTTTTTTACTGTTATTTGACTCAATTTTTCTAAACACTATTAAATTGGAAGTACTGTAAGGGAGGTTTGAAACTCAATTTATGTCCGGTTGTATTAATCAATCTGTAGTAACTTCATCCTACATACCGAATCTCAGTAAAAATTTGTGCAAAATCATTGTTAAAGTATTGCATCATAGAAAAAAATCCATAGGCTTATATCACTGAAAATATAACTTTCACACAAAAAAGTTTACTGTTTTAATTTAAAAAAAATCAACTGATTCTAATATGCTGGTGAAATTAGAAAACACTGCCTATGAAAGAAAAATGATAAGATGAATTTTAGCATATGTCATAAAACTCATTTATAGACATGTTATCTGGAATTAAAGGAAAATCAGATGTTTGAAAGAATTTTAAAGATTTTGCTTTATTTTAATTTGGAAAGAACAAATAAGAGCGTTTTGTCTAATGATTTGCTTACTTGAAGTTTCTGAAAACTTCATTGAAATAAAAGGTTTAATTGAATAATAAATATTTCAAGTAAAGACTTTCACTTTGTATCTTATAAATTATCAAACAATGCCTAGATGTCCTGCAGACATCTATCAAGTATCGGTAGATCCTGAAATAATTTTATGGGCAATAGAAATAGAAAGTTGCAAGGTAGGATGTGACCAGGGTCTGGCTGTGGCATCTGTCACTCCATTGATCGCCAGGGTTGATTCGGCTGATCTGGCTGGCTAGGCAGTGGTCATCTTCCTCCCTCGTCATTCCAGGTGCATCCCTCTTGACCCTGCGCTCTGGCTCTGTTAGGGGGAAGAGGACTACCCTCCTGCTAGAGGGTATAGCAGTCCCTGTGCTCTCCTGCTAGAACCTCCGCACAAGCTCTCAAGGTCCATTTGGTAGTCAAATTGCCAATACTCCAGACACACCCAAATGAGGGGCTGCATGCAGCAGTCTGCCTTTCTCTTAAAGAAAAAAAAAATCCCCCAAATTACTAGATACTTAATTTTTTTTAATTCAGGAAAAAACATAATCTAAGTGTAAATAAAAGGACAGCTGTAATACAATGTGGAAAAGGACTACTAACCCTGTCTTGAAAAAGAGAATGAATAATCTATAAAGGACATAAATTCCCTCATTAATATTAAGTGATGGTAAGCCTAATTCCGAAAGAATATATGAACTTGAAGAGAAACTTCAAAAGTCATGAAAGGAATAACTAGTAATATGTATAAATGTGTTTTTACTTTTTTAAAAAGTCAAATCATTTAAAAATCTTAATGATGAAGTGATAGTTGGTCTAAATCTTTCAAAACCCACATACCTTTTTCTATAATTAGTTGTAGAACTTTGAGAACATATCAGTAATCTGATGTACATGAAAAGTGAAAGGAACAATTAACATTAAATGGCATATTCAGACAAGTTATCTTTATCTTTGTGGTATATCTATATTTATCTTTATATAATACCATTGGATGCAGCATTTTGATTTCCTGAGGTCTTTTATAGGTAAGAGAGAATACCAGGAAATAATCAGAGGGGGAAAAATCAATATTACAGCACTTGCTTATTTACTAATTCTACCATACTTTCATTTATACAGTTTTCATACCACTCAAAAATAGTTGTTTATATGCTGTATTTGGTAATTATGCTATTTGAGTCAGTGCTACTACTTTTTTTTTTTAATTTTTTTTATTGTTATGTTAATCCCCATACATTACATCATTAGTTTTAGATATAGTGTTCCATGATTCATTGTTTGTGCATAACACCCAGTGCTCCATGCAGAACGTGCCCTCCTCAATACCCATCACCAGGCTAACCCATCCTCCCACCTCCCTCCCCTCTAGAACCCTCAGTTTGTTTTTCAGAGTCCATCGTCTCTCATGGTTCTTCTCCCCCTCCGATTTCCCCCCCTTCATTCTTCCCCTCCTGCTACATTCTTCTTCTTCTTTTTTTCTTTCTTAACATATATTGCATTATTTGTTTCAGAGGTACAGATCTGAGATTCAACAGTCTTGCACAATTCACAGCGCTTACCAGAACACATACCCTCCCCAGGGTCCAACACCCAGTGACCCCATCCCTCCCACCCCAGCCCCCACTCCAGCAACCCTCAGTTTGTTTCCGGAGATTAAGAATTCCTCATATCAGTGAGGTCATATGATACATGTCTTTCTCTGTTTGACTTATTTCGCTCAGCATAATACCCTCCAGTTCCATCCACGTCGTTGCAAATGGCAAGATCTTATTCCTTTTGATGGCTGCATAATATTCCATTGTATATATATACCACCTCTTCTTTATCCATTCATCTGTTGATGGACATCTTGGCTCTTTCCACAGTTTGGCTATTGTGGACATTGCTGCTATAAACATCGGGGTGCACGTAGCCTTTCGGGTCCCTACTTTTGTATCTTTGGGGTAAATACCCAGTAGTGCACTTGCTGGATCATATGGTAGCTCTATTTTCAACTTTTTGAGGAACCTCCATACTGTTTTCCAGAGTGGCTGCACCAGCTTGCATTCCCACCAACAGTGTAGGAGGGTTCCCCTTTCTCCACATCCCCGCCAACATCTGTCATTTCCTGACTTGTTAATTTTAGCCATTCTGACTGGTGTGAGGTGGTATCTCATTGAGGTTTTGATTTGGATTTCCCTGATGCCGAGCGATATTGAACACTTTTTCATGTGTCTGTTGGCCATTTGGATGTCTTCTTTGGAGAAATGTCTGTTCATGTCTTCTGCCCATTTCTTGATTGGATTCTTTGTTCTTTTGGTGTTGAGTTTGATGAGTTCTTTATAGATTTTGGATACTAGCCCTTTATCTGATATGTCATTTGCAAATATCTTCTCCCATTCTGTCGGTTGTCTTTTGGTTTTGTTGACTGTTTCCTTTGCTTTGCAAAAGCTTTTTATCTTGATGAAGTCCCAATAGTTCATTTTTGCCCTTGCTTCCCTTGCCTTTGGCGATGTTTCTAGGAAGAAGTTGCTGCGGCTGAGGTCGAAGAGGTTGCTGCCTGTGTTCTCCTTTAGGATTTTGATGGACTCCTGTCTCACATTGAGGTCTTTCAACCATTTGGAGTCTATTTTTGTGTGTGGTGTAAGGAAATGGTCCAGTTTCATTCTTCTGCATGTGGCTGTCCAATTTTCCCAACACCATTTGTTGAAGAGACTGTCTTTTTTCCATTGGACATTCTTTCCTGCTTTGTCAAAGATGAGTTGACCATAGAGTTGAGGGTCCATTTCTGGGCTCTCTATTCTGTTCCATTGATCTATGTGTCTGTTTTTGTGCCAGTACCATACTGTCTTGATGATGACAGCTTTGTAGTAGAGCTGGAAGTCTGGAATTGTGATGCCGCCAGCTTTGCTTTTCTTTTTCAACATTCCTCTGGCTATGCGGGGTCTTTTCTGGTTCCATACAAATTTTAGGATTATTTGTTCCATTTCTTTGAAGAAAGTGGATGGTATTTTGATGGGGATTGCATTGAATGTGTAGATTGCTCTAGGTAGGATTGACATCTTCACAATATTTGTTCTTCCAATCCATGAGCATGGAACGTTTTTCCATTTCTTTGTGTCTTCCTCAATTTCTTTCATGAGTATTTTATAGTTTTCTGAGTACAGATCCTTTGCCTCTTTGGTTAGATTTATTCCTAGGTATCTTATGGTTTTGGGTGCAATTGTAAATGGGATCGACTCCTTAATTTCTCTTTCTTCTGACTTGTTGTTGGTGTATAGGAATGCCACTGACTTCTGTGCATTGATTTTATATCCTGCCACTTTACTGAATTCCTGTATGAGTTCTAGCAGTTTTGGGGTGGAGTCTTTGGGATTTTCCACATACAGTATCATATCATCTGCAAAGAGTGAGAGTGTGACTTCTTCTTTGCCAATTTGGATGCCTTTGATTTCTTTTTGTTGTCCGATTGCTGTGGCTAGGACTTCCAATACTATGTTGAATAGCAGTGGTGATAGTGGACATCCCTGCCGCGTTCCTGACCTTAGGGGGAAAGCTCTCAGTTTTTCCCCATTGAGAATGATATTCGCTGTAGGTTTTTCATAGATGGCTTTTATGATATTGAGGTATGTACCCTCTATCCCTATACTCTGAAGAGTTTTGATCAAGAAAGGATGCTGTACTTTGTCAAATGCTTTTTCTGCATCTATGGAGAGGATCATATGATTCTTGTTCTTTCTTTTGTTAATGTATTGTATCACGTTGATTTATTTGCAGATGTTGAACCAACCTTGCAGCCCAGGGATAAATCCGACTTGGTCGTGGTGAATAATCCTTTTAATGTACTGTTGGATCCTATTGGCTAGTATTTTGGTGAGAATTTTTGCATCCATGTTCATCAGGGATATTGGTCTGTAATTCTCCTTTTTGATGGGGTCTTTGTCTGGTTTTGGGATCAAGGTAATGCTGGCCTCATAAAATGAGTTTGGAAGTTTCCTTCCATTTCTATTTTTTGGAACAGTTTCAGAAGGATAAGTATTAATTCTTCTTGAAATGTTTGGTAGAATTCCCCTGGGAAGCCATCTGGCCCTGGGCCTTTGTGTTTTGGGAGATTTTTGATGACTGCTTCAATTTCCTTAGTGGTTATAGGTCTGTTCAGGTTTTCTATTTCTTCCTGGTTCAGTTTTGGTAGTTGATACATCTCTAGGAATGCATCCATTACTTCCAGGTTATCTACTTTGCTGGCATAGAGTTGCTCATAATATGTTCTTATAATTGTTTGTATTTCTTTGGTGTTGGTTGTGATTTCTCCTCTTTCATTCATGATTTTGTTGATTTGGGTCATTTCTCTTTTCTTTTTGATAAGTCTGGCCAGGGGCTTATCAATCTTGTTAATTCTTTCAAAGAACCAGCTCCTAGTTTCGTTGATCTGTTCTACTGTTCTTTTGGTTTCTATTTCATTGATTTCTGCTCTGATCTTTACTATTTCTCTTCTCCTGCTGGGTTTAGGCTTTATTTGCTGTTCTTTCTCCAGCTCCTTTAGGTGTAGGGTTAGGTTGTGTACTTGAGACCTTTCTTGTTTCTTGAGAAAGGCTTGTATTGCTATATACTTTCCTCTTAGGACTGCCTTTGCTGTATCCCAAAGATTTTGAATAGTTGTGTTTTCATTTTCATTGGTTTCCATGAATTTTTTAAATTCTTCTTTAATTTCCTGGTTGACCCATTCATTCTTCAGTAGGATGCTCTTTAGCCTCCATGTATTTGAGTTCTCTCTGACTTTCCTCTTGTGATTGAGTTCTAGTTTCAAAGCATTGTGGTCTGAAAATAGGCAGGGGATGATCCCAATCTTCTGGTACCGGTTGAGACCTGATTTATGACCTAGGATGTGATCTATTCTGGAGAATGTTCCATGGGCACTAGAGAAGAATGTGTATTCCGTTGCTTTGGGATGGAATGTTCTGAATATGTCTGTGAAGTCCATTTGGTCTAGTGTGTCATTTAAAGTCTTTATTTCCTTGTTGATCTTTTGCTTAGACGATCTGTCCATTTCAGTGAGAGGGGTGTTAAAGTCCCCCACTATTATTGTATTGTTGTCAATGTGTTTCTTTGCTTTTGTTATTAATTGCCTTATATAATTGGCTGCTCCCATGTTAGGGGCATAGATATTTACAATTGTTAGATCTTCTTGTTGGATAGACCCTTTAAGTATGATATAGTGTCCTTCCTCATCTCTTATTACCATCTTTGGTTTAAAATCTAATTTGTCTGATATAAGGATTGCCACCCCAGCTTTCTTTTGGTGTACATTAACATGGTAAATTGTTTTCCACCCCCTCACTTTCAATCTGGGGGTGTCTTTGGGTCTAAAATGAGTCTCTTGCAGACAGCATATCGATGGGTCTTGTTTTTTAATCCAATCTGATAGCCTGTGTCTTTTGATTGGGGCATTTAGCCCATTTACATTCAGGGTAACTATTGAAAGATAGGA
>NW_022589716.1:26352205-26370562 GCF_004348235.1 Phoca vitulina
ACACTGTCCCGCGAGGGTTCCACCCCCCACTTCGCCACCAGAGTGACGTCCCTCAGCGGAGCAGACTTCTAAAAGTTCCGATTTTGTGCTCCGTGGCTCTATCACTTGCCAGAAGCGGCCGACGGAGGCCCCTCCCCCACTGTCTATCCTCCCGAATAACGCCTCGGATTCACTTCTCCGCACGTCCTACCTTCCAGAAAGTGGTCGCTTTTCTGTTCAGAGAGTTGTTGCTATTCTTTTCTTCGATCTCCTGTTGAGTTTATAGGTGTTCAGAATGGTTTGATCCCTATCCAGCTGAATTCCTGAGAGGAGACGAAATCCAGCTCTCCTACTCCTCCGCCATCTTGCTCCGCCTATGAGTCAGTGCTACTTCTTAAAAAGTTGGTCAACTGTAAGGGGAGGATGTTTGGTGTTTTTTTTTTTTTTAAGATTTTATTTATTTATTTGACAGAGAGATAGAGCAAAAGTAGGCAGAGTGGTAGGCAGAGGGAGAGGGAGAAGCGGCTCTCCACTGAGCAAGGAGCCCAATGTGGGGCTCGATCCCAGGACCCTGGGATCATGACCTGAGCCGAAGGCAGACGCTTAACCAGCTGAGCCACCCAGGTGCCCCAAATTTGCTATTATTTTTATATTTAATTAAAAACCCCAAACATGGGGCACCCGGGTGGCTCAGTCGGTTAAGCGTCTGCCTTCGGCTCAGGACATAATCCCAGGGTCCTGGGATCGAACCCCACAAAGGGCTCCTGGCTCAGCAGGGAGCCTGCTTCTGCCTCTTCCCCTGCTCATGCTCTCTCTCTCTGTATCTCTCTGTCTCAAATGAATAAATAAAAATCTTAAAAAAAATAAATTATAGTGAGTGGTTAATTTAATGCTGTAATTTCCCTACATTTCAATAAAGCATTCCAAATAGAATCTAAACAAATCATTTCAACTTGTATAGAAAATACTATAAAAAGACACTTACTGTATAGAATCTGTGTGATTGGAGCGATTGCAGATGAATTACAGACAATGCATTAGATGTGACTTTATATACTGGTAAGTGAAAACAAAACGTAATTACTTTTAAATTAGAGTGTAAAATTTTACATATCTTAATTAATTTAGTTTTATTTCGGTTGATAACAATATGCCCAACTAGCCGATGGTGATACGAAACTTGGGAAAATGAGGATTTAAAAGTTGAAGGTTTTATTCCTCTTAGACAAAGCACAAATACTTCAAACCTCTGAACACTGTTTAAATGTGCCCAGTGACTCTCATCCCACTTGTCAAGAATAGCTCCTGTAGCATTTTGTTTATTTCTATCGCTCTTCTATATTTTTTTTCTCTGCAGTGCATGATTTCCTGCTACTCTCAACCCTCCCACTTGGCCCAATCAAAACTTAGTCCCATGAAGTAATTGGTACTGGTGGATGATCTAATATTGTGGACGGCTAGAGCTTATGTGCAGCTTATCACATCATGGGACTCCAGGGGAGAAATGTGTGTTTTCTGTTTCCTTCTTATCAGAACAAGACTTGGGGCCACCTGATATCAGACCTTAGATTTTACCTCCCCCACAAATCCAATTTATTCAATCTATTTTAGACTCTAGCATTCCACATAGCTCTCGACTGTACTTTATGACAGATAAGGTGGAAAATTCAAGGCACTGTTGATGAAAATAAAACAACAAAGTCTGCACACACAAATCTTGCCAGAGAAGTGCATTTAACCATTTTAAAATGTAGAATTCATCTACTTAAACTTTTCAAAGCGGCTTGTTTATATAAATGATGGAGTAAGGTGCATTTGTTTTTATTTCTAAAAATTGTGAGATAATTTACATCTCTGCCCTTTATCTCTACTGTTATTAAAGTATTGGAGGAATAAAATTCCATTTACTTCTATTCACAGAAGACTGTCATATTCAGATAATGGCACAATTCAGAATTTATCAAGTGCCAGGAGATTATAAAAGTTAATGGAACAAAATGGTATTAGTGTGAGATTTTGGGAAAATCTCATGAGATTTGGTACAGTAACTTCACAATTAAATTACCATGTCACTACTGTATGTGCAGACAAAGGGAAGTGGGGCATTTGTGAATTCCATATTGATAGATCTTATGAATGATCTAGAAATGAAAACCTCCTTTGTTTAGATAACTGTGAATCTTTTTGGAGTATTGCTTTCTCTTTCACTGTACAAATATTCAAAGTGAAGGACACAGCAATGTAAGTCAACGAAGCAGATATTTTAGGATAGCTTTCTTTAATTCAAAACACACAGTGTTCTAAAAGAAAAGATGGGTTTGGGGCTACAAATGCTATTACCAGAATTTCATGTCAGATTTGTGTGTTTTTCTTCACTAAAACTTTCCCATAAATAGGCTGACTCTTGTAGAATTCCTTCATGATATTAGAATGACTCTATTTCCCTCCTGGACACTCCAGGCTAGTAGGCCATGTAGGCTAAACTCCTCCTAGTTGACTGGGTCCCTTCCTCCAGTCCTCATCCTGACTGCAAGCCTCAGTTCCTGTCTTAATTTTCTTCATAGGTGTCCAGGTGTCATCTCAGATCTAGTGTCCCCCAACTAGCTCATTACCATTTCTGGGAAGAAGTTACTAATCATCAGAAGGATTAGCATGTGAAATGAATGAGACAAGGAGGTCTTAGTTCAGTGTCTGGCACTGTGGAACTTCCTAATAACTATTAATCAATGTTATTACAAGTAATAATAAATATTCTTGGATCTAGTGGGTCCTCCTGTGTTCCCTGTTGTATCCATGTTATCTTTCCTTAACCACTTGGCCTCAAAACCTGGAAGTCATTTCCATTCCTTTGTCTTCCTCACATAGGCTGTCCAACTTGGTCATAAATTCCTGTATGCATTATCTTTTATTTTTTTTAAGATTTTATTTATTCATTTGACAGAGAGAGAGAGAGAGCACAAGCAGGGGGAGCAGCAGAGAGAGAGAGAGAGAGAAGCAGGCTCCCACCAAGCAGGGAGCCCGATGCAGGGCTTGGTCCCAGGACCCTGGGATCACGACCTGAGCAGAAGGCAGATGCTTAACCATCTGAGCCACCCAGGTGCCCCTGTATACACTATCTTTTGGGAATTTCTTTTTCTCCTATCACTGTCATCCTTTAAACTCTTGCTTCAAATATTGCACAAGCCATTGTTGGTCCCTACTCCTGTTGACAGAACCCCTTTCCCACTTTGGAGGCTGAAATGCCATAGACTCACATTCCCATCCTCCTCTGCACCCAGAGCAGAGTCACGTGACCCACTCCCGCCTATGAGATGTGAGGCTTTTAGGAAGGGTATTCTTCTGTATAAAAATTAAATTTAAAAATAAATAATTAATAATCAGAAACAAAATATTTTAAAATACCAAAATGATGAAAAACTATATAAAAAAAGGCTTCAGTGGAAACTTTCATTGTTTTCTTCACTAGAAGTTGTCACACCTACATATCATCCTGGAACTGCTATAGGAATCCTGATACTAGGCAAAAAAATATACCACTTTTATAGAGGATGACAGGTTTGGGTGGGGGGATAGATGGAAGTCATCCGGATCTTGATTTTATTTTATTTCTTTCAAGCTTATATGGAGCCTAGAGTCTAAATTGGTCCTCTCTCTGGTCCACTTGATTCTTCTTTCATCAGTCCAGACTACCCTACACATTGCTGCTAAATAGGAATCTTCAAACCTCCCATTTTTTCTGTCTTAATCCTGATTAAACACCTTTAACAGTTTTCAGTTTCTGTAATAGTGGTCTTCAAATGGAGTGGGGTAGGAAGGATAACCCGAGGGAGCATGTGAAGAAACCATTAAAAATTATATGTAAAGGAGAGGAATTAAACTTTGTTAATATTTTCTATATCGGTTATCAATGACTTTCTCACTAGTCCATTTATCTGATGGTCACATATCAGACACGAGGGAGGAATTCTACACGGGGGATCTATTGACAACGCACCTTCACCTATTCAATTGCTTTCAGCATAATTTGAGATATTGAATGTAACCTGAGCTTGGGTAAGTGGATTTGTGGATTATATCATTTAGCTTTTTTCTAAACTAACTCTAAAAAAGTGGCTTAGAGAGATTTCTGTTAAGCTATACTACCTGAAGATAGTATAGTTACGCAGGCATGCGTCCGCTATTCAGCGTATAAGCTCTTCGTCAGTCTCACTATGAGGCACAAACAATAATGTCACATTCAACATGAATCAGCCCAAAAATTCAGAATTATCAAGAAGACAACTTAAAATATGGGTTTATATTCACTATTATTAATGATGATACCACCCTTTGAGAAGAGAACACTTTTGAGATATTAGCCTGTGATAGAAGTGTATGTATGTAATATATAAATAAATATGCATACATTGGGGGCACAAGCTCAAGACTGTGTTTCTCTAGTTCAGGTTTAAATGAGAATAAATTGGACACCGGTACCTACAGGACAGTATCTTCCTTTTGCTAATGAGCTAAATCTTGCTTTTTCTTCAATATTGTAAAATAATTATAAATAAGTGCTCTCATTTATTAAATGCTTAATTGTATGCCTGGCACTGTGCTGAGCCCTACGCCTCATAGCATTTATTTTGTTCAATATTTCTTGTAAATAATTTTGTAAACTAAATATTATCCCCCGTTTTTACAGATGAAGAAACTGAGATGTTAAAAACTTTCCCAAAGGTACCCTCCTAATAAGTTAGAGAACTGGAATCCAGTCTACAGTTAAGCCCCACCTACTGCTTTAAACTACTGTTCATTTTATCTCAACTCTCATGGTACCCTAGGAGTGGCAACAAACAAACCAAAAAAAAAAAAAGTAAGGAAATAAAACTAAGCATATACTATGTATTAGAGAACATGCTAGGTATTTGAAACACTTTATAATAGATGTTTTCAGTAAACTCTTGTTAGCTAGCTGGCATTATCTCCTATTTTTTTTTTTCTAATGAAGAAGCTGGCATGTCTTCCATCCTGCTATAATCTTACCTCCTCCTGAAATTTATGCACAAACAACGCCTACTGCTGTTTTTTGGCATTTGATTGTCTCCTTCCTTGTGACATAGTTTTAGTAGCTGGTTTCCTCATCAAAGCCAGTGTGATGTAATGGGGGGAAATGGATTTGGTTCCAGGCTGACTTGACATCTAATCTCCGTGCCTCACCCACAAATGAGTCGTTTTGGGTAAGAAACCACGGTTCCTTCACATGTAGAATGGACAAAAAAGACATTCTTCAGATGAAGAAACCCTAGCATGGTGAACTTGCATGTATATGTATTCATGGGAATGTCATGTTCTCACCTGGCAGGTATATCTCTTCTGCAACTAGACTCCAAATTCCTTGAGGTTGAAGTGTGGATGCTTTGCTATTTTGTTTCTCTCACAATATTATAAGTATGCTCAGTGCATGTTGATGCAATGCTGTCACTAGCTCCTAGATTCCTCAAATCTCCAAATATTGTTTTGTTTTTCTGGGGGTTGGTTGTGAAGCAGAACAATGTATATGCCCAGCTTCTGTCCCTTCGACCAGCACATGATTATCTTTGTTAAGGATTTCATCAAAATATGATCTAGGTATTTTTGTTGTTGTTGATATCACATCATCACGAGAAAGAGCTCAATTAGAATGGGCCATTCTGGGGTTGAATAACTGAAGTAGCTGCTTTGAAAGAGACAGCCTATTTACTTAGCCACCGTGGGACTGTCCAGTGCTATCATCATGAGTGACATTGATGTACTACAGGTAACTTGAACTTGTGCCCACTCCTATCTGGGTAATTTTCAGTCAATACCATGCTTGTGAAGTACAGAAGTTAAATTCACTGTGTCAACAAGAAAACAGTTTTATTATGTCATCAGCAAAAGGTAAAGGGGCTTATCTGGGTTATTTGGGTTCTTTCAAAATAGGGATCTCACTCTTCAAACACCCCAAATAATAGATTTGAAATATGCTGTAAGTCTCAAAATCCCACTATGTTATCATAGTTGTACCAAAACAGGCAGCTCCATTTTGGGGAAAAAAAAAAAAAGAATTCAATGGTTAAGCAGTATCATGGTCTGGGCACTCTTTTGGGATAGTAGCAGTTTTAGGCTGAAGTTAGGAACTGATATCACCAGCAAGACTGAAAGTTCTTACTCAGAAGGCAGTCTCAAGTTTAAATAAATGAACAGAACTCCAATCGAGATCTTTTATATTTAAAAGAATCACTATACAGGGGTGCCTTGGTGGCTCAGTTAGTTGAGCATCTGACTCTTGGTTTTGGCTCAGGTCATGATCTCAGGGTCATGAGATCGAGCCCCACATCACGCTCCACACTCAGCAGGGAGTCTGCTTGAGATTCTCTCCCTCTCCCCCCACCGTCTCTCATAAATAAGTAAATCTTAAAAAAAAAATAAAAAAAAGAATCACTGTACAAAATAACACTCAGCACCCAGAAAATATGTGAGCTTGGACATCTCCCAATCTTGCAATTCGAATCAGGAATATATATTGTGGCTTTAACTTGAAAATTGTGATCAACTTCTTTGCATATCTAAGAACTGCCTGTAAGTTATATAAAAGGGAAAAAGTAAGTAGAGCCTGAGTTTTTGAAGGCAAGGACCAATTTGATGACTTTCTACAATTTCATTATAGTTTCTTTGAAAACTATTTCACCAGTACTCTGTACTGGCAGTTGTAAGATGAGGGTAATCAGTGTAGCAGTGGGTACCTCTAAAGTTATACAAGCATTTACTTCCTTTCTAGAGTTTTCCATGTTACACAGAGTTCCCTTTTCCCACACAAAGACATATCTGTCAATCCTGGAGGTTTGTGGGAGAAACTTGTGGGAGTCAGATAAAGTCAAGCTTCAGGAAACTAACATTTTCTGGTTCTTTTGATTGGTATGGACATCTCCTACTTATGAACAACTTTTGTTCTTTATCAGTGTTGTACAATAAAAATAAACCACAGCAGTATGATGCCTGAGTTGGGACTGGGTAGAATCCAGTAGTTGAGTTTACTAGCAACATTTTATTTTGAGCAATGTCCATACCTCACAGATCCTTTCTTTAGAGAGAATCATCATCTTTTCTTTGGAATGTTTTGTTATAGGAGTTAAACATAATGGAGTTTTGCTGTTCTTGCTATTCTCTGTGGGGCTGGAGGAGGCCAGGAGGAGGGAGAGAGAGAGAGAGAGAGCACGAGAGAGAGTTATTGAAGAATAGAGTCCCTACCAAGAGGCAATAGATATCTATTGCTAATTATTCCCACCACCAGTAAATCAAATATACTTCCTCATGTTACAGAAAATTAGAATGACTTAATAATAATATCTAAACTTAATAGGGAATTTTATGTATCATGCTTTTAAGTATTTAATTTAAAAATAATTGCTCTGGTGTTCCAGGATTTAGAACCACAAAGAGAGTACCAGCTCCTCTTAGAACCATAGCTTCTTGCTCTAGGAGTGGGCCAGTGAAGCTGGAATGCAGTTACCCCGTTAAGTGCTTGTTTTCCCTACTGTGTATCCTGTATTATGGCTACATTTCAGCTGTTAGTTTTCCCCAAGGAAAAAGCAGCAAGCAAAGAATATGAATAAATAAATGCTCAACATCTTGCATGTCCAAACTTTATTATAATTTCTTGCAATGATGATAGACATTTTGCAAGCTTTATTTAGGGAGATTTTGTCATTCCTTGGCATAACCATATGCTATAGCGGATATTTGAAGGTGCCTCTATTCCTGCTGGGATATGGCTTGAATACTAACTTAAATAATGATTGTGCATTTCATAAACTGACTTAAAATATGGTTCTTTAAATGGAATTCCACTAGTCATGCACTCAATGAAAATTTACAAAAATAAAATTCAAAACAGTAACATTTGTCATGTTATCTTTTAATCAGTAATTACTTTGGCTTTTATGTTTCTTTTCTCCATAGATCACATGGCATACTGTAGCTTTAAATTAATCTCTTTGTCTTTATTTAAAATTCAGTTCCATTTTATTTCTCTAGTTCTTTTGAAATATATTAATTTGTAGATACCAAAACTTATTGTTAAGGTATTAAACTCTTGATTGTATACTTCCCAACATGTAAAGATTATGGTTGTGTGTTTTTATTACTGTGGGATATGGTTCAGTAGATCAAAATGTATAATACATTTTAAATATATTTATTATATGATGAATTTTATAAAGAACTGTGTTTTAATGGGGGGAGAATTTAACTTCCACGTTTGGACAAGGCTGTGTTAGAATCCTGGTTCTGTAACTCCCTCACAAAGGCTACTTTTTAAATCTTGGGCAAGATATATGAACTGTCTGGCCCCCTACTTTCTCATAGCCATACTTAGATGCAGATATCCCTATACCTACTTTTCTTTAAATGTTATAAATTCCCTTTATTATATTCAAAAAGAAAAAAGGGGGGGTGATAGGATATGGAATCAGAAAGTCCAGGTTTGAGTCCAAGTTTTAGTATATTCTAGGTATGTGATTGTGCATAAAAGAGCTAATGCAAGCCTGAGACCACTGTCATTAGAAAGTCCTGCTTGAAATGTTGGCCTTTGGCTGGCCTCTGGGAACTTGGATTTCAGGAGGGATCCCACCACCCTAAATGATAAAAGTGGCTGTCTGTGCCAAGATTGTTTGTATAAACAATGTGGTTTATGTTGAACACCTGCTTTCCTTCAGGGAATCTGGAATCTTGGTTTGTGCTAGGCAGATGATGCCTACATAACACGTCCCCACTGAAAATCCTGGGCACTGAATCTCTCCTGACCTTTCCCAGAAGACAACATTTCACACGTGTTTTCATGACCTGTTGCTGGGAAAATTAAACATGTACTGTATGATTTCACTGGGAGAGAACTCTTGGAAGCTTGGAAGCTTGCACCTGGTTTCCTCCACATTTCCTTTGCTGATATTGCTTCCTGTCCCATCACTGTAAAAATCAGCCATGACTATGATGATGTGCTGAGTCCTCCTAGCAAATCACTGAACCAAGGGTGGTCTGGGAACCCCTAACACAGTGATCTTGAGCAAGTTAGTAAGCCTCTCTGAGTTTGTCCCCGCTTCTGCTACATGTGTATGATGCTGACAGATCTCCCATTCTGGGTGGCTGTGAAGTTAAAATGTGATTGTGTACATCTACAAAGTATTCTATGTATGTGAGTTGGTGCTGTTCTTCTTCTTATTATTACTGTCATTGTTGTCATCACGTCCTTTATGTTAGACCTCTTTCTGGTGCTTTGGGATATACTTTCTTGATGCGGTATGAGGGGTGAAGAGAAGCACCCAAGTCACTCCCCTTTCTCAGCGTGGCCCTGCTATGGTTCCATAATTAGGCTGTAAGAGACTATGATAAAGCTGAAAAGGCTTACTCTGAGTGCAACCACTTCTCCCCCACTGGCATCTAGAACTGTTAGGTTTTGTTTTGTTTTGTTTTGTTTTGTTTTGCCTGCTGAACAGGGCATCATTTCCACTGATCAGAACCCTGATTTTTTTTCATGGGGAGAATAAGATTTCTTAATCTCAGGGAAGGTTTGTTTCTACTTTCATCCTCAGCCCAGAGGATGGATCATAACAAGTCATGATCAAATCATCTCATTCCCCTTGACTACTGATGGGTTTAAGGGTTGATAGGTGACTATGTTGTGATTCATGAGATGGAAGAGTAAGACTGACAAGGAGTATTTCCCTTCCTACATAAGAAGACAAAGTCTCATGAGGCAAAAGTCTTTTCCCCCTTGACTCTTCTTTCCTGCCAAGAACATGAATGTGATGACTGGAGGCACAGTGGCCATTTTGCATCCATGAAGACACAAATCAGGAAAGTAAGGATGTCAGAGCGGAAGGACGGAAAGACCTTTGACTTTATTGGAGCCATGGAGCATTATGGTGTTTCCTTACTGAGACACAGAGTCCAACATGTGACAGGCACTCCAATAAGAAGAAACTTCTACAATATTGCTTTATTGGTATTAGATACATGCAACAGTATTTATAATATATCAGTACTATATAAAGCCTGTTAATAAATATCCCTGGGAATCAATGAACATATCAAAGCCAAAGCAAACATTTGCAAATGTGGGTATCTGAGCCTTACCGTACAACTGTCCTTGTTCTGAGACCCAAAACAGACTTCTTCTTGGATTATTACAAGGAAAACAAACTCTTTTAGAACAATAGTAACAAACTGTATTCTGGAATATAGCCTTTAATAGAAATTCTCATTCTGTTTATATCATTTCTGTTTATAAACTACTATTGCCATTGAGTGTTTGGGGTCAGTTTTTTTTCAAGCAGAAATAGTGATGACAGAAAGCACTTTTTTTTTTTTCCCTGCAAGAACTGGGGAGAAGATCACATGGTGTCTATAATAAGAAACTTTAGGTGACTCACTTCAAACTCATATCTTCAGTAGCTGCAGTAAACACCTGCTGTCATATCTGACACTGCTTGTTAATAAGTGGAAAATTTTTAAAGTATCTATATCTTAGCATAACTGCTTAGCTGGCTTAGAGTTCGTGAATAATTGATGACAATTTTGAGTTGAAATTTATCGATGGTGCACGGTGGCATAGTTGGCTTTATTCTCTCCTTTTTCCAAAGTATCATCTTAGTGTCTCATTAACTTCTGAAGAACCAAATGCCACTTCTCTTTCACTAAATTGATTGATTAATGGATAACTGTAAGCTACATTTTCCAAAGGAATCTCAAGTGTCCTGTGGTCTTTTATGAATTCTGCGGCAGAATATGGCAGAGAGTTTATGAGAGGTACACCCTTATTTCCAGAAATGTCATCTTTATGCAGACATAGACAACCAGTGGCCAATGGCCAGTTAGTATGGCATGAGGTCACTGTTGGTGACCCTGGCACTTCCAACATAAATGTGCCTGTGTGGCTCTTTCATCATCAAATTTTCTCCTCTTCCCTACATCTTTGGCCAATGTTTGTGAATTGTGGCAGTTAGGAGTAAAGAGGTGGCTGATTCCTGATACATTATAATTCAAATTATTCAGCATTTGGCAAATATAAGTAGTAAGTACTGAAAGTTAGCAGAGGGTATAAAGTGCTCTGAAGAGTTACACGGGCCAAACAAGATGAAACTGGGCATGTTACCCTTTTAAGGAAGCCAGTTTGTCCTTGAAGCCAATTCCTCATTACTTTTTAAAAATAAGCTTTTATTTTAGAATAATGTTAGGTTTACAGAAAAAATGGGAAACACTGAGTTTCATTTTTAATTAGCATCTTATATTAGTATGGTCTATTTGTCATAATTCACAAACCGATATTGGTGTGTTATTATTAACTAAAGTTCATGCTTTATTCAGATTTCTTAATTTATATCCCATGTCCTTTTTATGCTCCAGAATCCCATCCAGGATAACACATTACATTTAGTAGTCATGTCTTCTTAGGCTCCTCTTGGCTGTGACTGTTTCTCAAAGTCTTTGATTTTGATGACTTTGACAAGTTTAAGGAGCATTGCTTAGGTATACTGTAGAATGTCTCTCAAGTGAGAGTTCTCTAATGTCTTTCTCATGAATACACTGAGGTTATGGGTTTAGGGAGGAAGACCACAGAGGGTAAAGTGTGATTCTCATCATGTCATATCAAGAGTATACACTCCCAATTTGGCTTATCACCATTGATATTAATCTCAAATGAGGTAATGTTTGTCACGTTTCCACTATTGATTTCAATATGTCGGGTCCCCCCACCTTTCCACTTAAGGAGTGGGGAGTTTTGCTTTACCTCCTGGAGGGAGGGTGGAGTACCTACAAAAATTATTTGAAATTCTTCTATACCTGGGATTTGTCTCTTTTACCCTATTTATTTCTTTGGACCCATGGACATTTATTTTGTACTTTAGATTATAAGCCAGTACTGCTTTATTTTGTTGCTAAAATTGTCCCATCTTTGACCATCAGGAGCTTTTCCAACCGCTCCCATGGTCCTTAGACATACTTCCATCATTGTGGGTATTTTTGAGCACTTCCTTAGTTTCTGGCACTATAAGATGTTCCAAGGTCACCTACTATGTTTGGTACCCTGCCCTAGAGTAGAACATTTCTCCAAGAATCTCTGGTTCCTTTTTATAGAGGATGGTATCAGACACCAAGATCTAGGTGCTAAGTATGCTTGTTGCTGGGATGTCTTTGCTTCTAGGCCTTCCTTGCAGACAGAGCAAGGAAATAGATTTATGTATACTAACACCTCTATATACCTATATCTATAAATATTCCTACATGTAACAACCTATATTTATATTAAATTAAACTTGAGTTTATCCTGATGTCTCCAACTCTAATCCATTTTCACATGGTTCATGCTTTCTCCTCTTTCTTTTCTGTAACCTCCTGTTTCAACAGTAAGAAATATGCCTCCCAACATTTGTCATCCATTTATTTAATTGTTCATTTACAGTGTACATGCATGTTGGTCCCAGGAGCAATAACCTATGCTCCCATAGGAAACAACATTACCAAGTGTAGTTCAGTGCATATGAACAGTTCCTTTTACCTTTAGTCTTACAGACTACAGTAATTTCTTTTTATTTATTTATTTATTTATTTCTCATTTTATTATGTTATGTTAATCACCATACATTACATCATTAGTTTTTGATGTAGTGTTCCATGATTCATTGTTTGCATATAACACCCAGCACTCCATTCAGTACGTGCCCTCTTTAATACCCATCACCAGGCTAACCCATCCCCCCCACCCCCCTCCCTTCTAGAACCCTCAGTTTGTTTCTCAGAGTCCATAGTCTCTCATGGTTCGTCTCCCCCTCCGATTACCCCCCCTTCATTTCTCCCTTCCTACTATCTTCTTCTTTTTTTTTTTTTTAACATATAATGTGTTATTTGTTTCAGAGGTACAGGTCTGTGATTCGACCGTCTTACACAATTCACAGTGCTCACCATAGCACATACCCTCTCCAATGTCTATCACCCAGCCACCACATCCTTCCCAGACTACAGTAATTTCTGATGTTACTTAGGTAGGCACCTTTCTCCCTGACCCTTCAGTACAGTTGTCTCTTAAGTTTATAATATAGTCAGATAGCTTTGTCACATTTTTTATTTCATCCTTTAATTTTCCAATCTCCTAAATTATTTTTTAATTTGCAAACACTTAAGTTTACTCTTTGTGCTGTAAATTTCTATAGATTTCAACAAATATGTAGTATCATGTATTGACCATTACAGTATCATACAGAATAGTTTCACTGCCCTAAAAAAATCCCCTGTACTTTGCCTGTTGAGACCTCTCTCCCATCCTCTCCAGAACCCCTGGACTTCACCATCTACATTATTTTGTCTATTCCTTAATGTCATAAAATTGGAATCATAAAGTATGTAAGATTGACTTCTTTCACTTAGCAGTAGCATTTAATATTGATTCACAACTCTGCATGGCTTGATAGCTCATTCCTTCTTATCACAGAATAGTATTCTACTATATGGATATACCACAGGGCATCTCGGTTTTGGTGATTATGAGTGAAGCTTCCATAAATCCTGCAAGATTTTGTTGTACAAGTTCATGTGGATATGGATTTCCAATCAACTGGATAAACATCAAGGAGCAAAATTATTAGATCATATGATAAAACTATCATTAGCTTTTTTAAAAAAAATGCCAAACTGATGTTGAGAGTGGTTGTACCATTTTGCATTTTTACCAGCAATGAAGTAAACTTCTTGTTGTTTTGTGTACTCCTCAACAATTGTTAGGGTTTTTTTTTAAATTATTTTAGCCATTCTAGTAAATGGGAAGGTTTCTTATTGTTGTTTTAATTTGCATCTCCATAATTAAAAATGATTTTGTGCCTATTTTCATATGCTTATTTTCCATCTGGATATCTTCTGTGATAAGGTATCATCTTAGTTCTTTAGTTTATTTTAAAATAGGTTTTTTTTTTTGCTGTTGGTGGTATATAAAAACTCATCATCAAACTCAAGGCCACACAAATTTTCCCCTATGTGTTCTTCTGGAAGTTTTATGGTTTTGCATTTTACTTTAAAGTGTTTGTACATTTGAGTTAATTTTGATTAAGGTCTATATCTAGATTTATTTATTTGCATATGGATGTTCCAACACTGTTTGCTGAGAGGACTATCCTTGCTCCATTGCATTGTCTTTGCTCTTTTGTCAAATATCAAATGATTGTATTTGTGTGAGTCTATTTCTGGATTCTCTCTTCTAGTCCATTAATCTATGATCTCTGTTCTTGCACCAAAATCACCATTTCTTGAATATTGTAGTTTTTACTAAGTCTTGAAATTGGATTGTGTGAGTTCTACAACTTTGTTTTTCTTCTTCAATATTGTATTGGTTATTCTAGGTCTTTTGCCTTTCCATATACACTTTAGAATTCATATCAATAAATACAAAATATCTTGCTGTAATTTTAGTTGGAATTATGTTGAATGTGATGATCAAATTTGGAAAAATTGACATTGAGTCTTCTAATCAATGAATATAGAACGTCTTTTTATTTATTTAGATATTTGATTTCTTTCATTGTAATTTTCCACATACAGAAGGCTTGTATATATTGTTAGATTTATACCTCATCATTTTAATTTTGGGTGCTATTACAAATGTCTATTATAAATTATATTATTTTTATAATTTCTAATTCCAATTACTTGAAAGCCATTGCTTTTATCTAGGGAAGCAATTTATTTTTGTATTCTATGAATTTGCTATACTCATTTATCCATTCAAGAAGTTTTCTGGTAAAATCTTTGAGATTTTTTAGGTCGACAATTGTGTCATCTGTGAATAAAGACAGTTTATTTCTTCCTTTCATGACTTTTTAACATCAGAAAATTAAGAAGTCTGAGAATGTAATAGAAAAATACAAAAGATCCTTTTTAAATTCTTCCTTATATTTCCTCTGGAGTCCTCTTTCTTAAAAATTCAGCAAAACTACATTTAAGCTTTCCTCTGTACCAAGTACATTGCAAGAAGAGGAAAAAGTTGTCATATATGTACTTATAAAAAGTTTTTATATATTTACTTGTCATATATTTACTTATATTTACCTATATTTATTTAAGAAACATTTCTTAAACAGAAATTTCTTTTTTTTTAAAGATTTTATTTATTTATTTGAGAGAGAGAGAATGAGAGAGAGCTGGAGTGAGGGGAGGAGCAGAGGAAGAGGGAGAAGCAGACTCCCCACTGAGCCCAACATGGGGCTCTATCCCGGGGCTCCAGGATCATGACCTGAGCCAAAGGCAGACACTTAACTGACTGAGCCACCCAGGTGCCCCTTAAACAGAAATTTCTCAGGAGGAAATGAAAATTAAAGAAACATGTCATCCGTCTTCCAGAGTTGGTTCAATATTCCAAATCCTGCCCTTTGATGGACTAACAGCTATCTTTTTATAATATAATTTTAACTCTAAAATTCTTACAAAAGATGCATTACAGTTTCTGTTTTTAAGAACAAAATTGGACATTATAAATGTACTGTTGGTATTTGTATACCTGTAATCCAGTCATAGAACATCCCTTTTTCAAGGGCAAAGCAATAACCTCTGATGTGTTACACTTTAGCTTCGAGTTGTTGACTCCTTCAGGAATGCATGAGTAGATCTTGCAATGAAATTAATGTTTAACCATTACACAAAGACATGCTGATTACACACTGATAGTATATTGATTACAGATCTAAGCAGAAGAGGAATGGATATCACCACCCCAAACATGAATTGAGCCATTAGGTGGATTGCAACAAGCTAAAATAAGATCCACAAACACTGACCTGAAATGTACAGAAATTAATTTAATAGCAAACCGGACTAAGACAACATGGGCAAGTAAATGCATCATCAGTCTGAATTTCTAACCATAAGCAGTAGCAATATAAGAATTCCTTACTGTGAAACAAATAGCTTAGCAAGTTAGGATTCATTTAGGCAAAGTTGCATTTATTCATTTAGCATAAATGTGTGCATTGTATGCAAGGCATTGTGACAAATCAAGAGAGTGTGGTTAAAAGATAGAAATAAATGCACTTGGCTTTTGCCTTCTTAATTGTATTAGAATCCTAGGTCAAGCTTTAGTAATTTGGGGGGGACTGGCTTCAATAGAAGAAAAACTTTATTTGATAGGAGTCTCTTATTGCCATAAGGGTAGGGTAGAAAATGGCCTCAGGAAGCCTGTGGAGGCATGAACTAGGGCACTAAAGAACACAGCAAGTTCTCCTCCTCTGCCTTCATCTTTGACTTTCTTGTATAAACATTTTACATTTGTCTTTAGCTTCAGACCTGCCTTTTCTGCTCTCTTGTTCACATAATAAAAAATAGTTGCTCATTTACACATCCAACCAACATTTATGGAATGTTCATCATTCCAGTCCTTGTTTTTTATTTTTAAGATTTATTTGTTTATTTGAGAGAGAGAGAAAGAGAGAGTATGAGCAGGGGGAGGGGCAGCGGGAGAGGGAGAGAAAGCATGTCAAGCAGACCCCACACTGAGTGTCAGATGCTTAAGTGACTATGCCCCTCCGGCACCCCTCCAAGACTTGTTTTAAGTACTGGAATACAGACAGCAATGAAGAAGGGACAAAACACCTGCCCTCATTGAGCTTGTACCCTAGTGTATAAACACAGACAATAAACAATAAACATCAAAAATAAGATATAAGAAAAATGCTAGTAAGGGTTAAGTGTCAAAGGGAGACTACGTGGGCAGCAAATAGGGCAGGGAGGTTGCAACTTTAGACAGGATATCAGAATAGGCCTCATGGATAGGATAACACTTGCAGAAAGACTGGAAGAAGTGTGAGATTTGGCTCTGCAGGTATCTGGAGGAAGAACGTCATGGGCAGAATGAATGATCTGGGTAAAAGTCTCAAGGTGGAGTGCACTACAGGTATATGGAACAGCATGAAAGCCAGCGTGCCTGGCACAGGGAACTAAAGGATTGAGAGGTGCCAGCAGAGAGACAACAGGCCCACAGGTCCTATGGAACTTTGCAGGCTATTTTAAGGACTGGTTCTTTTTTCCTTGAGGAAAATGGAGCCATAAGAGGCTTCGAGGAGATGAATAACATGATTCAGTTTCAGGGTTGGATCTTACTGTCTGAGCTATGTGGAGATGGATAAATAAATCAAGCAATCTCCTACTCCTTCTTTTCAGTCTCTGTGAGGTCACATACCCACCCCAGGCCAATGGTTGCTTCCCAAGGAGCTGTGGCTCAATAGGTGAGGCCAGGTTGCCTGGGGGCATTTTTGCTTCCTCGGGAGCCTGTGCCTGAGAGATGGGGTTGGTGGGGTGGGAGAAGTTTTCCGAAAGCGAGGAAGAGTTAGGGGAAAGAGTGTGACGAGGCTGGCAACCTATTAGTTGCTCACCTTATGTCAGTTACACTCTAACAGAATAAAATGCGTTCATAAAGACTTTCTCCCCGTACGTATTACCTGTAATAAGAGGAGTACTGGTAAAGTATGAAGGGAGGTTGAGAGGAGGCAAAATCACTTTTATGTGGGTCATTAAAGCACTTGAATTTGAAAGACAGCTTGGATTTGGCCATCTGGAGATGGGGGTGGAGGTAGGGCTGGAAGAAGAGGTCACTTAATATAGAAAAAACATTATGGGCAAGAAGCCCTGAATGTTTGTTCCCCCAGGCAGGGGTAGGTAAAGTACTGCAGACAGTATTTTATGCACAAATTATACCTGAGTTTACTCAAGAGACTGCTAAACTGCTCAACAATAATGGGTAATTGTCTTAGCAAACGCATCCTCCTTTTGCTTGTGCACCCCAACAAATAATAAAGGGAAAAGGCATTAGAATAAATGTCAATGCAAAGCATATTATTCCTATGAATATGATTGTTGCACAGTGCTCCTCTATTAGAAAGTCTATAGACACATTGATTAAAGTAGTAGGAAATTTTCTTCCCTAAACTTCTTCCCTTTGGATACTTAAACTTGAACACTAGTGCTGGTGAAATACTATGGTCCAAATTCCATAAGAAATACCAGAAGCCCTTAAACAAAATGATCTATTTTAAGCCAGAGAGGAATCCTCTGGGTAATTAAATTCTCTGGGATGCTGAATTTGTTCCCCAAAGTTCTTATTCCAAAATACCGTTCTGTTTACTTATTTTTTTTGACCTCCCCAAGACTCTGTAGTACTTTTTTTTTTTTTTTTTGGCTAAAAATAATTAACATTTTCTTCCATGGAGGGATACTGAAATCCTAAAGAACAATTATCTTTTTAGCTCTTCTATTTTGAACAAAATATGTAAAATGTTCAACCTCAGGATTTTTTTTCTTTCTTTCTTTCTTTCTTTCTTTCTTTCTTTCTTTCTTTCTTTCTTT